>NC_052099.1:16047555-16391136 GCF_015852505.1 Tachyglossus aculeatus
GGCAGGGTTTGGGAGGGAAGACAAGGTGTACAGCCTTGGACATGTTGAGTTTTAGGTTTATGTTTTTAGCCGTATGTTTCTAAGAACAAGAGATCTTCAATAAGGAGTGGATGTCACAGGAAAACATTTGGACCCCGTGGGACTCACAGAAAGGCAAGAAGATACAATAGTGGAGAACAAAATCCCTAGCAGCTCCCCGCTGAGCCATGAGGTGACCACCATGTTTACACAGGCCACTCGGTCCTTGACGACCTTGTAGCGCAGGGGGAGGCAGATGGCCACATAGCGTTCGTAGGACATCACCGTGAGGACAAACGTCTCCAAAGCAGCAAACAGAATCACTAGCAAGTCCTGGAAGACACAGCCCAGAGAGGAGATGGATCTGTTTGGGGGCACAGAGTGAAGATGGACTAGGGGACGGTGACGGAGTTGAGGCAGAGGTCGAGGATGGACAAGTTCCTGAGGAAGACCAGCTGCAGGTCCTGGACCTCCGAGAACCCCAGAATTATTAATCCGGTGACTGAGGTGCGATTGTTTATCTTCCAGAGCCTTCCATGTTACCTGCTGCGGGAGGAAGAAGAAAGGTAACCAAAATCAGTTAATTAGTATATTGCTTTTCAGAATACCCTATTCAAAAGTTGGGGGCTGCTTGCCATTTCATTCATTCATTCATTCAATCGTATTTATTGAGTGCTTACTGTGTGCAGAGCACTGTACTAAGCGCGTGGGTAGTACAAGTTGGCAACATATAGAGATGGTCCCTACAACGGGCTCACAGTCTAGAATGGGGAGACAGACAACAAAACAAAGCATGTAGACAGGTGTCAAGTCGTCAGAATAAATAGAATTAAAGCTAAATGCACATTATTAACAAAATAAGTAGAATACTAAATATGTACAAGTAAAATAAATACAGTAATAAATCTGTACAAACATATGTACAGGTGTTCTGGGGAGGGGAAGGAGGTAGGGCGGGGGGGATGGAGAGCAGAAGAGGAAAAAGGGGGCTCAGTCTGTGAAGGCCTCTTGCAGAAGGTGAGCTCTCAGTAGGGCTTTGAAGCTCTCTCAATAGGGCATTTGTGTAGTAACTGTCATGAATGTCGTGGCTGAAAGATTGAAAAACTGACGATGAAGGATGATGGAGGAAAACCCTTGGTGAGGAGAAAGAGGATTTTCAGACCTCTTGGTCCCCACTCACCTTGACTCACCAAGGGCAAAAGAATCAACGGCTGCTTCTAACTTCCCCTTATTAGGAGAGGCCAGGATTCCCTGGGGGGAGGGGTTTCTTGGGGGTTGGGACTGGGACCTCATTACTGGAGAATCACTGAAGAGCTTCACAGGTGAATTTCTCTGGTGGAACCCAAAGCCTTGTGCTGGTGGCTCCGCTGGGAAATGGAACAGTCACCAAAGTGTCAGTTTGCTTTCAGTTAAGCCCTGCTGTTGTTGTTGCTTGTTTTGTTTATGGTATTTGCTAAGAGTCTACTATGTGCCAGGCACTTTTCTAAGTGCTGGGGCAGATACAGGTTAATCAGGTTGGACACGGTCCCTGTTCCATATGGGGCACAAAGTCTTAATCCCCATTTTACAGAAGAGGTAACAGGCCCAGAGAAGTAAAATGACGTGCCCAAGGTCACTCAGCAAAAAAAGTGGTGAAGCTGGAATTAGAACACAGGTCCTTCTGACTCTCAAACCCATGCTCTATCTGCTAGGCCACGCTGCTGTGGGTTTGGAGGAAAGAACATGCCCCTCAGAATTGAGGGACACTGAACTAATAATGATAATCGTAATTCTGGCATTTGTTAAGCGCTTACTCTGCGCCAGGCACTGAACTAAGCACAGGGGAAGATACAAGCAAATCGGGGTGGACACAGTCCCTGTCCCACAATGGGGCTCACAGTCTTAATCCCCATTTTACGGCTGAGGTAACTGCGATACAGAGAAGTGAAGTGACTTGCCCAAAGTTACACAGCAGGCAAGTAGTGGAACTGGGATTGGAACCCAGATCCTGCTGACTCCCAAGCCCGGGATGTGTCCACTAGGCCAATTCAAGGACCAGCTCTGCCTGCTGGCATTGGGCCATCTCTGGGGGAGGTTTCTGACCAAAGAATCAGCATTGTATGAGGTGGGTGGATCCAATAGGAATCCCTCAAAGGAGATGGCTAATGTGGACAGCAAGGATGTCCTTGGAAGACTGGAGTTGTGGTCCGAGCTTCACCACTCTCTGCTGTAACCTTGGGCATGTGATTTAACTTCCCTCTGGCTCAGATTGTTCCTCTGTCAAATGGGGAGTAAACACCTCGCCACCGGATTTTTATTTCAATGTCCATCACCCCCCTCTAGATTATAAACTCATGGTGGACAGGGAACATGTCTACCACCTTGATTATATTGTTATATTGTGTGCTCCCAGGCCTTTAGTACCACTGTACTGCACACAGTAAACATTCAATAATTAAGATTGACTAGGTTAAAAAGCAATGTGGCCCACTGAAAAGAGCAAGGGACTGGGAGTCAAAGAAGGTCATGAGTTCTATTCCTGGCACTGCCACTTATCTACTGTGTAACCTTGGGCAAGTCACTTCTCTGTGCCTCAGCTTCCTCATCTGTAAAATGGGGATTGAGACGACGAGCCCCACATGGGATAGGGACTCTGTCCAACACGATTTGCTTGCATCTACTCCAGCTCTTAGTACAGTTCCTGTCACATAGTAAGCGCTTAACAAATATTATTATTATTATTATTATTATTATTAATAACCTAATTAATAACCCAATCCTGGCTCCTCCATTTGCCTGATGTGTGACCTTGAATAAGTCATTTCACTGGTCTGTGCCTCAGTTGCCTATCTTCAAGATGGGGATTAAATGTAAATGTTTGCCCTAGGTGGGACAGGGACTGTGTCTAACCTGATTAACTTGTATCTACCCCAACACTTAGCACAGGGCCTGGCACAGAATAAGTACTTAACAAATACCATTTGGAAAAAAAAAGTTGAGGACTGTCTACTGGAGGGCTCTCTCAAATTAATTAATTTATTCAATCATATTTATTGAGAACTTACGGTGTGCAGAGCACTTTACTAATCACCTGGGAGAGTACAGTACAACAATGAACAGACACATTCTATGCCCACAAACAAGCTTTACAGTCTAATGTTGGGAGACAGACATTAATATAAATAAATAAATTACATATATGTACATAAGTGTTGTGGGGCTGGGTGGGTGGATAAACAAAGGGAGTAAGCCAGGGTGGCACAGAAGAGAGTGGGAGAAGAGGAAATAGGGGTTTAGTCTGGGAAGACCTCTTGGAAGAGAGGTGCTTTCAATAAGCCTTTGAATGGAGGGAGAGTAATTGTCTGTCTGACTTGAGGTGGCAGGGCATTCCAGGCCAGAGGCAAGATAGAGGAGATCAAAGCACAGTCAGAAGGTTGTCTTTAGAAGAGCGAAGTGTGTGGGCTGGGTTGTAGTATGAGAGTAGCTAGGTGAGGTAGGAGGAGACAAGATGACTGAGGGCTTTAAAACCAATGGTGAGGAGTTTTTGATGCAGAGGTGGATGGGCAACCACTGGAGTTTTTGAGGAGTGAAGAAATATGTCCTGAATGTTTCTGTAGAAAAATGATTCAGGAAGCAGAGTGATGTACGGACTCGAGTGGGGAGAGACCGGAGGCTGGGAGGTCAGCAAGGAGGCTGGTGCAGTAATCCGGGAGGGATAGGATGAGTGATTGTATTAGCATGGTAGCAGTTTGGATGGAGAGGAATGGTGGATTTTAGCAATGTTGTGAAGGTGGGACCTACAGGATTTAGTGATGGATTGAATATGTGGGTTGAATGAGAGAGCAAAGGCAAGGATAATGACAATATTATGGGCTTGTGAGACAGGAAGGATGGTGGTGCCATCTACAGTGATGGGAAAGTCAGGGGGAGAACAGAGTTTGGGTGGGACGATAAGGAGTTCTGTTTTGGACATGGTAAACGAGGTGATGGGAAGACAACCAAGTAGAGATGTCTTGAAGGCAGGAAAAAAATGTGATACCACAGAGAGGGAGACAGATCAGGGCTTGAGATGTAGATTTGGATATCATCCACATAGAGGTGGTATCTGAAGCTATTGGGAGCGAATGCGTTCTCCAAGGGAATGGGTTTAGATGGAGAAAAGAAGAATCTCAGAACTATACCTTGAGAGACCCCCCACAGGTAGGGGGTGGGAGGCTGAGGAGGAGCCTGCAAAGGAGGCTGAAAATGAGAAGCCAGAGAGATAAGAGGAGAACCAGAAAAAGACAGTGTCAGTAAAGCCAAGGTTGGATAATGTTTCCAGGAGAAGGGGGTGGTCGACAGTGCTGAAGGCAGCAGAGAGGTTGAGGAGGATTAGGATGGATTAGAGGCCGTTGGAGTTGGCAAGAAGGAGATCATTGGTGACTTTTGAGAGGGAAGTGTCTGTGGAGTGAAGGGGACAGAAGGTTTCTGTGGCATGGAGGGGGTCGAGGAGAGAATTGGAGGAGAGGAATTTGAGACAGCGGGTTTAGAAAACCTGCTCTTTGAGTTTGGAGAGAAATGATAGGGAGGAGATGGGGCAATGACTGGAGGGAGCCCTGGAGTCAAGAAAGGTTTTTTATGCTAGGGGAGACTTGGGCATGTTTGAAAGTAGTAGGGGCAAAGCCATTGGAGAGCAAACAGTTGAAGATGGCTGTTAGGTAGGGAAGAAGGGAGAGTACATATGTTTTGATATGGTGTGAAGAAATGGGGTCAGTTGCACAGGTGGAGGTGGTGGATTTGAAAGAAGGCAGGAGATTACCTCTAGAGATACTGTTGAAAAAGATGGGAGAGTTGAAAAGGGCACAGGAGGATGGAGGGACTGAGGAGGGTCAGGGGAGATTGTAGGGAGATCAAACCAGATAGTGTCAATTTTCTTAATAAAGTAGGTGGCCAGGCCTTTGAGGGCAAGAGGTGGGGAAGGCAGGGGACCAGGGGGCTAGAAGAGGGAATTAAATGTCTGGAACAACTGGAGAGGGTGATGGGCATAGGTGTCAATAAGGGTGGAGAAGAGGACAGTGTTAAAACACTCAAGGATAAGCTTGAAGTGGAAGAAATCAGCCTTATATCTAGATTTCCAACTGTAGTGCTTTGCTCCTCGTTCACAAGAGCAAAGGAGGCAGGCTGTGCCGGTGACCAAGAGCTGTGGGTTAGTGATATGAGATCGATGAAGGGCTAGGGACCAACCCAATGTGGAAGAGTGGGCAGGATGAGCCTTGTCCTTCTGATGATCGTTAGTGCTGGATTTAGAGTGAATAAAAATAGGACAGAGGAGAGAAGTCATGAGAGTGGAGGCCTACACAGTTGATTTGTCATTTACGGACATTTTCAGAATGGAAAGAGAAGAGGCTCTAGTGCATGAATGTGGTGGGGGATGTGGGTTGGAAATAAATTCATCCAGTAAAAACTGGGGTGAAGAGACTGAAAGAGAACAGAATGGCCGTTGCTGGGGATCTCCCTGTAGACCGTAAGCTCCTCGTGGGAAGGAATGGTGTCTACCAATCCATCAATCAATTGTATTTTTTGAGTGCTTACTGTGTGCAGAGCACCGTACTAAGTGCTTGGGAGAGGACAATATCATAGAGTTGGTAGACATGTTCCCTGCTCACGGTGACCTTAAAATATACATGGAGAAACAGAAGTTAATGTAAATAAATAAATTACAGATATAGACATAAGTGTTATGGGTCTGAGGGTTGGGTGAGAAGAGGGAGCAAATCTAAGTGCAACTCTGTTGCAATCTTCCAAGCGCTGAGTAGTTTTCTGCACATAGTAAGTGCTCAATAAATACCATTGATCGATTGACTGAAACTCATCGTTGTGAGGTTATGGTAAGTCATGCACAGAGGAGGGGCCTCCTCTGCTCAGAGATTAATTTCCCTTTTAGGACCCTCCCCAGGGCGGTCTTTATGTTCCTGTTCCTCAGCCTGTAGATGAGTGGGTTCAGGGCAGGGGGGCACCACTGTGTAAAACACGGATACCAACAGGTCCAGAGCCGAGAGGGACTCTGAGGGAGGCGCTAAATAAGGGAAGGAACCACTAGTGAAAAAAACAGAGGTAATGGTGAGGTGGGGCAGGCAAGTGAAGAAGGCTTTGGACCGTCCCTCTGCAGACTGGATCCTCAGCACAGTGGAGAATTCATTCTTTCATTCATTCAATCGCATTTACTGAGCACTACTATGTGCAGAGCACTGTACTAAACGCTTGGGAAGTACAAATAGGCAACATATAGAGATGATCCCTACCCAACGATGGGCTCATGGTCCATAAGGGGGAGACAGACAACAAAACAAAACCAGTAGACAGGTGTCAATACCATCAGAATAAATAGAATTATAACTATATAAACATGATTATTAAAATAGAGTAATAAATATGCACAAATATACACAAGTGCTGTGGGGAGGGAAGGGGGTAGGGCAGAGGGAGGGAGTGGGGGCAATGGGGAGGGGAGGAGGAGCAGAGGAAAACAGGGACTCAGTCTGGGAAGGTCTCCTGGAGGAGGCGAGCTCTCAATAGGGCTTTGAAGGGAGGAAGAGAGCTAGTTTGGTGGATGTGTGGAAGGAGGGCATCCCAGGCCAGGGGTAGGACCTGGGCCAGGGGTCGACGACGGGACAGGCAAGAACGAGGCATAGTGAGGAGGTTAGCGGCAGAGGAGTGGAGTGTGCGGGCTGGGCTGTAGAAGAAGAGAAGGGAAATGAAGTAGGTGGGGGCAAGGTGATGGAGAGCTTTGAAGCCGAGGAGAAAATGTGCACATGAGACAAAGATGGAAACAAAGTAGAACAGAGTGAAACAGAAACCAGTGCTACAGTTAGATCGAGGGTTGCGTATTCTTCCGAACAAGAGATCTTCAGCAAGGAGGGGACGTCACAGAAGAGCTGTTGGATCTCACGGGACCCACAGATTGTTAAGGATAATGCACCAGCTGAGAGGGACGCTCAAAGGAAGCATCCGCTCAGCCAGGGAGTGGCCGCCATCTTCCCACAGGCCCCTCGTACCATGATGACCTCGTTGCGCCGGGGGCAGCAGATGGCAGTGTAAGGGTCATAGGACATCGCCGTGAGGATGAACAGCTCTGAAGAGGCAAACAAAAGCACCAGAAGGACTTGCAAACAACAATACAGGAAGGAGATGGAGAAGCAGGTGGTCAGAGAGACCAGGATGGACATCGGGATGGTGACAGAGATGAGGTAGAGGTCGAGGACGGACAGGTTCCTGAGGAAGAAATACATGGCGGTGTGGAGGTGCTGGTCAAGGGAGGTGATGGCGACGATGAGGAGATTCCCCGTCAGTGCCACCAGGTAGAACAGGAGGAACAGTACGGCAGCTATAGGGAGCTTACCTATAATAGAGTGGGAGTTCCAAAGGCCACACTTGGCAGCAGCTTTGGAGGGAGGGGACTGTGGGGGAAGGGTTCGAGGGGAGGGGAGGGGAGGGTTTGGATTGCAATGAGTTGGATGGAGCCTGGGTGGGGAGAGGGGGAAGAGGGGTGGCGATGAGAAAGGAGAAGTGGGATGGGGCGGGGACAGACAGGAAGCGAGGGAGTCGCTTGAAAGGGAGGGCGCTGGTGCAGAGGCATTCTGGGGAGAGGGTGGGGGGAGGGGTGGGGACGGAGGATAGGGAGGGAAGGAGCTGGGTGGAAGAGTGAAAGGGGAAGGTGAGAACTGGGAAGGGCAGATGGGATCAGGGGATTTGATAGTTCATGGTGAGGTCAACAAGGTAAATGACAACACAGCAAGTAGTTAACAATTAACATGCAGTAGCAGTAATGCAGTAGCAATAATAAAATAAGTGGATGATGACATCACAGAGAGCAGTTAACAATTAACATGCGATAGCAATAATAAAATAAAACAAGCAGATGATGACATCCCGGAGAGCAGTTAATGATTAACATGCGATGGTAATACTAAAATAAGCAGATGATGACATCACAGAGAGCAGTTAACAGTTAACACACGATGGCAATAAAATAAACAAGATGATGACATCACAGAGGGCAGTTAATTAACATGCGATAGCAATGATAAAATAAGCAGATGATGACATCATAGAGGGCTGTTAAAAATTAACATGCAGAAGTAACCATAAAATAGACAGATGATGCCCACAGCAGAAGGAATAATTGTCCATGGGTCAGTCAAATTAAATCAAAAGGCTAATGGCAAGGAGAGTCCAGGGGCTCTTGGCAGAAATGCCTCTGAAGTGGTGGAGGATGGAGTCCTATGGATGGCAGTTCTGGAGTTACATTAAGTTACATTGTACACCAAGTTACATTAACGACAACCTCATTCGCACCTACTCAGCCCTCCTGTACCGCCATCGACCCCCGGCCCACGTCCTCCCCCGGGCCTGGAATGCCCTCCCTCTGCCCATCCTCCAAGCTAGCTCTCTTCCTCCCTTCAAGGCCCTACTGAGAGCTTATCTCCTCCAGGAGGCATTCCCAGACTGAGCCCCTTCCTTCCTCTCCCCCTCGTCCCCCTCTCCATCCCCCGCATCTTACCTCCTTCCCTTCCCCACAGCACCTGTATATATGTATATATGTTTGTATATATTTATTACTCTATCTATTTATTTATTTATTTTACTAGTACCTATCTATTCTATTTATTTTATTTTGTTAGTATGTTTGGTTTTGTTCTCTTTCTCCCCCTTCTAGACTGTGAGCCCACTGTTGGGTAGGGACTGTTTCTATATGTTGCCAGCTTGTGCTTCCCAAGCGCTTAGTACAGTGCTCTGCACACAGTAAGCGCTCAATAAATACGATTGATTGATTGGAGTAGGGCGGAACTGTTAAGGGGAGTCAAGGGAAAGGAGATTCCTTGGAAGAGGAATAAGCAGCCAAATTGCATGGGTGGGCTGACTAGGTGAAAATGGGGTTGTTGTTAAAGTATCTCGGTAATAACAAAGGCCTTTTTCCCCGGGGAGAGGGGCGGGGGGAATCAGTCATTTCCGGTCCGGGAAGGAGTGAGTGTGGGGGCTCCTCAAAGAAGGTCGCTTATGGGGTTGGGAAAGGGGGGAATGGAAGCAGGGGACACAATGTCCCACGATCCCAGTTGGCTATTTGGACGGAGTGGAGGTGGCTCCGAGGGGTGAATGTAGTGATGATGGGGGGGCACGCCCAGTCCAGGGGCTTTGGTGTCCTCGGACGGGGATGCAGATAGCCGAGCGGGGGATGTCCAGGAGCCCCGAAACCCCTCATGGGAACCCGACAGCAGGCTGCGCGGGGAGGGAGGGAGATCCCCAGCCCTCGCGGTAGCGTCCGGTGGAGAGGATCCTTCCGGAGCAGCAGTGGCCCCGCGGTGTGATTGCGGGCAGGCCTCTCAGAATCGGGATCCCGGGCGTCTGTGGCAGCGTCCGGAGGGGAAGGATCCTTCCGGAAGCAGCAGGGGCCCCGTGGTTTGTTGGCCTCATCTCTGGGCTTCAGTTCCCTCATCAATCTGACTGGCTTCCCCAAATTTCCTGAAGATAGTCCCACGTCAGAGGAGATTCAAGGATACTGTTATTATTGATTCATCCTGGATTTTCTGACCAGGTAGTCTAAGGGTTTGTCACTCTTGTTCCACACTCCAGAAGCCCTCCCAGGCCCTCTCCCCATCTGTCACTTTCACCCTCATGCTAAATTGGTTTCTGCTACTCTTTTTCCTTCCCTTTGTCCTCCCTCTCTGGCCTGGAATTTCCTCCCCCTCTATAGTAATAATAGTGCTAGTTAAGCGCTTCCTATGTGCCAAACACTGTTCTAACCTCGGGCAGATACAAGTTAACCAGGTTGGACACAATCCCTGTCCCCCATGGGGCTCGCACTCTTAATCCCCAGTTTTTTAGATGAGGGAACTGAGGCACAGAGTAGTCAAGTGACATGCCCAAGGTCACACAACAGACAGGTGGTGGAGCCGGGATTAGAACCCATGATCTTCTGACTCCCAGGACCATGCTCTATCCACTACACCATGCTGCTTCCCTTGCCTATACACCACACCACCACTCTCTCCAATTTCAAAGCCTTATTTAAGGATACATCTCCTCTAAAAGGCCTAGCCCGATTAAGCCCTCTTTCACCTGATTTCCTCTCCGTTCTGAGTCACCCTTGCATTTGGATTTCTTCCCTGCATTCACCACACCTTCAGCGCCACAAGAGTTATGTTCATAACCATAGTTTATTCATATTAATGTCTGCCTCCTTCTATAGAGTGTAAGCTACTTGTGGGAAAGGAATGAATCTGTTTTCTGTTATATTGTTCTTTCCCCAGTGCAGTACAGTGCTCTTCACACAGTAAGCACTCAATAAATACGATGGACTGGCTGACTGACTGTTGTATTGTACTCTCCCTAGAGCTTAGTACAATGCTCTGCACACAGTGAGTTCTTGATAAATACCATTGATTGATTTATTGATCGATCATCTAGACTGTAAGCTAATCTTTAGCCACCCTACTTCCATATCTAACTGTACAAGATAATCGGGATGGACAAAGTCCCTCTCCAACATAGGGCTCACAGTCTTAATCCTTGTTTTACAGATGAGGGAACTAAGTCAAAGAGAAGTTAAGTGATGTACCCAAGGTCATACAGCAGACAAGTGATGGAGCTGGGATTAGAACCCAGATACTTCTGGTTCCCAGGCCTATGCTCGTTTTCCACTAGTCCATGCTAATTTCATTCTGTATGGGCTTGGGAGTCAAAAGGACCTGGGTTCCTTCTGCCAACACCTTGCACACATCTTGCCTCTGGCCTAGAATGCCCTCTACCTTCATATAAGACACGATCACTCCCTACCTCCAAAGCATTATTAAAATTACATCTCCTTCAGGGGGCCTTTCCTTCGTTTCCCCTACTCCCTTTCCCTTCTGCATTCTGTAAGAATGCTTGGATTTGCACCCTTTATTATCCTACCCTCAGCCCCACTGCACCTTTGTAGCAATCTGATTTTTATTTCATTGTCGGTCTCTCCCTCCAGACTGTAAACTTGTTGTGGACAGGGAATTTGCCTACCAACTCTGTTATATTGTACTCTCCCAAGCACTTAGTACGGTGCTCTGCAGCCAGTAAGCATTCAATAAATGCCATTGATTGATTGATTGATTAATATTTCCCTCCCTCTTTAGACTGAGCTTCTTGTGAGCAGGGAATGTGCCCACCAATTCTGTATTCCCTCAAGCACTTAATACAATGTTCTGCACCCAGTAAGTCCTCCATAAAGACCACTGATTGATTAAGTGGTTTTTTTGCCTTACCTGGTAGCCAGTCTTCCCTTTCCCTTCTCTCATTTCCCCTCCACTGACTTCCCTGACTATAGTGGCAATTTGTCCTTTTTCCCAATGAACAGTGTGGATCTCATGAAGTCATCGTTACTATCATCAATGGTATTCTTTGAGTACTTAGCGTGTGCAGAGCACTGTATGAAGCCCTTGGAAGAGTACAATAAAACAGAGTTGGTAGATATACTCCCTGCCTACAGTCTATAGGGGGAGACTTCCATTCAAATTCCATGGAGGTGTCTGCCATGAGGTCATTCTGGTAATATGTAGCCGTTGAGATTTCTCGGTAAAGATACAGAAGTAGTTTCTACTTCCACTGCCTTCTTCCACGCAGTAAAACATGAGTCTCTGCCATTGTCTTTGATCAACGTTTTGATCACTTGATCATCTGCCTTTGACTTTCCCACACAACTGCTTCCTAGTGCAGGTGAAGCAAATTTGATGCTTTGGCTTAGAACTTTTCATAATGGATAACCCTATATGGCATAGCTCTCAGCATCATCAGCATACACAAACTCTCCTGCCACGATAAGATGTCGATTCATAGGAGAGATGGGGTAGACAGATATTAATTAATCAATCAATGGCATTTATTGGATAATTACTCTGTGCATAGCACTGTATTAAGAGATTGGGAGAGTACAGCACAACAGAGTTGGTAGACACATTCCCTGCCAATAGCGAGCTTATGGTCTAGAAAGTGAGACAGGCATTACTTGATTATTCATTCATTCATTCATTGAATCGTAATTATTGAGCGCTTATTGTGTGCAGAGCACTGTACTAAGCGCTTGGGAAGTACAAGTTGGCAACATATAGAGATGGTCCCTACCCAACAGCAGGTTCACAGTCTAGAAGGGGGAGACAGACAACAAAACAAAGCATATTAATAAAATAAAATAAATAGAATAAATATGTACAAGTAAAATAAATAGAGAAAAAAATATGTACAAACATATATACATATATACAGGTGCTATGGGGAGGGGAAGGAGGTAAGGCAGGGGGGATGGGGAGGGGGAGGACGGGGAGAGGAAGGAGGGGGCTCAGTCTGGGAAGAACTCCTGGAGGAGGTGAGCTCTCAGTAGGGCTTTGAAGAGAGAAAGACAGCTACCTTGGCAGATGTGCGGAGGGAGGGAATTCCAGGCCAGGGGGAGGGCGTGGGCCGGGGTTTGACGGCAGGACAGGCGAGAACGAGGCACAGTGAGAAGGTTAGCGGTAGAGGAGCGGAGGGTGCGGGCTGGGCTGTAGAAAGAAAGAAAGGAGGTGAGGTAGGAGGGGGCGAAGTGATGGAGAGCCTTGAAGCCGAGAGTGAGGAGTTTTTGCCTGATGCATAGGTTGATTGGTTGCCACTGGAGATTTTTGAGGAGGGTAGTAACATGCCCAGAGCGTTTCTGCACAAAGATGATTCGGGCAGCAGCCTGAAGTATAGATTGAAGTGGGGAGAGACAGGAGGATGGGAGATCAGAGAGGAGGCTGATCCAGTAATCCAGTCGGGATAGGATGAGATATTGAACCAGCAGGGTAGCAGTTTGGATGGGGAGGAAAGGGCGGATATTGGCGAGGTTGCGGAGCTGAGAGCGGCAGGTTTTGGCGACGGATTGGATGTGAGGGGTGAACGAGAGAGCGGAGTCGAGGATAACACCAGGTTTGCGGGCTTGTGAGACGGGAAGGATGGTAGTGCCGTCTACAGTGATGGGAAAGTCAGGGAGAGGGCAACGTTTGGGAGGGAAGATAAGGAGTTGAGTCTTGGACATATTGAGTTTAAGATGGCGGGCCGACATCCAGATGGAGATGTCTTGAAGGCAGGAGGAGACACGAGCCTGAAGAGAAGGATAGAGAGCAGGGGCAGAGATGTAGATTTGGGTGTCATGAGCGTAGAGATGATAGTTGAAGCCGTGGAAGCGAATGAGTTCACCAAGGGAGTGAGTGTAGATAGAGAACAGAAGGGGACCAAGAACTGACCCTTCAGGAACCCCTACCGCAATGGAATGGGAGGGGGAGGAGGAGCCCGCAAAAGAGACTGAGAATGAACGGCCGGAGAGATAAGAGGAGAACCAGAAGAGGAGGGTGGGGTGGTCCACAGTGTCGAAGGCAGCTGAGAGGTCGAGGAGGATTAGGATAGAGTAGGAGCCGTTGGATTTGGCAAGCAGGAGGTCATTGTTGACCTTTGAGAGGGAAGGTTCCGTGGAATGTAGGGGATGGAAGCCAGATTGGAGGGGCTCGAGGAGAGAGTTGGCGTTGAGGAATTCGAGGCAGCGTGTGTAGGTGATGCGTTCAAGGAGTTTGTAAATGAATGGTAGGAGGGAGATAGGGCGATAACCTGAAGGGGAGGTGGGGTCAAGAGAGGGCTTTTTAGGATGGGGAGACGTGGGCATGTTTGAAGGCAGATGGGAAGGAACCAGTGGAGAGTGAGCGGTTGAAGATGGAAGTTAAGGAGGGGAGGAGGGACGGAGCGAGAGATTTCATAAGATGAGAGAGAATGGGGTCAGAAGCACAGGTGGCCCGTGTAGCATTTGAGAGGAGAGTGGAGATCTCATCTGAGGATACTGCTGGGAAGGATGGGAGAGTAGCGGAGAGAGTTGAGAGCCGGGGGAGGGGGAGGGGGAGGGGTGACTTTGGGGAGATCAGACCTGATTGACTTAATGTTATTAATGAAGTAGGAGGCCAGATCGTTGGGAGTGAGGGAAGGAGGAGGGGAGGAACAGGGGGCCTGAGAAGGGAGTTAAATGTACGGAAAAGCTGACGGGGATGATGGGCATGGGTGTCAATAAGGGAGGAGAAATAGTTTTGTCTGGCAGAGGAGTGGGCAGAGTTAAGGCAGGAAAGGATAAACTTGACGTGAACGAGGTTGGCATGGTGTTTAGACTTTTGCCAGCAGCGTTCAGCAGCTCGAGCATTAGAGTGAAGGAGGCGGACAGTGGCAGTGATCCAGGGCTGTGTGGTAGTGTTACGAGAGCGGCTAAGGGAAAGGGGAGCGAGCGAGTCGAGCTGAGTAAAGAGGGTAGAGTTGAGAGCAGTTATCTGATCATCAAGTTTGGGTAGAGAGGAAAGGGAGGCGAGGTGGGGTGTGAGGCGCTCATAAAAAGTGATGGGGTCGAGAAAGCGGAGGTCTCTTTGAGGTAGTAATATAGATTTACAGGGGAGAGGTGTTTGAGTGAGGAGGCAGGTGAGAAGGTTATGATCAGAGAGAGGGATTTCACAGTTGGTGAGGGTGGAGATAGTGCAGCCGTAGGAGATGATGAGGTCGAGGATGTGACCAAGTTCCTGAGTGGGCGAGGTGGGGTGGAGCAAGAGGTTGGCAGCGTCAAGGAGAGATAGAAGGCGGGCGGCAGAGGAGTCACCAGGGATATCCATGTAGATGTTGAAGTCTCCGAGGATCAGAGTGGGCATGGACAAGGAGAGAAGGAAGGTGAGGAAGGGGTCAAAATCGTTAAAGAAGTTGGAGGGCGGTAGATGATGGCTACAAGAATCTGGAGGGGGTGGTAGAGGCGAATAATGTGGGCTTCAAAGGAAGGGAAGGAAAGCAAAGGGGGAGGAGGGATAGTGCAAAAGCGACATTGAGGGGCGAGAAGGAGGCTGAAACTTCCTCCTTTTCAGGGGAGTCTGGGGGAGTGGGAGAACAAGAGGCCTCCACTGGAGAGAGCAGCAGAAGAGACCTTGTCGACCGGAGACAGCCATGTTTCAGTTAGGGCGAGGAGGAGTAGACAGCTGGAAAGGAATAGGTCTAGGATGAAAAGGAGCTTACTTATAACGGAGCGGGGGTTCCAGAGGCCACACTTGGCAGTAGCTGTGGAGGGAGGGGAAGGAGGGTGAAGGGTGCGAGGGTTGGGGAGGGTTTGGATTGGGATGAGTTGGCGGGGGCCTAGGTGAGGAGAGTGGGAAGAGGGGTGGTGATGAGAAAGGAGAACTGGAATGGGGTGGGTGCAGGGAGGAGGGGAGGGAGGGCGCTGGGAGGGAGGAGTTGAGGGTTGGCGTTGGTACAGAGGGATCCTGGTTAGGGGGTGAGGGGGAGCGGTGGTGGTGGGGGAAAAGGAGGGAAAAAGCTGGGTGCGAGAGGGGAAGGGGAAGGTGAGGAATGGGAATGGCAGTTGGAAGCAAGGGAATTGATAGTTCATGGTGAGGTCAGCAAGGTAAATGACAGCACAGCGGGAGGTTAACAATTGAAATGCTGAAGCAATAACACAGTAGCAATGATGTCATCACAGAGGGTAGTTAACAACTAACATGCTATGGCAATAATAAAATAGACAGATGATGATGTCACAGAGAGCAGATAACAACTACTATGAGATAGCAAAAAAAGCAGATGACATCGCAGACAGCAGTTAACAGTTAACATACGATGCCAGTAAAATCAGCAGATGAAGACATCATCGAGAGACGTTAGCAATTAACATTCGATGGGAATACTAAAATAAGCAGACGATAACATCTCAGAGAGCAGTTAACAATTAACATGCAGAAGCGACCATGAATTGTCCATAGGTCAGTCAAATCCGGTCAAAGAGGTTATCGGCAAGTAGAATCCCGTGGCTCTTGGCAAACCTGTCTCGGAAGTGGAGGAGGGTGGAGTCCTATGGATGACAGCTCTGGAGTAGGGTGGAATTGTTAAGGTGGGTCAGGGAGCGGAAATGCCTGGCGAGAGCAGTGAGCAGCCAAATAGCATGGAAGGGCTGACTAGGTGCGAATGAGGTTGTCGTTAAAGTAACTTGGTGATAACAAGGGCCTTCTTCCCTGGGAAGGGGAGGCGGGGTTGCGGGGGCGAATCAGTCAGGTCCAGACCGGGAAGGGGGTAGTGGGGGGCTCCTCAAGGATGGTCGCTTAAGCGGTTGGGGGGGAAAGGAAGCAGGAGGACACAAAGACCCACGGACGAGCAAGAGGAAAAAATGAGCCGTGAACGAGCAGGGGAACACAATGTTCCACGATCTAGCAGGGGGACACAATGTCCCGCCATCCCAGTTGGCTACTTGGACAGAGTGGAAGTGGCTTCTAGGGGTGAGTGTAGCGATGACGGTGGGGGGTGGGGGCCCAGCTCAAGGGCCTCGGTGTGGTCGTGCGGGGATGCAGATGCCCGGGTGGATGGTCGCCAGGAGCTCGGCCGCGGGGCATAAGCGCCCGATAGCAGGCTGCTGGGAGACGGACAGATGGAGGGACGGAGGGTGGGGAAGCCCCGGCCCTCGCGGCGGCGTCCGGAGGACGGGATCCTTCCGGAAGCAGCAGGGCCACGCTGTGTGATGGCGGGTGGGCGGGCAGGCAGGCCTCTCGGGAACAGAGTCCCGGGCTTCTATGGCGGTGTTCTGCGGAAAGGATCCTAACGGGAGCAGCAGGGCCACGCGGTGTGATGGCGGGTGGGCCTCTAATCAATCAATCAATCAATCAATCAATGATATTTATTGAGCACTAGCTATGTGCAGAGCACTTCAAGTTCTTGGAAGAGTACGATACAAAAGTGATGGTAATAATAATAATAATAATAATCGTTATGGTATTTGTTATCCTATGTTCCAAGCACTGTTCTGAACACTGGGGTAGACACAAGACAATCAGGTTGTCCCACATAAGGCTCACAGTCTAAATCCCCATTTTACAGATGAGGTAACTGAGGCACAGAGAAGTTAAGTGGCTTGCCCAAGGTCACATAGCAGACAAGTGGCAAAGCTGGGATTAGAACCCATGTCCTCTGTCTCCCAGGTCCGTGCTCTTTCCACTAAGCCACGCTGCCTTCACAACTCCCTGCCCGCAACGAGTTTTCAAGCTAGAAACCAGCTTACAGTCTAGAGTCCAGCCCCTGACTGGTGCGGAGACAATGGTGAGGGAAATGGAGATGCCCTAATCGAGATGGGCAAGGGACAGGACCTGGGAGATTGGAGAGGGAGATTGTAAGCAACTAGACCAAGGAAGACTGCTCCTTACTGAACACCCCATCATTGCGTGACCTTGTGCAAACCACTTAACTTATCTGTGCCTCAGTTACCTCAACTGTAAAATGGGGATTAAGACTGTGAGCTCCACGTGGGACAACCTGATTACCTTATATTTACCCCAGCACTTAGAACAGTGTTTGGCACATAGTAAGTGCTTAACAAATGCCACAATCTCCTACGTTGTGTGGTTCCCTTACCCCCTCGAACTCTGGCCCCAACCGCCTGAATCCAGCCCTGTGTCGGGAGTCAGGGCCATTGGGTGGTGAAGCAAAGGGCATTGGGAGGTGTATGAAAGTCCTGGAGGCAGCAGGGGGCAACACAAGGGGAAGAAAAGAGTGGGGATGAAGGAGGTCTGACGGTTGGGGACACCACTGGGCATTAGTCAAGAGGAGTGACTGACTTTTGCATTCTTACTTGCTGTGAGTGGATTGAGAGTGGATCTTTGAGATAAAAATCAGGCTATCTTTGCTTTGGGTAAAGGAAATATGGAATAAGCCAAACAATGAACAATCTAACCAATGACCAAAGCCTAGGTCGTACCCTGATGTATTTATGCTGGTACATAGCGGGGTTCAGGCACACTCAGGTTGGCCAACAATGGCACACATAATAATTGGATGCAGAAACATATGTGACCTAGTGTGTTATATAATAGAAATACAAAACAACCTAAGGACCCCAAATTAAAACGTTCCCAGTGGAGTCTCTGACCACCTCCATTTCTCCAAAACTGTTATGCTACCCCTAAACACACATGCGGCTTCTGGGCCATGGCACCCATCAGCAGGTACCGAGTTTGGAGGGGAGAGGAGAGCCTGGCATTCAAAATAAAAACACCAGACATAGACTAGGGGAAACCCAGACTGTTCAGTGTCAAATAATCTTCTAGGGCCATATGGGTGCGGGAGGTAACACTAGTGACACAGTCTGAGCCTTGAAGAACCTCAGGGATGATGTCACCGACGTCTCTGAAGTCTCCAGGTGACGAGGTCTCTCAGGCAGAGCTCAGGGCTGGTCCTCCAGGGGGAGCCCCTTCCCCCATCCTGCCCAGAACAGCAGCTGCTTTAAGGGACCTGCGGGGTCATCGGGGGATCATTAAGAACAGGTTACTTCACAGTGCCTTTCCTGTCACAGCCACGACTGTGCAAGAGGAGACAAGGAGTGTTAAGCATCCAGAATCAGCAGGGACCCCAAACCCTAAACCGCTCCACTGAGTTGGAGGGGGGAGACTGGTGGCGAAAACATATGAGAAAATTAATCTGTCCAATTTCCTCACCTCAAAGTGATATTTTTGTTTGGGGCACTTATTAAGGGCTTACTATGAGCCAATGGGAGGGGCAGATACAGTATGAACAGAACAGACCTTCTGCCACTCAAGAGCCAAGCGATAGGAGAGCAGGGGCTGTATCCCCATTTTATGGAGAAGGAAACCGAGGCCGAAAACGTGCAGTGAGGTGCCCAAGGACTGCCAATGGCAGAGATGGTAGCAGAACCTAGGTCCTGTAGTCTTACCACTAGCTCATGCTATCTCTAAGGAAGAGATCTCCCCTGAGAAAAATCTCAGACAGTTTCTTCGAGGTGAATACTGGTTCACTAGTTTTCTCATGGAGGAGATTCCTGCCCTGAACTAGGATCTAATCTTTTATTTATTTTTTCTCTTGGCAAACCCGGAAGCAGCATCTGAATTGTTGATCATGTGGGCCTATCTCTTAGGGGGTGTTAGGTTGGGACAGGGTGCAAACCCTGACATAAACAAATGGATATGTCTTTTCCCCACCCACTCTAAGAGAATAGAAATTCCCAAACACAGAAGGGAGAATCTAGCCAGCTTGAAACCATGAAAGTTTTTGTGTGAGAACAAGTATGTAGATGTATTGCTGTATTGTACTTTCCCAAGTGCTTAGTACAGTGTTCTGCACACAGTAAGCACTCAATTAATAGATTGAATAAATGAATGAATGTGTGCGTTTGTGTGTGTGTTTTTCTGATACAAGCTAGTCAGGGAGGACACAATCCCCATTTTACAGATGAGGGAACTGAGACCAAAAGAAGATAAATGACTTGCCCAAGGTCACACAGCAAACAAGTGGCGAAGCAGGGATTAGAACCCAGGTTCTTCTGACTGACGGGCCTATGTTCTATCCACTGAGCCAGGCTGATTCTAATCCTAGTCCTGTCACTGACATAGTATATGACTTCGGGAGAGTCACAACCTCTGGGGTGTGGGTTTCTGCATTCTTAAAAAGGAGACTAGATTCAAGCACTTAGTACAGTGTTTTTCACCCAGTAAGCGTTCACTAAATATGATTGAATGAATACCTGCTCTCTGCAACTCTTAGATTATGAACCCTGAGTGGGACAGGCAATGTGTCCAATCCGATTACCCAGCACCAATCCCAGCTTTTGGCCAAGTGCTTTGGCATGGAGGAAGCACTGAATAAATATTTATTTATCTGTGTGAATGTCTATCTCCCCTTTTAGGCTGTAAACTCGTTGTGGACAGGGAACATGTCAACAGATTCTTTTGTATTGAATTCTCCAAAGTACTTAATACAGTGCTCTGCATAAAGTAAGCACTCAACAAATGCCATTGATTGATTGATATACTAGAGTTTTATATTCTAGAACACAGGTAAGCATGTGAGATTTTAGGAATCCCTGATAGTTCTATGGATTCCAGACACCCAGTTTGCCAATGCACCTTTTATGTAAGCCACAGTCATGCACAACGTTCCCTAAATTGTGTACTATCACAGAGCCATAGTAATGAACACAAATATGTTCATTTCAGAAATGCAGAAGTAGCATAGCCTGTGAGACAGAAGACCTGAATTCTAATCTCGACTCCGCCAAATGCTTGTTGTGTGGCCTTAGGCAAGTCACTTCATTTCTATGTGCCTCAGCCTTCCTGTTCTCCCTCCTTCTTGGACTGTGAGCCGCATGTGAGATAGGGACTGTGTCCAACCTGATTAGCTTGTATCTACCCCAGTGCTTAGAACAGTGTTTGACACATAGTATGTGCTTAACAAAGACCATAAAAAATGCATTTCCCGAGCAGGTCACCAAGGGGCTATGTCCTCAGATCCCTTTCTACAGTTCCAGAGCCTTCCTAGATCCTTGTGAAATGTGAGTTCTGATTTGGGGGAGCATAAGCCGAGACAGAGGAAGGCTGGGTGTTGAAATTACAAATTTTGTTTCTTTCAGATTCCTTTTTGTAAATTATGCCCCTTCTCTGAGCTTCCTTGGACAGTCCACAGATTCTCCCAGAACATGACCAACGTCACCACTGTCACCGGATTCCTCCTCCTGGGGTTCTCAGAGGTACGGGAGCCGCAGCTGGTTCATGCCACCCTGTTCTTCCTGGTCTACCTGGGGCTCTGACGGGGAATCTCCTCATCGTCGCAGTCACGGCCTTCGACCAACGCCTCCACACCCCCTCATCTACAGCCTGAGGAACAGGGATGTAAAGGCTGCACTGGAGAAGGTCCTGGAGTGGAAGATCCAGTCCCTCTGAAACTCAGTGTGGCCTAGTGGATAGAGCACTGATCTAAGAGTCAGAATCATCTGGATTCTAATTCCGGCTCCACCTCGTATCTGTATGTGAGACCTTGGGTGAGTCACTTAACTTCTCTGTGCCTCATTCCATCATCTGTAAAATGGGGATTAAGACTGGGAGCTCTGTGGGACAAGGACTGTGTCCAAACTGATCAATTTGTATCTTGTACTTGGCAAAGAGTAGGAGCTTAACAAATACCATAAAAATAATAAAAAACACTGCTCTTTGTTCTGACACTATTCTTCGTGGTATTTACTAGCCGCTCAGGTCATTCCCAGTTGTGGGGGTTTAAACCAGTAATGATATTCATCAAGATTTACTAATTGGACTGGGGTAAATGGGTTTTTCATTCATTCATTCGTTCATTTGTATTTATGGAGCACTTACTGTATACAGAGCACTGTACTACGTGTTTGGGAGAGTACAAGATAAAAATTGCCACATTCCCTGCCCACAGTGAGCTTACAGTCTAGAGGGGAGACAGACATTAATATAAATAAATAAATTACACATGTACGTAAGTGCTGTGGGGCTTGGGGGGGGGTGAATAAAGGGAACAAGTCAGACACAAGGGAGAGGGAGAAGAGGAAAGGAGGACTTAGTCAGGGAAGGCCTGTGGGAGGAGATGTGCCTTCAGTAAGATTTTGAAGAGGGTTTTTACTTTCCCTGGTGACTACTCTTCGCTTTCCGTCCCACATGTATGCTCCCCCTTCCTGGCTTCCAGTCTCCTTGTTTGTTTTGTTTCTTTTATGGTACTTATTAAATGCTTACTATGTGTCAAACACTGTTCTAAACACTGGGGTAGATACAAGTCAATTAGGTTGGACACAGCCCCTGTGTTCACAGTCCTTGGTGTTCACAGTCTAAGTAGGAGGAAGAATGGGAGCACTGAGGCACAGAGTAGTTAAGTGACTTGTCCAAAGTCACACAGAAAGCAACTGGTAGGGTTGGGATCAGAAGCCAGCTCCTCTGACTCCCAGGCCCATGCTCTTTCTTCCTGAACAGTGGTGGCCATTCACCCAGTTTCATAGTGGATATTACAGATCGCATTTGGCCTGCCCCCTCTCCTGTGGGGAAACAACGGTGATGGAGATGGACTTACTCCATTAAGGATGAGCAAAGGAGAAGCACTGGGATTTAAGGGAGGGAAGAGACAGCAGAGCAGAACAAGAATGGTTGTTCCCCTCCCCGCGTCTCCCTATCACCTCTCCGCAATCACAATCATCTCTGCTGTGGGGTTCCCCCACCCCCTTGCACTCTGGAATCAACCATCAGCCTGAATTCAGCTACCTGGGGGAGGCAGGGGAATTTCTGATTAGCCCTCATGCATATATGTCCTCCCAATTAATTTATTTTAACATTGCTATAAATATTCTTTTATGCATCTCAACTTTTAGAGTGTAAGCTTCCCATGGGGAGGAAGTGCACCACTTTTATCTTCTACTTCCCAAGTGCATAATGCACTTCCCTAAACCAAATCCACACTTAACAAATGTTGCTACTACTACTACTCTCTCCTATGAATCAACACCTTCTCTTGGCAGAAGAGTTTGCATACGCTGTTGAAGCTTAGAGCTACACCATATGGTGTTACCCATAATAGAAAAGTCTAAGCTGAAACATCAAAGGCAATTCACCTGTTATGGGCAGGAGTGGCATGGAAAAGAATCAAAGGCAGATGATCAAGTTACCAAAACGTTGAACAAAGACAATGGCAGAGACTCAGGTTTTACTGCATAGAAGAAGGCAATGGCAAACCACTTCCTTATCTTTACCAAGAAAATCCTATGAATACACATTCCAGAATGACTTTATGGTGGAAGATGGGACGTTCTGGAGCAGGTGTCTCCAAGGAGTCACTTTGGATCAGACATGATTTGACGGCATTTGAAGGAGAATACTGCTACTACTACTACTACTACTACCATTTCTACGACTACGACTATTGCTACTCTACTACTACTACTACTATAACTATTACTATCATTATTACTGCTGTTATTACTTGGATTTTCACGTTTTATCCACCCCACCCTTAGTCCCAAACCACTAATGGACATATTGGCAATTTATTTATTTATATTAATATCTGTCCTCTCTTCTGGTCTGTAAGTTCCTTGTGAGCAGGGAGCTCTGTTATATACAATACTCTCACAGATCTTTCGTACAGGCTACTGTTGCTGCTGCTACTGTTACTACTGTATTTTTATGTCGTGTCACTCAAGCATTCAATTGTTTTATTGAGCACTTATTGTGTGCACAGCACTGTACTAAGTGCTTGAGAGAGTACAATATAACACTAAACAGACACATTCCCTGCCCACAACGAGCTTATGAGTACTTAGTACTTAGGAGTGCTACGTACAGGGCCCTGCATACAGTAGGCACTCAATAAATACAATTTATTTATTGATTGATTGATGGCTATCACCTCCTCTCAACTGTAAGCTCCTTGTGGAAGGGAACATGTCTACCAATTCCATCATATTGTACTCTCCCAAGCCCTTAGTATAGTGCTTTGCACACAGTAAGTGATCAATAAATACCTTAATTGATTAACTAATTCCTCTAATTTTGAGGGTGGAGAATGTATCTACCAAGCAGTGTGGCCTAATTGATAGAGCATAGGCCTGGGAGTCAGAAGGACCTGGGTTTTTATCCCAGGTCTTCCATTTGTCTGCATGGCTACCTTCGGTAAGTTGTGTAACTTCTCTGTGTCTCAATTTCCTCAACTACAAAAAGGGGGTGAAATACTTAGACTTTGAGACCCATATGGGGCAAGGACTGTACCCAACCTGATAAATTTGTGTCTTCCCCAGTGCTTAGAACAGTGCTTGACATGTGGTTCAGTGGAAAGAGAATGGGCTTGGGAGTCAGAGGTCGTGGGTTCTAATCCCGGCTCAACCACTTGTCAGCCGGGTGACCTTGGACAACTCATTCCCTTCTCTGGTTAGAGACATGTGGCTTGGGTCAAGGCCCAAGAGCTGCGGTGGTGTGTGGGGAGTTGAAACTACCTGGGAAGAGGCACAGTATTGTTTTAGCTGTGGAAGAAGGTGTCAATGGGGAAACGGGAGAGGAGTGAAGAGGAGAGGAAAGGAAAGAAGAGGAGAGTAAATGGGGGGGCAGAGAGAGGAAAAAAGATGAGGAGGGGAGGAGAGGACAGGAGGGGAGAATAGGGGTGGGGAGTGAATGAGAGGGGAGAGGAGAGGAGAAGAGAGGAGAAGAGAGGAGTTGAGAGGGAGAAATGCTATTTGTTGCCAAATTGTACTTTCCAAGCGCTTAGTACACTAAGCGTTCAACAAATACGATTGAATGAATGAATGAGAAGCAAGGAGAGAAGGAGAAAAGAGGAGAGGAGAGAAAATCGGGGGAGAAGATGGAGGAAAGACGAGAAGGGGAGGAGAGGGGAAGGGGAAAGGAAGAGAGAAAGTAAGGATAAGAGGTGAGGAAATTAGGACAGGAGAAGAGGGGAGAAGAGGGGTGGGAGAGTGGAGGAGGGAGGGGGAGAAGATAGGAGAGGCGGTGAGGACAAGAGAGGAAAGGAGGAGCGGAGAGGGGAGGAGGGGAGAGGAAAGGAAGGGAGGAAAGGGGAATGGAGAGGAAAGAAGATGAGAAGAGAGAGAAGAAGAAAGGAGAGAATAGGGGAGGAGAGGAAAGGCGAGAGGATGAGAGGAAGCAAGGATAAGAGGAGAGAGGAGAGCAGAGGGAAGGGAAGAGGAGAGGAGAGGAAAGAAGAGGGGAGGAGAAGGAATTCAATTCAATTCAATCGTATTTATTGAGCACTTACTGTGGAGAGAGCAATGTACTAAGCTCTTGGGAGAGTATAATGCAACAATAAACAGATACATTCCCTGCCCACAATGAGGTTACAGTCTAGTAGGGGGGAGACGGATATTAACATAAATAAATAAATATTTATAAATAAATATGTGTATAAGTGCTGGGGGGCTGGGAGGAGGAAAATGAAGGAAGCAACTCAGGGCGATGCAGAAGGGAGTGGGAAAAGAGGAAAGAGGGACTTATTCAGGGAAGGCCTCTTAGAGGAGATGTGCTTTCAATAAGGCTATCAAGGTGGGGAGTGTAATTGTATGGTGGATATGAGGAGGGAGGGCTTTCCAGACCAGAGACAGCACCTGTATATATGTTTGTACAAATTTATTACTCTATTTATTTTACTTGTACATATTTACTATTCTATTTATTTTGTCAATGATCAATCAATCAATCAATCAATCGTATTTATTGAGCGCTTACTATGTGCAGAGCACTGTACTAAGCGCTTGGGAAGTACAAATTGGCATCACATAGAGACAGTCCCTACCCAACAGTGGGCTCACAGTCTAAAAGGGTGAGACAGAGAACAGAACCAAATATACCAACAAAATAAAATAAGTAGGATAGAAATGTACAAGTAAAATAAATAAATAAATAAATAAATAAATAGAGTAATAAATATGTACAACCATATATACATATATACAGGTGCTGTGGGGAAGGGAAGGAGGTAAGAAGGGGGGATGGAGAGGGGGACGAGGGGGAGAGGAAAGATGGGGCTCAGTCTGGGAAGGCCTCCTGGAGGAGGTGAGCTCTCAGCAGGGCCTTGAAGGGAGGAAGAGAGCTAGCTTGGCGGATGGGCAGAGGGAGGGCATTCCAGGCCCGGGGGATGACGTGGGCCGGGGGTCGATGGCGGGACAGGCGAGAGCGAGGTACAGTGAGGAGATTAGTGGTGGAGGAGCGGAGGGTGCGGGCTGGGAAGTAGAAGGAGAGAAGGGAGGTGAGGTAGGAGGGGGCGAGGTGATGGACAGCCTTGAAGCCCAGGGTGAGGAGTTTCTGCTTGATGCGCAGATTGATCGGTAGCCATTGGAGGTTTTTGAGGAGGGGAGTAATATGTCCAGAGCGTTTCTGGACAAAGATACTCCGGGCAGCAGCATGAAGTATGGATTGAAGTGGAGAGAGACACGAGGATGGGAGATCAGAGAGAAGGCTAGTGCAGTAGTCCAGACGGGATAGGATGAGAGCTTGAATTAGCAGGGTAGCGGTTTGGATGGAGAGGAAAGGGCGGATCTTGGCAATGTTGCGGAGCTGAGACCGGCAGGTTTTGGTCACGGCTTGGATGTGAGGGGTGAATGAGAGAGCGGAGTCGAGGATGACACCAAGGTTGCGGGCTTGTGAGACGGGAAGGATGGTAGTGCCGTCAACAGAGATGGGAAAGTCAGGGAGAGGACAAGGTTTGGGAGGGAAGACAAGGAGCTCAGTCTTCGACATGTTGAGCTTTAGGTGGCGGGCGGACATCCAGATGGAGATGTCCTGAAGGCAGGAGGAGATGCGAGCCTGGAGAGAGGGGGAGAGAGCAGGGGCAGAGATGTAGATCTGGGTGTCATCAGCGTAGAGATGATAGTTGAAGCCGTGGGAGCGAATGAGGTCACCAAATGAGTGAGTGTATATTGAGAACAGAAGGGGACCAAGCACTGAACCTTGGGGAACCCCCACAGTAAGAGGATGGGAGGGGGAGGAGGAGCCTGCAAAAGAGACTGAGAAAGAACGACCAGAGAGATAAGAGGAGAACCAGGAGAGGACGGAGTCTGTGAAGCCAAGGTCAGATAGCGTGTTGAGGAGAAGGGGGTGGTCCACAGTGTCAAAGGCAGCTGAGAGGTCGAGGAGGATTAGGACAGAGTATGAGCCGTTGGATTTGGCAAGCAGGAGGTCATTGGTGACCTTTGAGAGGGCAGTTTCCGTGGAATGAAGGGGACGGAAGCCAGACTGGAGGGGGTCGAGGAGAGAGTTGTTGTTGAGGAATTCTAGGCAGCGCGTGTAGACAACTCGTTCAAGGAGTTTGGAAAGGAATGGTAGGAGGGATATGGGACGATAACTAGAAGGTGAGGTGGGGTCAAGAGAGGGTTTTTTTAGGATGGGAGAGACGTGGGCATGTTTGAAGGCAGAGGGGAAGGAACCAGTGGAGAGTGAGCGGTTGAAGATGGAAGTTAAGGAGGGGAGAAGGGATGGAGCGAGAGATTTCATAAGATGAGAGGGAATGGGGTCAGAAGCACAGGTGGCCGGAGTAGCACTTGAGAGGAGGGAGGAGAGTTCCTCTGAGGATACCGCTGGGAAGGATGGGAGAGTAGCAGAGAGTGTTGACAGCCGGGGGGTTGGAGAAAGGGGGGAAGAGACTTTGGGGAGGTCGGACCTGATGGATTTAATTTTGTTAATGAAGTAGGAGGCCAGATCGTTGGGGGTGAGGGAAGGAGGAGGGGGAGGAACCGGGGGCCTGAGAAGGGAGTTGAATGTACGGAAGAGCTGGCGGGGGTGATGGGCATGGGTGTCAATAAGGGAGGAGAAATAGTTTTGTCTGGCAGAAGAGAGGGCTGAGTTAAGGCAGGAAAGGATAAACTTGAAGTGAACGAGGTTGGCATGGTGTTTAGACTTTCGCCAGCAGCGTTCAGCAGCTCGAGCATAAGAGCGAAGGAGGCGGACGGTGGCAGTGATCCAGGGCTGCGGGTTAGTGGTGCGAGAGCGGCGAAGGGAAAGGGGAGCGAGCGAGTCTAGCTGAGTAGAAAGGGTAGAGTTGAGTGCAGTAATCTGATCATCAAGACTGGGTAGAGAGGAGAGGGCGGCGAGGTGGGGTGTGAGGCGCTCCGAAAGATGGGTGGGGTCCAGAGAGCGGAGATCTCTGTGAGGGAGTAATACGGATTTACAGGGGAAAGGAGTGTGAGTGAGGAGGCAGGTGAGAAGATTATGATCAGAGAGAGGGATCACAGAGTTGGTGAGGGTGGACACAGTGCAGCGGTAGGAGATGATGAGGTCGAGGGTATGACCAAGTTGGTGAGTGGGTGAGGTGGGGTGGAGGAAGAGGTTGGCAGCGTCAAGGAGAGATAGAAGGCGGGCGGCAGAGGAGTCGTTAGGGATATCCATGTGGATATTGAAGTCTCCGAGGATCAGAGTGGGCACGGAGAAGGAGAGAAGGAATGTGAGGAAGGGGTCAAAGTCGTTAAAGAAGTTGGAAGTGGGGCCCGGAGGGCGGTAGATGACGGCTACAAGAATCTGGAGGGGGTGGTAGAGGCGAATAATGTGGGCTTCAAAGGAAGGGAAGGAAAGGGAAGGGGGAGGAGGGATAGTGCGAAAGCGACATTGGGGGGCGAGAAGGAAACCGACACCTCCTCCTTTTCCGGTGAGTCTGGGGGAGTGGGAGAAGAAGAGGCCTGCACTGCAGAGAGCAGCAGAAGAGACCGTGTCGTCCGGCGACAGCCATGTTTCAGTTAGGGCGAGGAGGAGTAGAGAACTGGAAAGGAAAAGGTCCAGGATGAAAGGGATCTTACTTAAAACGGAGCGGGGGTTCCAGAGGCCACACTTGGCATCAGCTGTCGAGGGTGGGGAGGGAGGGGGAAGGGTGCGAGGGGTGGGGAGGGTTTGGATTGGGATGAGTTGGCGGGGGGCCTGGGCGGGGGAGAGTGGGAAGGGGCGTGGCGATGGGAAAGGAGAACTGGGATGGGGTGGGGACGGGGAGAAGGGGAGGAGGGGGGCCGGGAGGGAGAAGCAGAGGACCTGCGCTGGTACAGAGGAATCCTTGGTAGGGGGTGAGGGGGAGTGGTCTTGGTGGGTGAGAGGGAGGGAAACAGCTGGGTGGGAGAGGGGAAGGGAAAGGTGAGGAATGGGAATGGCAGTTGGGAGCAAGGGAACTGAAAGTTCATGGTGAGGTCAGTAGGGCGAGTGACAGTACCGCGGGGGGTTAACAATTGAGATGCAGAAGCAATAAAACAGTAGCAATGATAAAAGTAGGCGATGGCATCACAGGGTGTAGTTGAGCAATCAATATGCTATGGCAATAATAGAATTGGCAGACAATGATGCCACAGAGAGCAGATACAAACTATTAAGAGCTGGAGTAGGGTGGGCCAGTTAAGGGGGGTCAGGGAGCAGAGATACCTGGGGAGGGGAGCGAACAGTCAACTAGCATGGGAGGGCTGAGGAGGTGTGAATGAGGTTGTCGTTAATGTAACATGTAACATGGTGCTAACATGGTGCTAACAAGGTGCTAACAAGGGCTTTTTACCTGGGGGCGGGGGGAGAGTCAGTCAGGACCGGACCGGGAAGGTGGGGGGGGTATGAGGGGCACTTTACGGAAGGCCTCCTAAGTGGGGGGGTGGAAGCAGGGGGGTCGTCCGTGGGGGCGCTGAGATGGCGGGAGGGTGGGCGGCCGGGCCTCTCGGAAACAGAGTCCCGGGCGTCAATGATGTGCATCTAGCTTTACTTGTATTTATTCTGATGAGTTGACACCCGTCCACATGTTTTGTTTTGTTGTCTGTCTCCCCCTTCTAGACTGTGAGCCCGTTGTTGGGTAGGGACCGTCTCTATATGTTGCCAACTTGTACTTCCCAAGCGCTTAGTACAGTGCTCTGCACACAGTAAGTGCTCAATAAATACGATTGAATGAATGAATGAATGAATGAATGTGGGCTAGCATTTGACAGCGAGACAGGCGAGATCGAGGCAGTGAGAAGGTTAACATTAAAGGGGCAAAGTGTATGGGCTGGGTGGTAGTAGGAGAGTAGCAAGGTGAGGTAAGAGGGGGCAAGGTGATTGAGTGCTTTAAAGCCAATGGTGAGGAGTTTTCGTTTGATGCATAGGTAGATGGGCAACCACTAGTGTTCTTTGAGGAATGGGGTGACATGTCCTTAATGTTTTTACTGAAAAATGATCTGGGCAGCAGAGTAAAGTAAGGACTGGAGTGGGGAAAGACAAGAGGTTGGGAAGTCAGCAAGTAGGCTGAAGCATTAATGCAGGCAGAATAGGATGAGTGATTGTATTGATGTGCTAGCAGTTTGGATGGAGAGGAAAGGGGGAATTTTAGTGATGTTTTGAAGGTGGAACCAACAGGATTTAGTGATGCATTGACTATGTGGGTTGAGTGAGAAAGAGGAGCCAAGGATAACACTAAGGATAAAATGAGCTTGTGAAACAGGACAGATGGTGGTGCCATCTACAGAGATGGGAAAGTCAGTGGGAGGACAGCGTTTGGGTGGGAAGATAAGGAGTTCTGTTTTGGACATGTTAAGCCTGAGGGGAAGGGAGGACATCCAAGGAGAGATGCCTTGAAGGCAAGAGGCATCTTGCCCATGTCTCTCCCATCCCAAAAAAACCCTCTCTTGACCCCACCTCACCTTCTAGTTATCGTCCCATATCCCTCCTACCATTCCTTTCCAAACTCCTTGAACGAGTTGTCTAGACGCGCTGCCTAGAATTCCTCAACAACAACTCTCTCCTCGACCCCCTCCAGTCTGGCTTCCGTCCCCTTCACTCCACGGAAACTGCCCTCTCAAAGGTCACCAATGACCTCCTGCTTGCCAAATCCAGCAGCTCATACTCTGTCCTAATCCTCCTCGACCTCTCAGCTGCCTTTGACACTGCGGACCACCCCCTTCTCCTCAACACGCTATCTGACCTTGGCTTCACAGACTCCGTCCGCTCCTGGTTCTCCTCTTATCTCTCCGGTCGTTCTTTCTCAGTCTCTTTTGCAGGCTCCTCCTCCCCCTCACATCCTCTTACTGTGGGGGTTCCCCAAGGTTCAGTGCTTGGTCCCCTTCTGTTCTCAATCTACACGCACTCCCTTGGTGACCTCATTAGCTCCCACGGCTTCAACTATCATCTCTACGCTGATGACACCCAGATCTACATCTCTGCCCCTGCTCTCTCCCCCTCTCTCCAGGCTCGCATCTCCTCCTGACTTCAGGACATCTCCATCTGGATGTCCGCCCGCCACCTAAAGCTCAACATGTCGAAGACTGAATTCCTTGTCTTCCCTCCCAAACCTTGTCCTCTCCCTGACTTTCCCATCTCTGTTGACGGCACTACCATCCTTCCCGTCTCACAAGCCCGCAACCTTGGTGTCATCCTCGACTCCGCTCTCTCATTCACCCCTCACATCCAAGCCATCACCAAAACCTGCCGGTTTCAGCTCCGCAAAATTGCCAAGATCCGCCCTTTCCTCTCCATCCAAACCGCTACCCTGCTAATTCAAGCTCTCATCCTATCCCGTCTGGACTACTGCATCAGCCTTCTCTCTGATCTCCCATCCTCGTGTCTCTCTCCACTTCAATCCATACTTCATGCTGCTGCCAGGATTATCTTTGTCCAGAAACGCTCTGGGCATATTACTCCCCTCCTCAAAAACCTCCAACGGCTATCAATCAATCTGCGCATCAGGCAGAAACTCCTCACCCTGGGCTTCAAGGCTCTCCATCACCTCGCCACCTCCTACCTCACCTCCCTTCTCTCCTTCTACTTCCCAGCCCGCACCCTCCGCTCCTCCGCCACTAATCTCTTCACCGTACCTCGTTCTCGCCTGTCCCGCCATCGACCCCCAGCCCACGTCATCCCCCGGGCCTGGAATGCCCTCCCTCTGCCCATCCGCCAAGCTAGCTCTCTTCCTCCCTTCAAGGCCCTACTGAGAGCTCACCTCCTCCAGGAGGCCTTCCCAGACTGAGCCCCTTCCTTCCTCTCCCCCTCTTCCCCCCCTCCATCCCCCCATCCTACCTCCTTCCCTTCCCCACAGCACCTGTATATATGTATATATGGTTGTACATATTTATTACTCTATTTATTTATTTATTTATTTTACTTGTACATATCTATCCTATTTATGTTATTTTGCTGGTATGTTTGGTTTTGTTCTCTGTCTCCCCCTTTTAGACTGTGAGCCCACTGTTGGGTAGGGACTGTCTCTATGTGTTGCCAATTTGTACTTCCCAAGCGCTTAGTACAGTGCTCTGCACATAGTAAGCGCTCAATAAATACGATTGATGATGATGATGAAGAGGAAATGCGAGACTGCAGAGAGGGAGACGGGTCAGAGCTGAAAATGTAGATTTGGGTATCATCTGCATAGAGGTGGTAGTTGAAGCCATGGGAGAGAATGAGTTTTCCAAGGGAGTGGGTGTAGATGGAGCCTTAAGGGACTGAACCTTGAGGGACCCCTATAGTTAGGGAGTGGGAGGCAGAGGAGGGGCCCACAAAAGAGACCGAGAATGAACGGCCAGAGAGATGAGGAGAACCAGGAGAGAACAGAGTCAGTGAAGCCAAGGTTGGATGAACATTTCCAGGAGAAGGGAATGGTCCATAGCTTCAAAGGCAGCCTAGAGGTAGAGGAGGATTAGAATAGAATAGTGGACGTTGAATTTGGCAAGAAGGAGGTCTTTGGTGACTGTTGAGAGGGCAGATTCTGTGGCGTGAAGGGAACAGAAGCAAGGGAAGGAAGCGAAGACGAGGGGAGAGAAGGCGTGGAGATAAGAAGAAGAGAGGAGAGGAGCGGGGAAGGATGATGAGAGGAGGGGAAATGGGTGTGAAGGAAGGAATGAGGATGAAAAGAAAGAAAAGAGAAAGAGACAAGATTCAGCACATAAATATTTATTGTTTGAATATTTTATGTATCTATTAATCTGAATACATCAGCTGTTTCCTCCTGAAGTTTTTATCTTTATTTTTTTTGGGGGGGAGGCTGCTTCCCGCTTTATCTTTGCTTATTGTCCAGCTTTCACTGTCGTAAATTATTTTTGTCTGTGCATCTTCTCTGCTAGATGGTAAGTTCCTTGAGGGAAGAAAATGTGTATCCTGCTACTGCTGTACTATCTCACGTTTTTATTTCAGTGACTAGCCCTCAATAGGCCTATAGTAAATCAGCATCATCAACCGTATTTATTTAACAGTTACTGCATGCAGAGCACTGTACTAAGTGCCTCAGAGATTACATAACAACAGAGTTGGTAGACCTGTTCCCTGCCACTGTGCCTCCTCTCTGTCTCCTGCTCTGCCTTCTTGCTACCAGGGTCATGATAAGCAGGGTCATGATGGCATTTTGGGATGCCTTAACCCTGTCCACCATGCCCATTCCCTGGGATCTGGGTAGTGTGAGCAGGGTGCCATCTGGGTCATAAGATAGTGCCCTTCTGTATACCCTTCCTGTACCAGCCTCTCTATTTTGCTGTGAGGGAGATAATAATAATAATAATAATAATAATAATAATAATAATAATAATAATAATAATGGTATTGGTAAAACACAGAATATGTCAGGCACTATACAAGTGCTGAGGTGGAAACAAGCGAGTCGGGTTGGACACAGTCCCTGTCTCACATGGGGCTCACAGTCTCAATCCTCATTTTACATATGAGATAATAGAGGCCCAGAGAAGTTAAGTGACTTGCCCGAGGTCACACACCAGACAGGTGGTGGAGCCGGGATTAGAACCCCTGACCACAAAAGGGTAAGTGTCTCCTAGGCCCCCTCCAATCTGGCCTCCGTCCCCTACACTCCACCGAAACTGCCCTCTCAAAGGTCATCAATGACCTCCTTCTTGCCAGATCCAATGGCTCCTACTCTATCCTTATCCTCCTAGACCTCTCAGCTGCCTTTGACACTGTGGACCAGCCCCTTCTCAACATGCTATCCAACCTTGGTTTCACAGACTCTGTCCTCTCCTGGTTCTCCTCATCTCTCTGACCGTTCATTTTCAGTCTACTTCGCGGGCTCCCCCTCCCCTTCCCAACCCCTTCCTGTAGGGGTTCCTCAAGGGTCAGTTCTTGGTCCCCTTCTGTTCTCTATCTCTACTCACTCCCTTGGTGAACTCATTCGCTCCTACAGCTTCAACTGTCATCTCTACGCTGATGACACCCAAATCTACATCTCTGTCCCTGCTCCCTCTCCCTCCCTTCAGGCTCGTGCCTCCTCCTGCCTTCAGGACATCTTCATCCGGATGTCTGCCCGCCATCTAAAACTCAATATGTCCAAGACTGACCTCCTTATCTTCCCTCCCAAACCCTGTCCTCTCCTTGACTTTCCCGTCACTGTAGATGGCACTATAATCCTTCCTGTCTCACAAGCCCGCAACCTTGTTGTCATCCTTGACTCCACTCTGTCATTCACCCCACTCATCCAATCCGTCACCAAAACCTGCTGGTCTCACCTCTACAGCATAGCCAAGATCTACCTTTTCCTCTCCATCCAAACCGCTACCTTGCTGGCTCAGTCTCTCATCCTATCCCGACTGGATTACTGCATCAGCCTCCTCTCTGATCTCCCATCCTCTTGTCTCTCCCCGCTTCAGTCTATACTTCACTCTGCTGCCCAGATTATCTTTGTACAGAAACGCTCTGGGCATGTCACTCCTCTCCTCAAAAATCTCCAGTGGTTGCCTGTCAAGCTTCGAATCAAGCAAAAACTCCTCACTCTCAGCTTCAAGGCTCTCCGTCACCTCCTCCTCCTACCTCACCTCCCTTCTCTCCTTCTACAGACCAGCCCGCACCATCCTCTCCTCTGCCACTAACCTCCTCACTGTGCCTCGTTCTCACCTGTCCCGCCGTCGACCCCTGGCCCATGCCCTTCCCCTGCCCTGGAATGCCCTCCCTCCACACATCTGCCAAACTAGCTCTCTTCCTCCCTTCAAAGCCCTACTGAGTGCTCACCTCCTCCAGGAGGCCTTCCCAGACTGAGCCCCCTATTTCCTCTCCTCCTCCCCAACCCCCTGCCCTACCTGCTTCCCATCCCCATAGCACGTGTATATATCTGTATACATTTATCACTCTATTTATTTTACTTGTACATATTTACTACTCTTTATTTTATTAATGATGTGCGTATAGCTATAATTCTATTTATTCTGACGGTTTTGACACCTGTCTACATGTTTTGTTTTGTTGCCTGTCTCCGCCTTCTAGACTGTGAGCCCATTGTTGGGTAGGGGCCGTTTCTATATGTTGCCGACTTGTACTTCCCAAGCGCTTAGTACAGTGCTCTGCACACAGTAAGTGCTCAATGAATACGATTGAATGAAATGAATGAATTTAATCCCCATTTTACAGATGAGGAAACTGAGGCCTGTAGAATTGACTTGCCCAAGGTCAAAATTCAGAGGGCAGAGCTGGGATTAGAACCCAGGTCCTCTGACGCCCAATTCCATGCTCTTTCCATTAGGCCAAGCTGCTTCTTTTTTTATTGTCTTTAATTGGTATGCATCTGTTGCTTCCTTATGTTGATGTAGGGTTCTTATTATGAGAAGCAGCATGGCCTAGTGGCAAAAGCATGGGCTTGTTTGTCAGAGGATGTGGGTTCTGATCCTGACTCCACCACCTGTCTGCTGGGGAAAGTACATATAGCTATAATTCTATTTATTTTGACGGTTTTTACACCTGTCTACATGTTTTATTTTGTTGCCTGTCCCCTCCTTCTAGACTGTGATCCCATTGTTGGGTAGGGGCCGTTTCTCTGTGTTACCGACTTGTACTTCCCAAGTGCTTAGTACAGCGCTCTGCACACGGTAAGTGCTCAATAAATACGATTGAATGAAATGAATGAATTTAATCCCAATTTTACAGATGAGGAAACTGAGGCCTGGGGAAAGTCACTTAACTTCTCTGTGCTTCAGTTACCTCATCTGTATAATGGGGATTAATATGGTGAGCCCCATGTGGTTTAAACTTGTTGTGGGCAGGGAATGTTTCTGTTTATTGTAATATTGTGCTTTCTCAAGCTCTTAGTGCAGCGCTATGCTCACAACAAGCACTCAATAAATAAGATTGAATGAATGATTAAATAAATGACAAGAACTGTGTCCTACCTGATTACCTTGTATCTACTCCAGTACTTAGAAACAGTGCTTGGCATACAGTAAGTGCTTATCAAATACCATAGTAATAATTATTATTATTCTCTATTTTTGTGTTTCACCAGTTCTCCTCTCCCCCAGTTTATACTTATTTTCTGAGTTCCTTGAGTCCCTTGAGGGCCGGGATCCATGTCTAATTCCCACCTGAATACTCTATCCCAGTTTATTACAATATGGTGCAATCAATCAATCAATCAATTGCATTTATTGAGCGCTTACTGTGTGCAGAGCACTGTACTAAGCGCTTGGTATTTACAAGTTGGCAACATATAGAGACAGTCCCTACCCAACAGTGGGCTCACACAAAGTAAACACATAATAAATACTATTATATGACACCTAGTATTATTCCAATGCAATGATTTGGCATCATATGGGCAGTATTAACAATGCTGATAATAATAGTCCTTATGATAATTGCCATCATTATTGAAATTACTGTGCATCCTGAAAAATGCCTTTATTTTCCTTCAGAATCTGTTATCCCTTTCTTCTATTCATTCCCTTCAAGGATGCAACCAGGTAGTTCGTTACCCATTCTGATTCTTCAGGCTATGAGTCCTTAACAAGCTTCACGTACCAAGATATGAGTTTTAGACATGGAAAAATGATATAGGTTTCTACAGCATGGCCTGGATGCATGTGCCTGGAAGCCAGAAAATCAAGAGTTCTAATCACAGCCCCGCCACTTGTCTGCTGTGTGACCTTGGGCTAGTCATGTAGTGTGTCTGTGCTTCAGTTAACTCATCTGTAAAATGGGGATTGAGACTGTGAGCCCCATTTGAGACTAGGGCTGTGTCTATCCCGATTTGCTTGTCTCCACCTCAGCGCTTGGTGTAGTACCTGGCACATAGTAGGTACTCAACAAATACAATAGTTATTATTACTATTATTACTTCACTCATGAGCACTTCTGATCTCACCCCTTTCCCTCCCCACAGATTAGAATGCTGTGTGGACTAGAGAAACAGCATGGTTAAATGGAAAGTATCAGAGGACCTGGGTTCTAATTCCAGCTCTTCTAAATTGCTTGCTGTGTGACCTTAGGCAGGCCACTTCACTTCTCTGTGCCTCGGTTACCTCATCTTTAAAATGGGGATTAAGACTATGATCCCCACGTGGGACAACCAGATAAATGTGTATCCACCCTAGTGCTTAGAACAGTGCTTGGCACATAGTCATTCTTATTCTTATTCTTATCATCATCATTATTATTACCACTATTATTATGTAGTAAGTGCTTAACAAACACCATAAAAAACTCTGTTGTCCTGTACTCTCCCAATCGCTTCATACAGTGTTCTGCACACAGTAAGCACTCAAAAACCACTATTGACTGATGGACTGACAGAAAGTAGGTGAGTAGTGATACCAGTGATTTCTGGATTGTTTGACTGATTAACGTGGAAGGGAAAATTTGGAAGTGGTCCACCTCTCTGGGAATGCTCTCTGGTGTTAGCCAGACCCAGACTCTGCCCTGAGCGGGGGCTCAAAGCAGAGGGGCTGGGTTCGTGGAAACCAAGATGGCCTCTTTCCTCAGAACGAGGGGTGGCCGTTGGAACTTGGCAGGAGCTGAAGAGATGATGTGAGAGGCCAGAGGTGGGGAGGCAGGAATGGGAGAGACCTTCTGGAAGCTGGGGAATGGATGAATGTCAGAGTAGGAGAGGCAGGAGTTATGAGGGAGAGATAATCAATCAATCAATCATATTTATTGAGCGTTCACTGTGTGTAGAGCACTGCCCTGAGCGGTTGAGAGAGTACAAAACAACACCTTTGCAGACCCATTCCCTGGCCACAACGAGCTTCAATAATAGCAATAATAATAACAACGGTATTTGTTAAGCACTTACCATGTGTCAAGCACTGCACTAGACACTGGAGTATTATTGAAGGCACAAGATCGCTAGGTCCCACATGGGGCTCACAGTTTAAGTGGACGGGAGAACAGGGATCGAATCCCCATTTTGCAGATGAAGGAACTGAGGTATAGAGAAGTGAAGTGACTTGCCCACGATCACACAGCAGAAAAGTGGCAGAGCCAGGATTAGAACCAGGTCCTCTGACCCCGAGGCCAGTGATTTTATCCATCAGGACACACTGCTTCATGTTTCTGGGACCTGGAATAGGCGTATGAGGGAAGATATTTCCCCTGTTACTCTATTATTCTACAATTACTATTCTACAATAGTAGAAGAAGGGTGGCTTAGTGGAAAGAACCTGGGCTTGGGAGTCAGAGGTCGTGGGTTCTAATCCCAGCTCCTTCACTTGGAAACTGTGTGACCTTGCGCAAGTCATTTCACTTCTCTTAACCTCAGTGACCTCATCTGTAAAATGGGGATTAAGATTGTGAGCCCCACGTGGGACAACCTGATTAGCTTGTATCTACCCCTGCGCTTAGAACAGTGCTTGGCATATAGTAAACGCTTAACAAATACTATCATTGTTATTATTATTACAATTTTCCTCAATACTCTATTTCCCCTAACTCTAATCTATTTTAATGCCTGTCTCCTCCTGAAGACTGTAAACTCAATGTGGGCAGGGCACATATCTATCAACTTTCCAATTTACCAACTACCAGTTGTTGTACTTTCCCAAGCATTTAGTTCAGTAGTCTGCAAACAATAAGCAGAAGCAGCATGGTCTAGTGGACAGAGCCTGGGTCTAGGAGTTAAAAAAATCTGGGTTCTAATCCCTGTTCTTTCACTTACTGGCTGTGTGACCTGAGGGAAGTCACTCACTTCTCTGGGACTCGGTTCCCTCATCTGTAAAACGGAGATTAAGACTGTGAGCCCCAAGTGGGACACGAACTGTGTCCAACAGGATTAGTTTGTATCCACTCATGAGCTTAGTACAGTGCCCGGCACATAGCAGGTGCTTAACAAATGCCATAAAAAACTAGATATAAGCCCCCAATAATAATAATGATGGTATTTGTTAAGCGCTTACTATATGCCAAGCACTGTTGTAAGCGCTGCGGTAGATACAAGGTTATCACGTTGTCCCAGGTGGGGCTGACAGTCTTAATCCCCATTTTATAGATGGGGTAACTGAGAGACAGAAAGGTTAAGTGACTTGCCCAAAGTCACATAGCAGACAAGTAGCAGAGTTGGATTAGAACCCATGACTTCTGACTCCCAAGCCCGGGCTCTTTCCCCTTAGCCACGCTGCTTCTCAGTAAATTCAATCGATTGGTTTGGAAGGCAGAGAAGCTGGTGCAGGAGGGACAGAGAGGCAGGTGAGGGAGAGCTAGAGAGGCTAGTGAGGGAGGAGAGATGCAGTTGTCTACGAAAGGCAGGAAGGATAAACCACTTGTCTGCTGTGTGACCTCAGGCAAGTCACCTAACTTCTCTGTGCCTCATTTACCCCATCTGTAAAATGGAGATTGAGACTGTGAGCCCCACGTGGGACAGGAACTGTGTCCAACCTAATTTGCTTGTATCTACGCCAAGGCATAGTACCATACCTGGCAGATAATAAGCGCTTAACAAATACCGTAATAATAATAATAATAATTATTATTATTATTCCTATTATTATAAGGGGCATAGGAGTAGCAAATGGCAGAGAGATCATTGTCTAGGACAGTTTTGGAAAGGGCAAGATGTGGTCAGTGGAGCTAGAAAGGGAATGTTAGAGGTGCTGGACCAAGAATGAAGAGGCCTAGTTTATCCCTCTCAGATGGCCGCCTTCACCCACCAGCACAGCCTGAGCAGCACAGTGAAGTATGGACCATACAGGGGGGATACTGGAGGCAGGAAGGTCAATAAGGAGGCTGTTGCAGTGATCAAGGTGGGATAGGATAAGTGTTTGGATTAACGTGGTAGCAGTTTGGATGGAGAGGAATGGGAGGATTCTAGGGATTTCGTGAAGGTAGAACCAACAGGATTTGGTGACAGACTGAAGAGAAATAAGTAGAGGATAATGCCAAGGTTATCATCTTGCGAGACAGGGAGGATGCTAGTGTTGTCTACACTGATTGAAAAGCCTGATAGAGAACAGGGATTGGGTGGGAAGACGAGAAGCTCTGTTTTAGACACATTAAGTTTGAGGTCTGAGTGGGATATCCCAATACAGATGCCCTGAAGGTGACAGTGATTGAAAAGTCTGAGGAAAGACAGGGTTTGGGAGGGAAGATGAGAATCTCTGTTTAAGACATTTTAAATTTGAGGTGGGAGTGGGAAATCCAAATAAAGATGCCCTGAAGGAGTACAACTTCATCATCATCATCAATTGTATTTATTGAGCGCTTACTATGTGCAGAGCACTGTACTAAGCGCTTGGGAAGTACAAATTGGCAACATATAGAGACAGTCCCTACCCAACAGTGGGCTCACAGTCTAAAAGGGGGAGACAGAGAACAAAACCAAACATACTAACAAAATAAAATAAATAGAATAGATATGTACAAATAAAATAAATAAATAAATAGAGTAAAAAAATATGTACAAACCTATATACATATATACAGGTGTTGTGGGGAAGGGAAGGAGGTAAGATGGGGGCGATGGAGAGGGGGACGAGGGGGAGAGGAAGGAAGGGGCTCAGTCTGGGAAGGCCTCCTGGAGGAGGTGAGCTCTCAGCATGGCCTTGAAGGCAGGAAGAGAGCTAGCTTGGCAGATGGGCAGAGGAAGGGCATTCCAGGCCCACGCCCACCCCCTGGCCTAGAATGCCCTCCCTCCGCACATCTGCCAAGCTAGCTTTCTTCCTGCCTTCAAGGCCCTGCTGAGAGCTCACCTCCTCCAGGAGGCCTTCCCAGACTGATCCCCCTTTTTTTCTCTCCTCCTCCCCATCCCTCCTGCCCTACCTCCTTCCCCTCCCCACGGCACCTGTATATATGTTTGTACAGATTTATTACCCTATTTATTTTACTTGTTCATATTTACTATTCTATTTAGTTTGTTAATGATGTGCATCTAGCTATATTTCTATTTATTCTGATGACTTGACACCTGTCCACATGTTTTGTTTTGTTGTCTGTCTCTCCCTTCTAGACTGTGAGCCCATTGTTGGGTAGGGACTGTCTCTATATGTTGCCAACTTGTACTTCCCAAGCGCTTAGTACAGTGCTCTGCACACAGTAAATTCTTAATAAATACGATTGAATGAATGAATGAAATTGGCAGAGGCGGGATTAGAATCCATGACCTGACTTCCAAGCCCGTGCTCTGTCCACTACGCCATACTGCTTCTCCAATATATTTTATCTGTAATGTGTTTTAGGGTCTGCCTTCCCCACTCGACTGTCAGGTCCTTGAGAGTAAGAATCATGTCTACTAAATCTATTGTACTCTTCCAGGCGCTTAGTACAGACGTCTGTGCATCGTAAGTACCATTATTAATGGGCACTTGGGTCTGAATCCTTTGGGCATTTCATAGCCAATCCATCCTCAGTCCCACAGCACTAATGTCCGCATCTGTAATTTACTTATTTATACTGATGCTTGTCTCCCCCTGTAAACTGTCAGCTCACTGTGAGCAGGAATTGTATCTATCAACTGTGTTGTATCGTACTCTCCCAAGTGCTTACCTGAGTGCTTCTCGCACCGTAAGCACTCAATAAATACCACTGATTGACAGACTAATTCCTCTAGACTGTAGGTTCGTTGTGGGCAGGGAATGTGATACCAACTCTGCTGTATTGTTCTCTCCCAAGCGCTCAATACAGTGCTCTGCATATAGTAAGTGTTCAGTCTAATGGGGGAGACAGACATTAATATGAATAAATAAACTATAGCTGTATACATAAATGCTGTGGGGCTGGGATTCCACCTCCTGTTCTCCATAGGTGAGCTCGGCAATCCCCCGGAAAGGGTCAGTGTCATCAAGGTGACATTCCTCCTGCTGGGATTCTCGAAGGTCCGGGAGCTGCAGCTGGCCCACGCCTCGCTGTTCCTCCTGGTCTACCTGGTGGCCCTGACGGGAAATCTCCTCATCGTCGCTGTCACCGCCCTCAGCTGGAGCCTCCACACTCCCATGTACTTCTTGCTCAGGAACTTGTCCATCCTCGACCTCTGCTACATCTCCATCACCGTCCCCAAATACATCCATAACTTCCTGACAGACCATAGATCCATCTCCTTCCTGGGCTGTGCCAACCAGGTCTTCTCAGTGGTCCTGTTTGCCGTCTCAGAGTTGTTCCTCCTCATGGCAATGTCCTACGACCTCTACACCACCATCTACCTCCCCCTGCACTACGAGGTCCTCTTGAACCAAAGGGCTTGTGCAAAGATGGCCGCCACCTCATGGCTCAGCGAGGGGATATTTGCAGTGATGTCATCCTCTGCGACGTTCTCCCTACCCTTCTCCGGGTCCTTCCTGATCCGACAGTTCTGTGATATCGCCTCCGTGGTCTAACTTTCCTGCTCCGAAACGCACTTCATAATCGGTGTGATCCTAGTCACCACGGCCCTTTTGGGCGTCCCCTGCTTGGTCTCCTTCATCGTCTCGCACGTGTGCATCTTCAGGGCCGTGCTAAGTATGCCGGCCGCTGAAGGCTGGGCCAAAGGCTTCTCCATCTGCCTGCCTCACCTCGCCTTCACGACTGTGGTTTTCACCACGGCTGTCTTCGGTACCTTACATCCACCCTCAGACTCCTCCTCAGCTCTGGACCCTCTTGTGTACGTGTTCTACACGGTGGTGCCTCCTGCCCTGAACCCGCTCATCTACAGCCTGAGGAACCAGGATGTGAAGGCCGCCCTGGGGAGAGTCCTAGGTGGGGGTCCTTTTCCCCAGGATAGAAAGTAACTAATGATGCCTTTATCCTTTGGTATCTCTCTCCTTGGACTGACACTGAGCAAAGCTCATCCATCTAGAGAAGCAGCGTTTCCTAGTGGAAAGAGCAGAGGCCTGGGAGTCAGAGGACCTGGGTTCTAATCCCGGCTCTGCCACGTGTCCACTGTGTGACCTTGGGCAAGTCACTTAACTTCTCTTGGCTTCAGTTACTCCATCTGTAAAATGGGGATTAAACCCTACTCCTTCCTACTTAGACTGTAACTGGAACAGGGATTGTGTCCAACTGGATTACCTTGTTTCTACCCCAGCACTTAATACAGTCCATGGCACATAGTAAACTCTTAAAAATGCTATTATTATTATTACCTCCATCTTTCAGGGTGCCCTTTTGTGCTTGGTCATTTTTCGTCTCTCACCCATCCAGGCAGGATCAATTGTGCTAGACGCTTAGTGGTGCTCTGCACACAGTAAGTGCTCAATAAATATGATTGAATGAATTTATCAATGAACTGTATTTATTAACACTTACTGTGTTCTGAGTACTGTACTAAGCACTTGGGAGAGTATAATAAAACAGACACATTCCCTCCCAAATTGAAATTACAGTCTAGATGGTGAGACAGACATTAATATAAATAAATATATTAGAAATATGTGCACATGGGTTCTGGAACTGAGTGGGTGAAAAAGGGAGCAAATTAGGGTGAATCAGAAAGGAGTTGGAGAAAAGGAAATGAGGGTTTAGCCGGAGAAGGGCTCTTGTAGAAGATGTACCATACGTGTAGCAGTGCATCCTATGCAGAGTTGAAGATTTACAGTGAGGATGAGAATTGAATACCTCCGTGATAAGGCAGCCTGCTGGGTTGTCATGACTAGGAGGTTATGAGTCAGGGAGGGGTTCTATGGAACAGGATCATAATAATAATAAGACGAATGGTATTTGTTGAGCGCTTACTATGTGCCAAGCACTGATCTAAGCGCTGGGGTCGATACAAGGTAATCAGGTTGTCCCACGTGGGGCTCACTGTCTTCATCCCCACTTTACAGATGAGGTAACTGAAGTCCAGAGAAGTGAGGTGGCTTGCCCAAGGTCATACAGCAGACCAGTGATGGAGCCAGGATTAGAACCCACATCCTCTGACTCCCAGGCCCGTGCTCTTGCCACTAAGCCACGGTCTCCCGACAGCCGATTGGATGTGCAAGTCCGACTCAAGCCTCTACCTTGAAAGTTAGGTGTAAAAAACCCCCAGAGAGAGTTAGAAGTCTGTACCTACCTGCTCTTGGATGTCCTTGAACCAACCCAAATTCTCATGGCAACGAAGAAGTTAATGCTGTGGTACCTTGGACAAGTCACTTCACTTCTCTGTGCCTTAGTTCATCTGTAAAATGTGGATGAAAAGTGTGAACCCTTAGTGGGATAGGGGCTATGTCCAACCAGATTCACTTGTATCTATCCCAGCGCTTAGAACAGTGCTTGGCAAATAGTAAGCGCTTAACAAGAGCAATAATAATAATAGTAATAATAATAGTCATCATAGTAATAATGATAATTGGATGCAGAAAAGGCAGGGGGCTGGTGCAGGACAGTGAATGGAGCTGTGGGGAGAAGTGAGGTGGGTGGCAGTTGACAGAAGGAGTGTAGTCTCAGAGAGGGCAGGGAGGTTAGCGAGTGGGATCAGGAATGAGAGGGTTAAAGTGAGCTTTGGAGGAGGGAGGACTAGTACATCTAAACCATTTTAAAATGAAGCCGTGAAGCGGATGAAGCCGGTGTGCTACTGACAAAAACCCAAGATGGACACCTCATTGTCATCTCCGCAGGTACTTTGGAGGTTCTCCCCATGAGGTGCACGCCAGTGTGACGGGTCACACGGTCCCCAGTGGGGTAGTCACGTGGGGCCAGGCCAGTACCCCACTAAAGGTCCCCAAGGTCCCCAGAGGAGCCGGGCCCGAACAGAACATAATGAGGCCCCTCAGCCCAATTTGTGACCCGTCCCCGGGCGGGAGTTCCTCGGGGAGCTTTCCCGGAAAGGCCCGGCTTCACCGAGGGCCTGACGCCCTACAGGCAGGAAGACAGAAAATCCAGCACCCCGCACACCTCCCGGAGATACTCGCGTGGCCGACATCCGGGAGCTGAGGGTAAGGGGGACGGTTGAAGGACGACAGAGACCAGAGCCCGCTCTCTCCAGTCTGACCAATAAGACTGGGCCGGGGAGAACACGAATGGGTTGCGGGTCTTACAGGAGAGCCGGCGGTGGCAGAGAACTAGAATCTCCTCACATCTCCATGCGTAAAACTGATCTCTCCCCGCGGCGTCTCCATGGCTCTCCATCCGCTGGGTCTACTGGGTGCATGGAAGGGATGGACGGGGACAGATCGGTGACAAACGTTCTGGGTGGCTAGTCGATCATATTTACTGAGCACGTATTGTGTGGAGAGCACCGTGCTAAGTGTTTGGGAGACTAAAATATGATTGGCAGACATATTCCCTGCTTCTAAGGAGCTTACAGTTAAGAAGGGGAGATAAACATTAATAGAAATATATAGATTATGGATCTATACATAAATGCCGAGGGATCGAGAGAGCGGTGAATAATAGTAATAATAATGGTATTTGTTAAGCGCTTACTACATGCAAAGCACTATTCTAAGCGCTGGGGAGGATACAAGTTGATTAGGCTGTCCCATTGGGGCTCACAGTTTTAATCCCCATTTTACAGTTGAGGTAACTGAGGCACAGAGAAGTTAAGTGACTTGCCCAAAGTCACACAGCTGACAGTTGGCGGAGATGGGATTTGAACCCATGACCTTTGACTCCAAAGCCCGTGCTCTTTTCACTGAGCCACGTAAAAGGGGAAAATTCAAGTGAAGGGTGACAGGGAAGGGAGTGGGTGAAGAGGAATCCCTGGCCTGGAATGCTCTCCCTCCGCACATCCACCAAGCTAGCTCTCTTCCTCCCTTCAAAGCCCTACTGAGAGCTCACTTCCTCAAGGAGGCCTTCCCAGACTGAGCCCCATCCTTCCTCTCCCCCTCCTCCCCCTCCCCATTCCCCCCACCTTACCTCCTTCCTCTCCCCACAGCACCTGGATATATGTATATATTTTTGTACATATTCATTACTCTATTTATTTATTTATTTTATTTGTACATGTTTATTCTATTCATTTTATTTTGTTAATATGTTTTGTTTTGTTGTCTGTCTCCCACTTCTAGAATATGAGCCCGCTGTTGGGTAGGGACAGTCTCTATATGTTGCCAACTTGTACTTCCCAAGCGCTTAGTACAGTGCTCTGCACACAGTAAGGCTCAATAAATAGGATTGAATGAATGAATGAATGAATGAATGAGTCCGGTAAGGCCTCTTGGAAAAGATGCGATTTTAATATGGCATTGAAGGTGGGGACAGCGAACGTCTGTCGACTATGAAGAAGGGGGACATTCCAGGCAACAGGCAGGACGTGGACAAGAGGTGGTTGGTGGGAAAGACGAGATGGAGGTACGGTTAATAGGTTGGCATTAGAGGAGCAAAGTGGGTGGGCTGGCTTGTAGTAGAAGAGTGGCGAGGTGAGATAGGAGGGGGAGAGGTGATTGAGAGCTTTAAAGATAATGGTGAGGAGTTTCTCTTTGATGCAGAGCTGGATGGACAAACACTGGAGGTTCTTGAGGAGTGGGGAAACATGGTCAGAGCTGGTAATTTCTGCCGCTCAATGGTGTTTACTAAGCACCTACTATTTAAAGAGCACTGTGCTCAGTTCTGAGCAAGAGAACAATGGTGGTTACATTAGACACAGTCCTTTGAGAGGGCAGTCACTGAAAACTATATGAGGGTTAAGCTCACATGGGAGTTAAAAGGCTCTTCTACCTCAAATTTGTCATGAAAACAGGAGGCTCCATCTGGTGAGAGGTAATTTGTTTGGTTGCACTCAAAACAGTGCTCTGCACATAATAAGTGTTCAAGATATTTGATCAATTGATTGATTTTGTTCTCCTTCTGCCTGAAGGTTGAAGGTTAAGACCGGCAGCTCCTCATGGTCACCCAGTCCACACATTTGGCTCGTCTAAAATCAATATGCTCACTATATTTTGATCTTCTCTATCTCGCTACTGATCCCTAGCCCATGCCCTTCCACTGGCCTCGAACTCCTTCCCTCTTCATATAATAATAATAATAATAATAATAATAATAATAATAATGGCATTTGTTAAGCACATACTATGTGCAAAGCACTGCTCTAAGCGCTGGGGGATACAAGGTAATCAGGTTGTCCCAAATGGAGCTCACAGTATTAATCCCCATTTTACGGATGATTTAACTGAGGCACCCAAAAGTTAGGTGACTTGCCCAAAGTCACACAGCTGGCAGGTGGAGGAGCTGGGATTAGACCCCATGACCTCTGAATCCCAAGCCCGTGCTCTTTCCACTGCGCCACGCTGCTTCTCTAATATTCTAATCATATAATATTCTAATATAATTATTTTAATTATAATAATCATAATGATGGTACTTGATAGCACTGTTCTAACCGCTGGGGTAGATACAAGGTTATCAGGTTGGACACAGTCCCTGCTCCACATGGGGCTCATGGGTTTAATCCCCATTTTACAGGTGAGGGAACTGAGGCACAGAGAAGTGAAGTGACTTGCACAAGGTCACTCAGCAGGCAGGTGTCAGAGCCAGGACTGGAACCCAGGACCCTCTGACTCTCAGACCCTTGTTTTTTCAAGTAGGCCTCACTGACAGACCATCACTCTCCCCATATTCAGAAACTTCTTAAAATCACATCTCCTCCAAAAGGCCTTCCCCTACTCAACTCTAATTTTCCCTACTTCCCTTCCTCTCCCTTCTGCCTTGCCCTTGCACTTGGAATTATACCCTTTATTCCCCCACCCTCATCCCCACAGGACCTATGTACATATTTGAAATTTATTTCTATGTATGCCTCCCCTTTAGCCTGTAAGCTTCTCGTGGGCAGCAAACATGTTTGCCAACTCTGCTATATTTCACTCCCCCAATCACTTAGTATAATTCTCTGCACAAGGTAACTGCTCAATAAATACAATTGTTAGATTGATTTGATTGTCATTGTCTTTTGAGGGCCTGAAATAGCATCCTCCTCATTGTTTTTGTAGGTGGTCTCAGCAATCATAGGGAAATGGTCAACCACATGGAGGTGAGGGAATTCCTCCTGCTGGGATTCTTGGAGGTCTGGGAGCTGCAGCTTGTCCGCACCGTGCTGTTCCTCCTGGTCTACCTGGAGGCCCTGATGGGGAATCTCCTCATCGTCGCTGTCATCGCCCTCGACCAGCACCTCCACACCCCCATGTACTTCTTCCTCAGGAACCTGTCCGTCCTCGACCTCTGCTACATCTCCGTCACCGTCCCCAAATCCATCCACAACTCCCTGACCGACCATAGAAAAATCTCCTTCCTAGGCTGTGGAGCACAGGTCTGTCTGGTGATTTTCTTTTTAGGTGCAAAATATTTTGTCCTTACGGTGATGTCCTATGACCGCTACACCGTCACTGGCCTCCCCCTGTGCTACGAGGTCGTCATGAACAGAGTGGCCTATGGGAAAATGGCGGCCACCTCGTGGCTCGGTGGGGGCCTATTTGGAGTCTTGGTTTCAGCTTTGACCGTCTCCCTGTCCTTCTGCGGCTCCAACGTCATCCAGCAGTTTTTCTGTGTCGTCCCTTCCCTGCTGAAGATCACCTGCTCCGAGTACCACGTCTCTGTCGACGTGAGTGTCACCGCCAGGGTAGCCTCAGGCGTCGTCTGCTTCATTCTCATCGTCGTCTCGTACGTAAGCATCTTCTGGTCCGTGCTGAGGATGCCGGTCGTCGAGAGCCGGTCGCCTTCTCCACCTGCCTGCCTCACCTCGCCGTTGTCACTCTCTGTGTCATAACTTGTTTCCGTGCTTACTTGAAGCCCCCTCAGATTCCCCCTCAGCATTAGACCTGCTGGTGTCCGTATTCTACACCGTGATCCCCCCGTACTCTACAGCCTGAGGAACAGGGACGTGAAGATGGCAATGGCGAGGATCCTGGTTGGGAGTTTTTTCTCCGGAGATAGAAAATTTCACTTCAGGCTCTGACCCTGTTATTTTTCTACCCAAGGACTGACTCTAGAGAGACTTGAGCGGCCTGCAAAGACCTGAGATATTTGTCGTTCGAAACTTTTCCTGGCTGCACGCTAATTTGGTAGAAGAGTTTTTACCCAGCTGTTCTTTACTGGTATTTAAATCTAGTTCATTAATTCATTTAATCGTATTTATTGAGCATTTACTGTGTGCAGAGCACTGTACTAAGCGCTTGGGAAGTACAGGTTGGCATCATATAGAGACGGTCCCTACCCAAAAACGGGCTCACAGTCTAGGAGGGGGAGACAGAAAACAAAACAAAACATGTGGACAGGTGTCAAGTCACCAGAATAAATAAAAATAAAGCTAGATACACATCATTAACAAAATAAATAGAATAGTAAATATGTACAAGTAAAATAAATAGAGTAATAAATCTGTACAAACATATATACAGATGCTTTGGGAAGGGGAAGGAGGTAGGGCAGGGGGATGGGGAGGAAGAGAGGAAAAAGGGGGCTCTGTATGGGAAGGCCTCCTGGAACAGGTGAGCTCTCAGTAGGGCTTTGAAGGGAGGAAGAGAGCCAGCTTGGCGGATCATCATCATCATCATCAATCGTATTTATTGAGCGCTTACTATGTGCAGAGCACTGTACTAAGCGCTTGGGAAGTACAAATTGGCAACATATAGAGACAGTCCCTACCCAACAGTGGGCTCACAGTCTAAAAGGGGGAGACAGAGAACAAAACCAAACATACTAACAAAATAAAATAAATAGAATAGATATGTACAAATAAATTAAATAAATAAATAAATAGAGTAAAAAAATATGTACAAACATATATACATATATACAGGTGCTGTGGGGAAGGGAGGGAGGTAAGATGAGGGGATGGAGAGGGGGACGAGGGGGAGAGGAAGGAAGGGGCTCAGTCTGGGAAGGCCTCCTGGAGGAGGTGAGCTCTCAGCAGGGCCTTGAAGGGAGGAAGAGAGCTAGCTTGGCGGATGGGAAGAGGGAGGGCATTCCAGGTCCGGGGGATGACGTGAGCCGGGGGGTCGATGGCGGAACAGGCGAGAGCGAGGTACGGTGAGGAGATCAGCGGTGGAGGAGCGGAGGGTGCAGACTGGGCTGTAGAAGGAGAGAAGGGAGGTGAGGTAGGAAGGGTCGAGGTGATGGAGAGCCTTGAAGCCGAGGGTGAGGAGTTTCTGCCTGATGCGCAGATTGATTGGTAGCCATTGGAGATTTTTGAGGAGGGGAGTGATATGCCCAGAGCGTTTCTGGACAAAGATAATCCGGGCAGCAGCATGAAGTATGGATTGAAGTGGAGAGAGACACGAGGATGGGAGATCAGAGAGAAGGCTGATGCAGTAGTCCAGACGGGATAGGATGAGAGCTTGAATGAGCAGGGTAGCGGTTGGGATGGAGAGGAAAGGGCGGATCTTGGCAATGTTGTGGAGCTGAGACCGGCAGGTTTTGGTCACGGCTTGGATGTGAGGGGTGAATGAGAGAGCGGAGTCGAGGATGACACCGAGGTTGCGGGCTTGTGAGACGGGAAGGATGGTAGTGCCGTCAACAGAGATGGGAAAGTCAGGGAGAGGACAAGGTTTGGGAGGGAAGACAAGGAGTTCAGTCTTCGACATGTTGAGCTTTAGGTGGCGGGCAGACATCCAAATGGAGATGTCCTGAAGGCAGGAGGAGATGCGAGCCTGGAGAGAGGGGGAGAGAGCAGGGGCAGAGATGTAGATCTGGGTGTCATCAGCGTAGAGATGATAGTTGAAGCCGTGGGAGCTAATGAGGTCACCAAGGGAGTGCGTGTAGATCGGATGTGCGGAAGGAGGGCATTCCGGTCAGGGGGAGGACGTGGGACGGGGGTCGACGGTGGGACAGACGAGAATGAGGTACAGTGAGGAGGTCAGCGGCAGAGGAGTGGAGGGTGCGGTCTGGGCTGCATAAGCAGAGAAGGGAGCTGAGGTAGGAGGGGGCGAGGTGATGAGAGCCTTGAAGCCGAGAGTGAGGAGTTTTTGCCTGATGTGTAGGTAGACTGGCAGCCACTGGAGATTTTTGAGGAGGGGAGTAACATGCCCAGAGCATTTCTGCATAAAGATGATCCGGCCAACAGCGTGAAGTATAGTCTGAAGTGGGGAGAGACAGGAGGATGGGAGATCAGAGAGGAGGCTGATGCAGTAATCCGGTCGGGATAGGATGAGAGATTGAACCAGCAAGGTAGTGGTTTGGATGGAGAGGAGAGGGCGGAACTTGGCGATGTTGCGGACGTGAGACTGGCAGGTTTTGGTGATGGATTGGATGTGAAGGATGAACGAGAGAGCAGAGTCGAGGATGACACCAAGGTTGCGGGCTTGTGAGACGGGAAGGATGGTAGTGCCGTCTCCAGTGATAGGAAAGTCAGGGAGAGGGCAGGGTTTGGAAGGGAAGATAAGGAATTCAGTCTTGAACATATTGAGTTTCAGATGGCGGGCAGACATCCAGATGGAGATGTCCTGAAGGCAGGAGGCGATACGAGCCTGGAGGGAGAGAAAGAGAGCAGGGGCAGAGATGTAGATTTTGGTGTTATCATCGTAGTTGAAGCCGTGGGAGCGAATGAGTTCACCAAGGGAGTGAGTGTAGATAGAGAACAGAAGGGGACCAAGAACTGACCCTTGAGTAACCCCTACAGTAAGGGGATGGCGGGGGGAGGAGGAGCCCGCAAAAGAGACTGAGAATGAACGGCCGGAGAGATAAGAGGAGAACCAGGAGAGGACAGAGTCTGTGAAGCCAAGGTTGGATAGCTTGTTGAGGAGAAGGGGGTGGTCCACAGTGTTGAAGGCTGCTGAGAGGTCGAGGAGGATTAGGATAGAGTAGGAGCCGTTGGAATTGGAAAGAAAGAGGTCATTGGTGACCTTTGAGAGGGAAGTGTCTGTGGAGTGTAGGGGACAGAGGCCAGATTGGAGGGGGTCGAGGAGAGAGTTGGTGTTGAGGAATTCGAGGCAGCGGGTGTAGACGACTCGATCAAGGAGTTTGGAAAGGAATGGTAGAAAGGAGATAGGGCGATAACTAGGAGGGGAGGTGGGGTCAAGAGAGGGTTTTTTAGGATGGGGGAGACGTGGGCATATTTGAATGCAGAGGGGAAGGAACCAGTGGAGAGTGAGCCGTTGAAAATGGAAGTTAAGGAGGGGAGAAGGGAAGGGGAGAGAGATTTCATAAGAGGAGAGAGAATAGGGTCAGAAGCACAGGTGACTGGAGTAGCGTTTGAGAGGAGGGAGGAGATCTCATCTTCTTGAGGATGGATCCCTGTACTTGGATTCACCCCCTTTATTCACCACCAGCGGAGGGTAGAGCACGGGCCTGGGAGTCAGAAAGACCTGGGTTCTAATCCTGGCTCTGCTAACGTGTCTGCTGGGTGACCTTGGTCAAGTCATTTAAGTTCTGTGAGCCAACTTGTACTTCCCAAGAGCTTAGTACATTGCTGTGCACACAGTAAGTGCTCAATAAATACAATTGAATGAATGAATGAATGAATCTGCTTCATTTCCATTGTCGTCTCGTACACGCACATCTTCCGGGCCTTGCTGAGGATGCTGGCTGCCGAGTGCCGGGCCAAAGCCTTCTGTACCTGTCTGCCTCACTTCGGAGTCGTCTCTGTTATCCTCTCCGTGGCTGTGTACGTCTCCATCAAGGCGCCCTCAGACTCCTTTATCCTGGTATCCGTGTTCTACACAGTGTTGCCCCCCTACCTGAACCCCCTCTTCTACGGCCTGAGGATCCGAGACATGAAGGCCGCCATGGGAAGGATCCTAAAAGGGTCACTCACCCAGCCTCCGCTCTGGGATAAAATGTGTCCTTCTTTATGCAAATACTCTCAAACAACCAATTAACCAAGGTATTGCCCTTGGACAGATACGTAGATGACCTACAGGGTTCACAGAAAACACTGGATGTTGATGAGTTGTCAAAGTCTGGGAGGGAGGCAGCTAAGACTGAAGTAGGACTAACAGTCCAGTTTTGGGGAGGCATCATGGCCTAAAGGAAGGGGAGTCCCTGTAGAATGTAAGCTAACTGTGGGCAAGGAGTGAATTTTAAAACTCTGGTAAACTGAACTCTCTCAAGTGCTTAGCACAGTAAATCCAGTTTTGGGGCAGTTCTAATCCCTGCTCTGCCACTTGTCTTCTGTGTGACCTTGTGTGAACCACTGAACGCCTCCGTGCCTCAGTTACCTCATCTCTAAAATGGGGATTAAGCCTGTGAACCCCACGTGGGATAACCTGATTACCTTGTACCTACCCTAGTGCTTAGAACAGTGCTTGGCACATAGCAAGTGCTTAACAAATACCATATTAAAAAAAATTATCATGGCCCAAAGGAATGGGAATCACTCTAGACTGTAAGCTCATTGTGGGCAGGGAACGTGTCTAACAACTCTGTTATATTGAATTTTTCCAAGTGTGTCTGAACTGATTCTTTTGTTTCTACTCCAGCAAGTGAAACAATATAGGCACACAACCTCTTAATAAATACAATAATGATATCATCATTAGTAATGTCTATGAAAATATAATGATATGCTCTTTAGCATGACTCTGGGGGTGGAAATGAAAATTGGAAAAAGGGAGATGGTATGGGAGAAGGGACGAAAGAATGACTGTAGCACCATCTGTCTTGTCAAATCCATCTTCTCTCATCAATCCATCTTTCATTTCTTCCATCCATCCATCCATCCATCCATCCTTCCATCCATCCATCCAGAGCACGGGCCTGGAATCAGAGGTCGTGGGTTCTAATTCCAGTTCCGCTACTTGTCTAACATGTGACCTTGGGCAAGTCACCTCACTTATCTGCGCCTCAGTTACCTCATTGGTAAAGTGATAATTGAGACTGTGAGTCCCATGTGGGCCATGTGGGAAGACAACCTGATTACCTTGTATCTACTCCAGCACATAGAAATGTGCTTGGCACATAGTAAGCGCTTAACAAAGACCATAATTATTACTATCATTATTATCCATAGTATTTATTGACCACATTCTGGGTGCAAAACACTGTAGTAAGCCCTCAGGAGAATTGAAAAGAGATATTCATTCAATCGTACTTATTGAGCACTTACTGTGTGCAGAGCACTGTACTAAGCGCATGGAAGTACAAGTTGGCAACATATATATAATTGCATTCCTCCGATCTCCAGGAGATTATGATCTAATAGGGGAGATAGGCACAGAATAAATTACATAAAGTAGGAAGGAAAGAAGGGAAAGATGAGAAAGTGGATGAACGCTTGATTCAAGAATACAGTTTATACAGTCAATATGAACAGAACATCAACGGACTTGCAAACAGGACAAGTCAGAAGAAGCACCGTTGCCTAGTGGGTAAAGCTGGGAGCTGGGATTCAAACGAACATGGGAGCCAATCTAGGGTCCACCACATGTCTGCTATGTGACCTTGTGCATGGTCGCTTAACTTCTCCATGCCTCAGTTCCCTCATCTGTAAAATGGGGATTGAGATGTGAACCCCACGGAGGACTTGGACTTTGTCCAATCTGATTAGCTTGTAACTACTCCAGCACTTCGTATAGTGCCTGATATATGGTACGCTCTACACAAAGGCCAAAGAAAAAGTTACAGTTGGCTAATTGACTGACAGATTGAGTGTCTCGGGTTGTGAATTGGACAAAGGTAAAATCATTCACAGTGGCTAAAGACTTTCGTTGAAAAAAGGAACTGTTGGGACGCTGGAATGCAGATGCCTCTGTTTCCATGGGAACCCCGAGGGCCGACACCACCGCTGCTGCTGCAGGGACCAGTTTCTTGTCTCCCAGGATCTTCACGAGCTAAATGTGCAAGAGGATGCTTGTCTTGTCCAGGCCACGATGTTCCTCGTTAGGGCCCTGAGCCATCCTCCAGGGATCCTTCTCGGAGTAGCTCCTGCTTTATATACAGGTAAGGGGGCCCATCTGGGGAGCTTCTCGGGATCTGAGGGAGATTGCAGAGGCACCGAGGGCTCTTCTCTGTTCCTTCCTGGCTGACCGAACCAATGAGTCGGAGGGGAAAGAGGGGACCATCCTAGCCCTGCAGAGGTCAGAGACCCGCAGCCCCACGCTACCCCTGTGAGAGTGAACAAGGGTGATTGCGATGGAGGGGCGGGGGGGAGGGAGCGGGGCGAGGATGAGGATAGAAGAGATGGAACAGTCTGGCACCTAAGCTGGGATTCGGACCAGGGCCACAGTGCCCAGTGGAGCAGGGGTGCCAGCGGGAAGGGAGGTGTTTTCCAGTTCAGTAACCCCCAACCGTCACACACCTCTCCTCCTTCCTCTTCAAACCTCCCTACCATGCCAACTACTTGCCAGGCTACGGTGCTCCAGCACAGTGTCAGCACTGTGGACAGTCGCTTTGGCCATCAGTGGGTGCCAGAATCCCTTACAGAGGGTAAATGACAGGCAGGCTTGAGAAAGTGTGACCAGCTGTCCAAAGCCACTGGCACTATCAGCAATTCCTCCCCTTAAGAGTTAGTCCCAAATGCTGGGAGAAGACAAATATGGGAAAGGTTGTAATCCCTGTCCTCAAGGGCTTTCCAACCTACTGGGCTAGGTTGACAGAGTATAATTTACTATCAATCAATTAATCTTGAATCGTATTGATAGAGCGGTTATTGTTTGCATTAAGCACTTGGGGAGTAATAATAATAGTAGTAGTACTTGTTAAGCTCTTACTATGTCTCAAGCACTATCCAAAGCGCTGGGTTAGATTCATTCATTCATTCATTCAGTCGTATTTATTGAACGCTTCCAGACTGAGCCCCCTCCTTCCTCTCCCCCTCCTCCCCTCCCCATCCGTCCCGCCTTACCTCCTTCCCCTCCCCACAGCACCTGTAGATATGTATATATGTTTGTACGTATTTATTACTCTACTTATTTATTTATTTTGCTTGTACATATTTATTCTATTCATTTTATTTTGTTAATATGTTTTGTTTTGTGGTCTGTCTCCCCCTTCTAGATTCTGAGCCCTCTGTTGGGTAGGGACCATCTCTATATGTTGCCAACTTGTACTTCCCAAGCGCTTAGTACGGTGCTCTGCACACAGTAAGCGCTCAATAAATACGATTGAATTAATGAATGAACACTGTACTAAGCCCTTGGGAAGTACAAGTTGGCAACATATAGAGACGGTCCCTACCCAACAACTGTCTCACAGTCTAGAAGGGGGAGACAGACAACAAAACAAAACATGTGGACAGGTGTCAAGTCGTCAGAACAAATATAATTAATGCTAAATGTACATCATTAACAAAATAAATAGAATAGTAAATATGTACAAGTAAAATAAATAGAGTAATAAATCTATACAGACATACATACAGGTGCTGTGGGGAGGGGAAGGAGGTACGGTGGGGGGATGGGGAGGAGGAGAGGAGAAAGGGGGCTTAGTCTGAGAAGTCCTGGGATATAGCCAACTAAGTGACTTGCCAAAGGTCACAAGGCAAGCAGGTGGCAGACTCAGGTCCTCTGACTCCCAGGCTGGTGCCCTTTACATTAGGTCATACTGCTTCCAGGCTGGTGCCCTTTACATTAGGCCATACTGCTTCCATCTTTAGATAACAGAAGGCTTAGATAGCCTTCTGCAGAAACACACTGTGCGGTTTCACAGGGCAGAGGCAGAGATCTGAGTAAGTGGTAAGAAAGCCACTCTTCTCAGACACTCAGCTCCTGAGAGAATCACCTAAAGGAATAGAGGGATGGGAATCACTTAATATAACCCCAACCCGTGAACACAGCACTGTCATCCCAGATCCTTCTAGAAGGGTTTGCACCGAAACTGAGGTGTAGGACTCGGAGATGAAAGCAACTCTCCCTTCTGTCCACTCTATCCACCAATTTTGCTTGGCTTGAACTGGGGCCATCATTACTTCTTCTCTTTTAGATAGTTTGTAGATACAAGTTAAGCAGGTTGGGTACAGCGTTCGTTCCACATGGGACTCACAATCGTAACCCCCATTTTATAGATGAGGTAACTGAGGCTCAGAGAAGTTAAATGACTTGCCCATGGTCACACAGCATACATGAAGCAGATCCAGAATCAGAACCCAGATGCTTCTGACTCATTCATTCATTCAATTTATTGAACGCTTATTCTGTGCAGAGTATTGTACAATTCGGCAACAGAGAAAATCCCTACCCAACAACGTGCTCACAGTCTAGAAGGGGGAGACAGACAACAAAACAAAACAAGTAGACAGGCGTCAATGCCATCAAAATAAATCAATAGAATTATAGAATTATAATATTCTAATATTGAATATACTATTCTATCAATAGAATAGAATTACAGAATTATATTATATACATCATTAATGAATTAAATAGAGTAATAAATTTGTACAAATATACACAATTGCTGTGAGGAGGGGAATGGGGTGGGGTAGGGCAGAGGGAGGGAATGGGGGCGATGGGCCTGGGAGGAGAAGCAGAGGAAAAGGGGGCGCTCAGTCTGGGAAGGCCTCCTGGAGGAGGTGAACTCGGTAGGGATTTTAAGAGGGGAAGAGAGCTAGTTTGGCGATGTGAGGGGGACGGGCATTCCAGTCCAGAGGTAGAACGTGGGTCAGGGGTCGATGGAAGGACAGGCGAGAACGAGACAGTGAGGAGGTTAGCGGCAGAGGAGTGAATTGTGTGGGCTAGGCTGTTGAAGGAGAGAAGGGGATGGAGAGCTTTGAAGCCAAATCGTGAGGAGTTTTTGCTTCATGTGAAGGTTGATAGGCAACCACTGGAGATTTTTGAGGAGTGGGGTAACAAAGCCCAGAGCGTTTCTGTAGAAAGATAATCCGTGCAGCAGAGTGACGTATAGACTGAAGCAGAGAGAGATAGGAGGATGGGAGATCAGAAAGGAGGCTGATGCAGTAATCCAGTCGGGATATGATGAGAGATTGTACCAACAAGTTAGAGGTTTGGATGGAGAGGAAAGGGCGGATCTTGGCGATGTTGTGAAGGTGAGACCGGCAGGTTTTGGGGACGGATTGGATGTGTGGGCTGAATGAGAAAGCGGAGTTAAGGAAGACACCAAGGTTGCAGGCTTGTTAGATGGGATGGATGGTAGTGTCATCCACAGTGACGGGAAAGTAAGGGAGAGGACAGGGTTTGGGAGGGAAGATAAGGAACTCATTCAGACATGTTGAGTTTTAGGTGGCAGGCGGACATCCAGGTGGAGATGTCGTGAAGGCAGGAGGAGATACGATCCTGGAGAGAGGGAGAGATACCAAGTGAGGAGATGTAGATTTGGGTGTCATCTGTATAGAGATGATAGTTGAAACCGTGGGAGCGAATGAGTTCACCAAGGGAGTGAGTATAGATGTAGAACATAAGGGGACCGAGAAGTGACCCTTGGGGAACCTCTCCAGTTAGGGGATGGGAGGGGGAGGAGAAGCCCGCAAAGGAGATCGATAATGAACGACCAGAGATATAAGAGGAGAAGGAGGAGAGGATAGAGGCCGTTAAGGCAAGTTTGGATAACGTGTTTAGGAGAAGGGGATGGTCGACAGTGTCCAAGGCATCTGAGAGGTCGAGGAGGATTAGGATTGAGTAGGAGCCATTGGATTTGGCAAGAAGGAGGTCATTGGTGACCTTTGAGAGAGCCGTTTCAGTGGAATGGAGGGGACGGAAGGCAAATTGAAAGGGGTCCAGGAGAGAGTTAGAGTTGAGGAATTCGAGGCAGTGAGTGCAGATGACTCTTTCTAGGTGCTTGGAAAGGTAGGGTAGGAGGGAGATAGGGCAATAACTGGACGGGACAGTGTGGTCAAGAGAGGATTTTTTTAGGATGGGGGAGACGTAGGCATATTTGAAGGCAGAGCAGAAGTGCTCTATCCACTTTTTAACAGCATAACAGACACGTTCCCTGCCCCGACTAGAAGGAAAAAAGAACGAAAGATGAATATGCAATTATTGCATGCCATTTTACAGATGAGGAAATTGAGGCCCAGAGAGGTGAAGTGAATTGCCCAAGGTCCCTCAGAAGCAAAGAGACAGAGGTAGGATTGGAACTAAAGTCCTATGACTCCAACTAAGCTATGTTTGGGAGAGTACAATAGAACAGAGTTGGTATTTGTGTATGCTGCACACAAGGAGCTCACAGTCAAGAAGAGTACTCCTTGGCCCATGCTAAATGAGGATGGAAACGAGATGATACACACTTGATTTAGGTGAAGTGGGTTTAGAGGGCTGGGAAATGAATCGGGGTAGCGGGTTGGAGGAAGGAGGGATTTTAGCAGTGCACAGAATTTGGAAATAACTGTTCTCTCTCTGATTTTGAGTGGATAAGAGAGGGAATTCCAGGATAGGACGGAAATGGGAGAGTCGATCGCGAGTAAAAACTAGGAAGTTGCTTTGAGAGCTGAGAAGACGAGTTGAACAATGGAAAGGGGGTGAAATGCAGTCAGAGGGCAGAGAGCCTTCAATCCTGTTGTGAGTTTTTGTTGCCTGAGAGAAGACACGACTTGTCATGAGAGGAGGTTGAGGAGAGGAGAGATGTAGGCTGAGAGATGCTTTAGGAAAGGACTAGGTGAATGGTGAGGTATGCTTGTATTTGTATTTGTACAAGTGTGAATGCAGATATTGAGCAAATGGAATCAGTTTGATGTATATGTGGGTTTTATTTTTGTTCTTTGTTTTATGGTATTGTTAAGTGCATATTATGTGCCAGGTACTGTACTAAGCACTGGGGTGGATATATGCTGATCAGGTTGGACACATTCCATGCCCCTCATGCTTTCAGTCATAATTCCCAATTTACAGATGAGGTAACTGAGGCACAGAGAAGGTATGTGACTGACCCCAGGTCATACAGCAGACAAGGAGAGGAGACTGGATTAGAATCTAGGTCCTTCCGTCTACCAGGCTCATTCTCTCTACACTAAATGGATTAATTTCTGTATAAAGGCACTTCTTGTTTGATTATAAAACCACCGAAATAATTTCACAGCAGTTATGTTTATATCTTTATGTTCTCTGACCTCTCCTACCCCATATTCATTTTAGTTTGTCTTCTCAACCAAAAATAATGCTCTTGATATTTATTAAGTGCTTACTATGTTCCAAGCAAAGTATTAAGTGCTGGGGGAGATTAAGGACGATTTGGTAGAGCACAGTCTGGGCCCACGACAGATTGACAGACTACGTAGGAGGGAAAAAAGGTAACGAATCTTCACTTTACTATTGAAAAAACTGAGGTGGAGAGAAATTGTCACTTTCCCATGGCTATGCAGCAGACAGGTGGTAGAGCTGGGATTAGAACCCAGGTCTTCCGACTCCCAGGCGTATGTTCTTCCCAATAACAGCTTGCTTTTACTCATTTTAAAGCTTGGTGCTTCCAATAAAATGGACGCTCCTTGGGGGCAGTGATCATGTATACTAGTACCGTGTCCTCTGTAAATACTCAATAAATATAATTGATTAAGCACTTAATAAATGCAATTATTATTATATTATTATTGTCTTAGTCCTATTCCTTCACCCCCAACATCAATGTCTCTAAATTGAAGTGTTCCCTCACTCTTCCTGTGCAGGGAGTCGGCATCATTCCACAGAAATGTTCAATGTCTCCACGGTGAATTCAAAGATCATTTTGAATTCAATAACTGTAGCCTCTCCATAGAGAATCACAAGCAAGTGTTCTGTCAATACCTTTACTCATACCATCAATTGACTCTGGCTTTTCCCTCATCACAGGCAGAAATTCGATTCTGCTCCCCCAAAATGCCCAACGTCTCTACGGTGAGGGAATTCCTCCTGCTGGGGTTCTCGGAGGTCCGGGAGCTGCAGTTGGTCCACGCCGCGCTTTTCCTCCTGTTCTACCTGGCGGCCCTGACGGGGAATCTCCTCATCGTCGCCATCACCGTCCTCGACCGGCGCCTCCACACCCCCATGTACTTCTTCCTCAGACACCTGTCTCTCCTCGACCTCTGCCTCATCTCTGTCCCCATCCCCAAGTCTGTCGTCATCTCCCTGACTGATTGTAGATCCATCTCCCTCCTGGGCTGTGTCACCCAGGTATTTCTCGTGGTCCTATTCGTCGCTTCAGAGCTGGTTGTCCTCACGGCGATGTCCTACGACCGCTACATCGCCATCTGCCGCCCCCTGCGCTATGAGCTCATCATGACCAACACAACCTGTGGAAAGATGGTGGCCGCCTCCTGGCTCAGCGGGGTGCTTTTCGGGGTCTCGTATTCAGCTTCAACTTTCTCCCTGAGCTTCTGTGGGTCCAACATCGTCCAGCAGTTCTTCTGTGACGTCCCCACCCTGCTGAAGATCTCTTGCTCTGAGGACCACGTCGCCATCGATGTGAGCGTCACTGCTGGGGTAGCTTTAGGTGTCGTCTGCTTCGTCTACATCGTCATCTCGTACGTGCGCATCTTTCAGGCCGTGCTGAGGATGCCGGCCGAGGAGAGCCGGGGCAAAGCCTTCTCCACCTGCTTGCCTCACCTCGCCGTCTTCACTGTCTTCGTCTCTACGGCCGTGATTTCCTACCTCAAGCCCCTGTCAGACTCCGCCTCTACCCTGGACCTGCTGGTGTCCGTTTTCTACACCATGGTGCCTCCCACCATGAACCCCCTCATCTACAGCCTGAGGAACCGGGACATGAAAGCCGCCCTGGGGAGAATCCTAAAGGGGAAATTCCAAATCTCTCCTATATGGGACAAAATGTCTGCTTCCTTTCAGTGATTATCCCACCCCTTATCAGCTAGCCTACAAATCCAAAGAGAAAGTCCAGCGACTGAGGATTTGTCTGAGAGGGAGGCTGATAAGACGTGTGTGACTGACAATTCATTGTTTGGGGGGCATCAAGCCCTAATGGAATAAGCACGTTTCTGGTAGTCTTAAGAAGTGAGATGTTTGCCAGGTTCTGCCACTCGCCTGCTGGGCAACCTTGGTCCAGCAACCTAACCTCTCTGGGCCTCCCTGTAAATCAGGATTCAATATGTGCTCCCTCTTTTTCTTCCCTCTGAGCCCCTGTGGACCGGGTAATATGTCTGTTCTCATTATTCTGCTTCTACTCCAGCACTTGGCAGTCTTTTAAAAGTGAATTCTTAATAAACTCAATATCTATAATGTTGATAGGACTAATAATGATGAAAGCAAGTATTATAAGAATTTTAAGATCACTCCTGGTGGTTATGAAAATCGAAAAATAGCTCAGTGACAAAGGGGAAGGGAAGCAACCATGGAAACTGCCTGGCCCACTTTTGAATGATCAAATCCTGGCCTCCCAACCATCCATCCATCCATTCACCATCCATCCCCCCATCCATCTATCAATTTACCCAACAATCAATCCATCCATCCAATCCATTCATCGTATTTAATAACCACATCCTGGGTACAAAGCCCTGTAGTGAGCTCCCAGGAGAGTTGAAAAGAAATAAAATGCATTATTTCTGCTCTCCAGAAGATTATGATCTAATGGGGGAGATAGACACAGAAGGATTTACGTAGAGGAGGAAGGAAAGAAGGGAAAGATGGAAAAGGGGACAAACGCTTGATTCAAGAGTACAAGTTATATAGTCAGTATGTACAGAGCTTCAACGGATTTTCAATTAGGATAAGTCAGAAGAATCAGTGTTGCCTAGTGGGTAGAGCGCGGGCCTGGAATTCAAGTGGGGTTTTCATACCGGTTCCACCACATGTCTGTTGTGTGACCTTGGGCAGGGTAGCTTAACTTCACCATGCCTCAGTTCCCTCATTTGTAAAATGGGGATTGAGATGTGAACCCCAAGGGGGACATGGACTTTGTCCAATCTGATTAGCTTGTAACTACTCCTGCATTTAGTATAGTGCCTGATATATAGTAAGTGCTTCAAAAGGCCATAAGAAAACGTTACAGTTGGCTGCTTGACTGACAGAGTGAGGGTCTCAGGGTGTGAATTAGACAAAGGTGAAACCATTCACAGTGCCTAAAGACTGTCGGTGAATACAGGAACAGTTAGGACACTGGGATGCAAATGCCGCTGTTTCCACGGGAACCCCTAGAGCCGGCAGCATAGCTGAATCTGTAGGAAATACAGGATAGGGGGTGCTTGGCTTGCTTAGGGCACAGGGTCCCTCGGCAGGGCCCAGAGTCATCCTCCAGGGATTCCCTTCGGAGCAACTCCCGCTTTATCTACAAGGACGGGGGTCCATCTGGACAGCTTCTTGGGGTCTCAGGGGGAGCAGAGAGGGATCGAGGGCTCCTCTCTGTTTCTTCCTGGCTGACCAAACCCATGAGTCTGAGGAGAACAAGGGGACCAGCCCAGACATGCAGAGGTCGGCGACCCGTGGCCCCACGCTGCCCCGTTGAGAGTGACCAGGGGTGAGTGGAATTGAGGGGCGGCGCGGGGGGGGGGGGGCGAGGATGAGGATGGAAGAGCTGGAGCCAGTCTTGGGCCTACGTTGGGGTTTGCACCAGGGCCTCGGCGCCCAGCAGAGCAGGGGTGCCAGCGGGAGGGGAGGTGTTTTCCACTTCAGTAACCCCCAACCATCACACACCTCTCCTCCTTCCCCTTCAAACCTTGCTACCATGCCAACTACCCGCCGGGCTACAGTGCTCCAGGACAGCGTCAGCACTGTGGACAGTCACTTTGTCCTTCAGTGGGTCCCAGAATCCCTTGCATAAGGTAAATTACAGGCTGCGCTGAGAGATTGTGACTAGGTTTAGACAGCCACTGGCACTATCAGAAATTCCTCCCTATAAGAGTTTTTCCCAAATGTTGGGAGGAGACAAAAATTGGGAAATGTTGGAATCCCTGCCCTCATGGGCTTTCTAGCCTACTGAGATAGGTTGACACATTCTAATTTACTATCAATCAATTAATCTTGAATCATATTAATTGAGCACTTATTATGTGTACTAAGCACTTGGAGAGTAAAAATAATAACAGTAGTAGTACTTAAGCACTTACTATGCCCCAAGCACTGTCCTATGCGCTGGGGTAGATACAAGTTAAGCAGGTTGAATACAGACCTTGTTCCACATGGGGCTCACGGTCTTAACCCCCATTTTAAAGAACTGAGGTTCGGGAAAAGTTAAATGACATGCCTAGGGTCACACAGCACACATGAAGAGGAGGTGGAATTAGAACCCAGGTCCTTCTGACTCCTTCTGATTCCCCAGAGTTTAGAACAGCGTCTGGCACCTGATAAGCGCTTCACAGAGGCCATCATCATCGTTATTGAACCTCCCTGAGTGCTTAGAACAGCTCTTGGCACCTAGTAAGCGCTTCACAGAGACCACCCTGATTATTATTGCCTCTCCCTCAGTGCTTAGAGCAGCGCTTGGCACCTAATAAGCGCTTCACAGAGACCATCATCATCATCATTATTGAACCTCCCTGAGCGATTAGAACAGCGCTTGCCACCTAATAAGCGCTTCACAGAGACCATCCTGATTATTATTGTATCTCCCTGAGCACTTAGAACAGCATCTGGGACCTGATAAGCGCTTCACAGAGACCATCATAATCATTATTGAACCTCCCTGAGCGTTTAGAACAGCGCTTGCCACCTAATAAGTGCTTCACAGAGACCATCACCATCATTATTGAACCTCCCTGAGTGCTCAGAACAGCGCTTGGAACCTAATAAGCGCTTCACAGAGACCATCATCATTACTGAACCTCCCCGAGCGCTTAGAACAGCGCTTGCCACCTAGTAAGCGCTTCCCAGAGATCATCATCATCCTTATCATTAACAAGAGCTTAATGAATGCCACCATTATGATGACGATGATGAGGAGGAGCAGCTTGGCTCAGTGGAAAGATCACAGGCTTTGGAGTCCGAGGTCATGGGTTCGAATTCCGGCTCCGCCACATGTCCGCTGTGTGACCTTGGGCAAGTCACTTCACTTCTCTGAGCCTCAGTTCCCTCATCTGGAAAATGGGGATGAAGACTGGGAGCCCCTCAGTGGGACAACCCGATCACCTTATTTCCCCCCCAGCGCTTAGAACAGTGCTTTGCACCTAGTAAGCGCTTAACAAATACCATCATTATTATTATTCTCGGGGCCTCAGTGACCTCACCTGGAAAATGGGGATTAATGTTAGCCCCCCAGTGGGACAACCTGATCACCTTATATCCCCCCCAGCGCTTAGAACAGTGCTTTGCACCTAGTAAGCGCTTAACAAATGTCATCATCATTATTATTATTCTCTGGGCCTCAGCGACCTCATCTGGAAAATGGTGATTAATGTGAGCCCCGCAGTGGGACAGCCCGATCACCTTATATCCCCCCCAGCGCTTAGAACAGTGCTTTGCACATAGTAATCGCTTAACAAATACCATCATCATCATGTTAACTGTTAACTGTTCTCTGTGATGTCATCGTCTGCTGCTTTTTTTCTCACACATTAATTGTTATCTGCTCGCTGTGATATCATATGCTTATTTTATTATTGCCATAGTATGTTCATTGTTAACTACTCTCTGTGATGTCATCAGCTGCTTATGTTATTATTGTTACTGCATTATCGCTACTGCTTGTTAACTGTTAACTACCTGCTGTGCTGTCATTTACCCTTGCTGACCTCACCATGAACTATCAATTCCCCTGCTCCCAAATGCCATTCCCATTCCTCACCTTCCGCTTCCCCTCTCACACTCAGCTTTTTCCCTCCCTTTCCCCCACCCCACCCCTCACCCTCACCCCCTCCCCAGAATCCCTCTGTACCAGCGCCAACCCTCACCTTCTCCCCTCCAACCCCCTCCTTTCCCTCCTCCACGCCCCCACTCCATTCTAGGTCTCCTTTCTCATCGCCACCCCTCTTCCCCCTCTCCCCGCCCAGGCCCCCGCCAACTCATCCCAATCCAAACCCTCCCCACCCCTCTCACGCTTCCCCCTCCCTCCACTCCTTCCACAGCTGCTCCCAAGTGTGGCCTTTGGAACCCCCGCTCCCTTTCATCCTGGACCTTTGCCTTTCCAGCTCTCTACTCTTCCGCGCTCTAACCGAAACAAGGCTCTCTCCGGATGACACGGTCTCCTCTGCTGCCCTCTTCAGTGGAGGCCTCTTCTTTTCCCACTTCCCAAGACTCACCGGAAAAGGAGGAGGTGTCGGTTTCCTTCTCGCTCCCAAATGTCGTTTTCGCACGATCCCTCCTCCCTCTTCCCTTTCCTTCCCCTCCTTTGAAGCCCACATTATTCGCCTCTACCACCACCTCCAGATTATTGTAGCTGTCAAATACCGCCCCCCCGGCCCCGCCTCCAACTTCTTTAACGATTTTGACCTCTTTCTCACCTTCCTTCTCTCCTTTTCCATGCCCACTCCGATCCCCAGAGACTTGAGATACACATGGATGTTCCTGGTGACTCCTCTACTGCCCGCTTTCTATCTCTCCTTGACGCTATCAACCTCCTCCTCTACCCCACCTCGCCCATTCACCAACTCGGTCACACCCTCGACCCTACTGCTCTCCTACGGCTGCACTATCTCCACCCTCACCAACTCTGAAATCCCTCTCTCATCATAGCCTTCTCACCTGCCTCCTCACTCACACTCCTCTTCCCTATAAATCTATATTACTACCTCAAAGAGATCTCCACTCTCTCGACCCTATCCATATTTCTCAGCGAATCACACCCCACCTCGCCTCCCTTTCCTTTCTACCCAAATTTGATGACCAGATTACTGCTCTCAACTCTACCCTCTCTGCTCAACTCACCTCACTTGCTCCCCTTTCCCTTGGCCTCTCTCGTGCCACTACCCCAACAGCCTTGGATTACTGCCACTGTCCTCCTCCTTCGATCTTATGCTCGAGGCTGCTGGCGAAAGTCTAAAGACCAAGCCAACTTTGTTCACTTCAAGTTTATCCTTTCTCGCCTCAGCTCTGCCCTCTCCTCTGCCAGGCAAATTATTTCTCCTCCGTTATTGACACCCATGCCCATAATCCCCGTCAGCTCTTCCGTACATTTAACTCCTTTCTCAGACCCCCTGTTCCTCCCCCTCCTCCATCCCTCACCCACAACGATCTGGCCTCCTACTTCATTAGTAAAATTAAATCCATCAATTCTGAGCTCCCCAAAGTCACTCCTCCCCCTTCTCCAAACCTGCCGCTCTCAACCCTCTCTGCCACTCTCCCATCCTTCCCAACAGTATCTTCAGATGAGATCCCCTCCCTCCTCTCAAGGGCTATTCCATCCACCTGTGCTTCAGACCCCATTCCCTCTCATCATATGAAATCTCTCGCCCCTTCCCTCCTCCCCCTTTAACGTCCATCTTCAACCTCTAACTCTCCACTGCTTCCTAACCCTCTACCTTCAAACATGCCCTCGTCTCCCCCATCCTGAAAACCGCCTCTTGACCCCACCTCTCCTTCTAGTTATCGTCCTATCTCCCTCCTATCATCCCTTTCCAAGCTCCTACAACAAGTCGTCTACACCCGCTGCCTCGAATTTCTCAATGCCAACTCTCTCCTTGACCCCCTCAAATTTGGCTTCCATCCCCTACACTTCACCGAAACCGCCCTCTCAAAGGTCACCAATGATCTCCTTCTTGCCTAATCCTCCTCGACCTCTCAGCTGCCTTCGACACTGTGGACCACCCCCTTCTCCTCAACACTCTATCCAACCTTGGCTTCACAGACTACGTACTCTTCTGGTTCTCCTCTTACCTCTCCGGCCATTCATTCTAAGTCGCCTATACTGGCTTCTCCTCCCCCTCCCATCCCCTTACCGTAGAGGGGCCTGAAGGGTCAGTTCTTGGTCCCGTTCTGTTCTCTATCTACACTCACTCCCTTGGTGAACTCATTTGCTCCCACGGCTTCAACTATCATCTCTACGCTGATGACACCCAAATCCACATCTCTGCCCCTGCTCTCTCTCCCTCCCTCCAGACTCGTGTCTCCTCCTGCCTTTAGAACATCTCCATCTAGATGTCTGCTCTCCATCTAAAACTCAATATGTCCAAGAATGAACTCCTTACATTCCCTCCCAAACCCTGCCCTCTCCCTGACTTTTCCATCACTGTTGATGGCACTACCATTCTTCCCATCTCACAAGACTGCAACGTTGGTGTCATCCTCGACTCCACTCTCTCGTTCACCCCTCACATCCAATCCGTCACCAAACCCTGCCGGTCTCACCTCCGCAACATCGCCAAGATCAGCCCTTTCCTCTCCATCCAAACCGCTACCTTGCTGGTTCAGTCTCTCATTTTATCCCGACTGGATTACTGCATCGGCCTCCTCTCTGATCTCCCATCCTCCTGTCTCTCCCCACTTCAGTCTGTACTTCATGCTGCTGCCCGGATCATCTTTGTGCAAAAACGCTCTGGGCATGTTACTCCCCTTCTCAAAAATCTCCAGAGCTGCCTGTCAACCTATGCATGAAGCAAAAACTCCTTATTCTCGGCTTTAAGGCTCTCCATCACTTTACCTCCTCCTACGTCACCTCCCTTCTCCCTTTCTACAGCCCAGCCCGGACCCTCCGCTCCTTGGCCACTAACCTCCTCTCTGTACGTCGTTCTCGCCTGTCCCGCCGTCGACCCCCAGCCCACATCCTTCCCCTGGACTGGAATTCCCTCCCTCCATACATCCGCCAAGCTAGCTCTCTTCCTCCCTTCAAAGCCCTACTGAGAGCTCACCTCCTCCATGAGGCCTTCCCAGATTGAGACCCCTTTTTCCTCTCCTCCTCCTCAGCTCCCCGCCATACGTCCTTCCCCTCCCCACAGCACCTGCATATATGTATGTACAGATTTATTACTCTATTTACTCTATTTCTTTACTTATACATATTTACTATTCTATTTATTTTGTTAATGATGTAGCTTTAGCTTTAATTCTATTTACTCTGACAACTTGACACCTGTCCACATGTTTTGGTTTACTGTCTGTCTCCTCCTTCTAGACTGTGAGCCCGTTGTTGGGTAGGGACCGTCTCTATATGTCACTCACTTGTACTTCCCAAGCGCTAAGACAGTGCTATCCACACAGTAAGCCCTCAATAAATACGATTGAATTCATTCCTTCAATCGTATTTATTGAGCGATTACTGTGTGCAGAGCACTGTACTAAGGGCCTCGAAAGTACAATTTGGCAACATATAGAGACAGTCTCTACCCTGCAATGGGCTTACAGTGTAGAAGCAGCGTGGCTCAGTGGAAATAACACGAGCTTTGGAGTCAGAGGTCATGGGTTAAAATCCCGGCTCCGCCAATTGTCAGCTGTGTGACTTTGTGCAAGTCACTTAACTTCTCTGTGCCTCGGTTGCCTCAACTGTAAAATGCGGATTAAGACTGCGAGCCCCACGTGGGACCACCTGATGACCTTAAAACCTCACCAGAGTTTAGAACAGTGCTTTGCACATAGTAAGCGCTTAATAAATGCCATTATTATTATTATTATTAGAAGGGGGTGCAGGCAGCAAAACAGAACAGAACGGTTTGGGCATGTTACTCCCCTCCTTAAAAATCTCCAGTGGCTACAAATCAACCTATGCATCAGGCAAAAACTCCTCACCCTCGGCTTCAAGGCTCTCCATCACCTTGCCCCCTCCTACCTCACCTCCCTTCTCTCCTTCTACAGCCCAGCCCTCACCCTCCGCTCCTCTGCCGCTAATCTCTTCACTGTGCCTCGTTCTCGCCTGTCCCGCCGTCGACTTCTGGCCCACTTCATCCCTGTGTCCTGAAATGCCCTCCGTCCGCACATCCACCAAGCTAGCTCTCGTCCTCCCTTCAAAGCCCTACTGAGAGCTCACCTCCTCCAGTAGGCCTTCCCAGACTGAGCCCCCTCCTTCCTCTCCCATTCCTCCCCCTCCCCACCCCCCCGCCTTACCTCCTTCCCCTCCCCACAACACCTGTATATATGTATATATGTTTGTACGTATTTATTACCCTATTTATTTATTTTATTTGTACATATTTATTCTCTTTATTTTCTTTTGTTAATATGTTTTGCTTTGTTGTCTGTCTCTCTTCTAGACTGTGAGCCTGCTGTTGGGTAGGGACCACCGTCTCTATGTGTTGCCAACTTGTACTTCCCAAACGCTTAGTACAGTGCTCTGCACACAGTAAGCGCTCTATAAATACGATTGAATGAATGAATGAACAGTTATCAATACCATCAAAATAAATAGAATTATAGATGCATACAAACCATTAATAAAATAGAGTAATACCTATGTACAAATATACGCAAGTGCTGTGTGGATGGGAAGTGGGTAGGGCAGAGGAAGGGAGGGAGGGTAATGGGGAGAGAATTACGAGGAGAGAGTGGGGGACTGAGTCTTTGAAGGCCCCCTGAAGGAGGTCAGCTCTCAGTAGAGCTTTGAAGGGAGTAAAAGAGCTATTTGGGCAGATGTGAGAAGGGAGCGCTTTCCATGCCAGAAGTAGGACGTGGGTCAGAGGTCGATGGTGGGAGAGGCGACAACGAGGCTCAGTGAGGAGGTTAGTGGCAGCAGAGGAGCGGAGTGTGCGGGCTGGGCTGCAGAAGGAGAGGATGGAGGTGAGTAGGAGGGGGCGAGGTGATGGAGAACTTTGAAGCCAAAGCCAAAGCTTTATGTTCTCTGACATCTATCTGCTATTCATTATAATTTCAGTCTCCTCAACAAAAAATAATACTCTTGATATTTATTAAGTGCTTATTATGTTCCAAAGTATTAAGTGCTGGAGGAGATTCAGGACGATCTAGTAGAACACAGTCTGTGTCCCACGAGGGATTCACATACTAAGTAGGAGGGAAAATGAGTATTGAATCCACATTTTACTATTGAGAAAACTGAGGTGGAGAGAAATTAAGTCACTTTCCCTTGGCTATGCAGCCGACAAGTGGTAGAGTTGGGATTTGAACGCAGGTCCTCTGACTCCCAGGCTTGTGTTTTTCCCAATAGCACACTGTTTCTACACAGTTCGAAGCTTGGTGCCTCCAATTGAATGGAAGCTCTTTGGGGCAATGATCATATGTACTAATACCGTGTCCTCGGTAGGTACTCAATAAATAGAGCTGATTGATTTAGTCTTATTCCTTCACCCACAATATCAATGTCTCTAAATTAAAGTCTTCCCTCTTCCTGTGCAGGGAGTCGACATCATTCCGCAGAAATGTTCAATGTCTCCACGGTGAACTCAAAGATCATTTTGAATTCAGTAACTGTCTCCTCTCCATAGAGTATCACCAGCAAGTCTCCTGTCAACTCCTTCACTCATCCAGCAAATGACTCTAACTTTGGCTCTTCCCTCATCACATTCAGAAAGTCGATGCTGCCCCTCAAAATTCCCAACGGCTCCAGGGTGAGGGAATTCCTTTTGCTGGGTTTCTCGGAGATCTGGGAGCTGCAGCTGGTCCACGCCACGCTTTTCCTCCTGGTCTACCTGGCGGCCCTGAAAGGGAACTTCCTCATCATCGCCATCACAGCCCTTGACCGGCACCTCCGCACCCTCATGTACTTCTTCCTCAGGAACCTGTACCTCATCGACCTCTGCCTCATGTCTGTCACCCTCCCTAATCTGCCGTCCTCTCCATAACTGACCATATTCATTCATTCATTCAATAGTATTTATTAATGATAATAATGATGACATTTATTAAGCGCTTACTATGTGCAAAGCACTGTTCTAAGCGCTGGGGAGGTAACAAGGTGATCAGGTTGTCCCTCGGGGGGCTCACAGTCATAATCCCCATTTTACAGACGAGGTAACTGAGGCACAGAGAAGTGAAGTGACTTGCCCAAAGTCACACAGCTGACAATTGGCGGAGCCGGGATTTGAACCCATGACCTCCGACTCCAAAGCCCGTGCTTTTTCCACAGAGCCACGCTGCTTATTGAGCGCTTACTGTGAGCAAAGCACTGTACTAAGCGCTTGGGAAGTGCAAGTTGGCAACATATAGAGACGGTCCCCACCCAACAGCGGGCTCACATTCTAGGAGGGGGAGACAGACAACAAAACAAAACATGTAGACAGGTGTCAAAATCGTCAAACCAAATAGAATGAAAGCTATATTCACATCATTAACAAAATAAGTAGAATAGTAAATATGTACAAGTAAAATGAATGGACTAATAAATCTGTACAAATATACACAAGTGTTGTGGAGAGGGGACGGCGGTAGGGTGGGGGGATGGGGAAGAGGAGAGGAAAAGGGAGCTGAGTCTGGGAAGTCTTCTTGGAGGAGGTGAGCTCTCAGTAGTGCTTTGTAGGGAGGAAGAGAGCTAGCTTGGCAGATGTATAGAGGGAGGGCATTCCAGGCTAGGGGATGTACGTGGGCCGGGGGTCGATGGCGGGCAGGCGAGAACAAGGCACAGTGGGGAAGTTAGTGGCAGAGGAGCGGAGGGTGCGGGCTGGGCAGAAGAAGGAGAGAAGGGAGGTGCGGTAGGAGGGGGAGAGGTGATGGAGCGCCTTGAAGCCGAGAGTGAGGAGTTTTTGCTTGGTTCCTAGGTTGACAGGCAACCACTGGTGATGTTTGAGGAGGGGAGTAACATGCCCAGAGCTTTTCTGTACAGATATAATCCTGGCAGCAGAGTGACGTATAGACTGAAGTGTGGAGAGACAGGAGAATGGGAGATCAGAGAGGAGGTTTATGCAGTAATCCAGTCGGGATAGGATGAGAGATTGAACCAGCAAGGTAGCGGTATGGAGGGAGAGGAAAGGACAGATCTTGGCGATGTTGTGGAGATGAGACCGCCAGGTTTGGGCGACAGAAGCCCACAACCTTGGTGTCATCCTCGACTCCGCTATTTCGTTCACCCCACGCATCCAATCTGTCGCCCAAACCTGGCTGGATTACTGCATAAACCTCCGCTCTGATCTCCCATTCTCCTGTCTCTCCACACAAGGATGGCAGTGCCATCTACAGTGATGGGAAAGTCAGGGAGAGGGCAGGGTTTGGGAGGTAAGATAAGGAGTTCAGTCTTGGATATTGAGTGTTAGATGGCGGGCAGACATCCAGATAGAGATGCCCTGAAGGCAGGAGGAGATACAAACCTGGAGGGAGGGAGAGAGAGCAGGGGTGGAGATGTAGAGAGATGGGGAGATGGGGAGATGGGGAGAGACAGGAGGATGGGAGATCAGAGAGGAGGCCGATGCAGTAATCCAGTCGGGATTGGATGAGAGATTGAACCAACAGGGTAGCAGTTTGGATGGAGAGGAAAGGACGGATCTTGGCGATGTTGTGGAGGTGAGACCGGCAGGGTTTGGTGACGGATTAGATGTGAGGGGTGAACGAGAGAGTGGAGTCGAGGATGACACCAAGGTTGCGGGCTTGTGAGACGGGAAGGATGGTAGTGCCATCAACAATGATGGGAAAGTCAGGGAGAGGGCAGGGTTTGGGAGGGAATGTAAGGAGTTCATTCTTGGACATATTGAGTTTTAGATGGCGAGAAGACATCTAGATGGAGATGTTCTAAAGGCAGGAGGAGATATGAGCCTGGAGGGAGGGAGAGAGAGCAGGGGCAGAGATGTGGATTTGGGTGTCATCAGCGTAGAGATGATAGTTGAAGCCGTGGGAGCAAATGAGTTCATCATGCGAGTGAGTGTAGATAGAGAACAGAACGGGACCAAGAACTGACCCTTGAGGCCCCCCTACGGTAAGGGGATGGAAGGGGGAGGAGGAGCCAGCAAAGGAGACTTAGAATGAACGGCCAGAGAGATAAGAAGAGAACCAGGAGAGTACGGAGTCTGTGAAGCCAAGGTTGGATAGAGTGTTGAGGAGAAGGGGGTGGTCCACAGTGCCGAAGGTAGCTGAGAGGTCGATGAGGATTAGGATAGAGTAGGTGCCGTTGGATCTGGAAAGCAGGAAGTCATTGGTGACCTTTGAGAGGGTAGTTTCCTTGGAATGTAGGGGACGGAAGCCAGATTGGAGGGGGTCAAGGAGAGAGTTGGCATTGAGGAATTCAAGGCAGCGCATGTAGACGACTCGTTCAAGGAGTTTGGAAAGGAATGGTAGGAGGGAGAAAGGACGATAACTAGAAGGTGGGGTGGGGTCAAGAGAGGGTTTTTTAGGATGGGAGAGACGTGGGCATGTTTGAAGTCAGAGGCGAAGGAACCAGTGGTGAGTGAGCAGTTCAAAATGGAAGTTAAGGAGGGGAGAGGGGACGGGGCGAGGGATTACATAAAATGAGAGTGAATGGGGCCAGAAGCACAGGTGGCCGGAGTAGCACTTGAGAGGAGGGAGGAGATCTCATCTGAGGACACTGCTGGGAATGATAGGAAAGTAGGAGAGAGGGTTGAGAGCCGGGGGGTTGGAGAAGGTGGGGAGTGATTTTGGGGAGCTCAGAATTGATGGATTTAATTTTATTAATGAAGTAGGAGGCCAGGTCTTTGGGCGTGAGGGAAGGAAGAGGGGGAGGAACAGGGGGCCTGAGAAGGGAGTTAAATGTACGGAAGAGCTGACGGGGATGATGGGCATGCGTGTCAATAAGGGAGGTGAAATAGTTTTTTCTGGCAGAGGAGAGGACAGAGTTAAGGCAGGAAAGGATAAAATTGCGGTGAACGAGGCTGGCATGGTGTTTAGACTTTCGCTAGGAGCGTTCAGCAGCTCGAGCATAAGAGCGAAGGAGGCGGACAGTGGCAGTAATCCAGGGCTGCGGGCTAGTGGTACGAGGGCGGCGAAGGGAAAGGGGAGCGAGTGAGTCGAGCTGAGTAGAGAGTGTAGAGTTAAGAGCAGTAATCTCAGCGAATGAGTTCACCAAGGGAGTGAGTGTAGATAGAGAACAGAACGGGACCAAGAACTGACCCTTAAAGACCCCCTACGGTATAAGGATGGGAGGGGGAGGAGGAGCCAGCAAAGGAGACCTAGAATGAACGGCTGGAGAGATAAGAGGAGAACCAGGAGAGGACGTAGTCTGTGAAGCCTCGGTTGAATAGCATGTTGAGGAGAAGGGGGTGATCCACAGTGTCGAAGGCAGCTGAGAGGTCGAGGAAGATTAGGATAGAATAGGAGCTATTGGATTTGGCAAGAAGGAGGTCATTGGTGATCCTTGAGAGTGTAGTTTCGGTGGAGTGTAGGGGATGGAAGCCAGATAGGAGGGGGTCAAGGAGAGAGTTGGCATTGAGGAATTCAAGGAGGCGGATGTAGACGACTCGTTCTAGAAGTTTGGAAAGGAAGAGTAGGAGGGAGATAGGGCTAGAATGGGAGGTGGAGTCAAAAGAGAGTTTTTTTATGATGGGGGAGACTTGGGCATGTTTTAAAGCAGAGAGAAACCAGTGGAGAGTGAGCGGTTGAAGATGGAAGTTAAGGAGGGGAGGAGGGACGGGGCTAGTGATTTCATAAGATGAGAGGGAATGGGGTCTGAAGCACGGGTGGATGGAGTAGCACTTGAGAGGAGGGAGGAGATCTCATCTGAAGATACTGCTGGGAAGGATGGGAGAATAGCAGAGAGGGTTGAGATCAGGGGGATGGAGAAGGGGGAGGGGTGATTTGGGAGGCTCAGACCTGATGGAGTTAATTTTACTAATGAAGTATATCCATCACCTTTCTGGGCTGTGTTGCCCAGGTCTTCTTGGTGGTCATTTTGGTCACTTCATAGATGGTCATCCTCACGGCGATTTCCTATGACTGTTATGCCACCAAACATGGAAAGATGGCGACCGCCTCCTGGTTAACCGGGGTGCTGTTTGGGGTCTTGTATTCAGCTTCGACTTTCTCCCTGAGCTTCTGTGGGTTCAACATCGTCCAACAGTTCTTCTGTGACTTCGCCTCCCTGCTGAAGATCTCCTGCTCCGAGGACCACGTCGCCATCGATGTGAGCATCACCGGTGGGATAGCTTTAGCGGTGGAGTGCTTCATTTTCATCATCATCTCGTACGTGTGCATCTTCTGGGCCGTGCCTAGGATGCCGGGCGCCGATGGCCGGGCCAAAGCCTTCTCGACCTACCTGCCCCACCTCGCTGTCGTCACTCTCTTTGTCATGACTTGTTTCTGTGCTTACTTGAGGCCTCCGTCAGGTTCCCCCTCAACGCTGGACCTGCTGTTGTCCATGTTCTACACCGTGGTGCCCCCGGCCCTGAACGCCCTCATCTATAGAGAAGCAGCATGGCTTAGCGGAAAGAGCACTGGCTTGGGAGTCAGAGGTCGTGGGTTCTAATCCCAGGTCTGCCACTTATCAGCTGTGTGACTTTGGGGCAATTCACTCAACTTCTCTGTGCCTCGTTACCTCATCTGTAAAATGGGGATTAAGACTGTGAGCCCCACGTGGGACAACCTGATTACTTGAATCTACCACAGCACTTAGAACAGTGCTTGGCACATAGTAAGCACTTAACAAATGTCATAATAATAAGTATAATTATTACAACCTGAGGAAGCGGGACATGAAGGCTGCCCTGGGGAGAGTTATAGGTGGAGATTCCTCCTCCCTCCTCTAAGGGACAAAATGTTTGTTTCCTTGTGCTGACTATCCCATTCCTCATCAGGGTTCTGACCGTGGGGGCATCCATTTAAAGAGCTCTGCAAAGAGAAAGTCCGGTATCTGAGGATTTGTCGATGTCTGGGACAGAGGCTGATAAGCCATGTGTGACTATAATCCCGGTGGGGTCAGGGAATGTCGCTCTTCATTCTGAATTGTACTCTCCAAGCGCTTAGTACAGTGCTGTGCTCACAGTAAGCACTCAAGAAGTTTGAATGAATGAAAAAATGTCTGACAAGTGATTGTTTGGGCAACATAATGACTAAGTGGAATGAGCATGTGGCTGGGAGTCATGAGATTTGCAAGGTCTGCCCGCTTCTGCCACTGTATGGTCTTTGTCCAACCACGTGGCCTCTTTGAGTCTCTCTGTAAAATTGGGATTCAATATGTGCTCTTTCTTTCTCTTACAGTCTCTCCCTCCCTTCAGGCTCGTGTCTACTCCTGCCTTCAGGACATCTCCATCTGGATGTCTGCCCGCCATCTAAAACTCAATATGTCCAAGAATGAAATCCTTACCTTCCCTCCCAAACCCTGCCCTCTCCCTGACTTTCCCATCATCATCATCATCATCAATCGTATTTATTGAGCGCTTACTGTGTGCAGAGCACTGTACTAAGCGCTTGGGAAGTACAAATTGGCAACATATAGAGACAGTCCCTACCCAACAGTGGGCTCACAGTCTAAAGGGGGAGACAAAACCAAACATACTACAAAATAAAATAGAATAGATATGTACAAGTAAAATAAATAAATAAATAAATAGAGTAATAAATATGTACAAACATATATACATATATACAAGTGCTGTGGGGAAGGGAAGGAGGTAAGGTGGGGGGATGGAGAGGGGGACGAGGGGGAGAGGAAGGAAGGGGCTAAGTCTGGGAAGGCCTCCTGGAGGAGGTGAGCTCTCAGTAGGGCCTTGAAGGGAGGAAGAGAGCTAGCTTGGCGGATGGGCAGAGGGAGGGCATTCCAGGCCCAGGGGATGACGTGGGCTGGGGGTCGAAGGCGGGACAGGCGAGAACGAGGTACGGTGAGGAGATTAGCAGCAGAGGAGCGGAGGGTGCGGGGTTGGCTGTAGAAGGAGAGAAGGGAGGTGAGATAGGAGGGGGCGAGGTGATGGACAGCCTTGAAGCCCAGGGTGAGGATTTTCTGACTGATGCGCATCATGATTGGTAGCCACTGGAGATTTTTGAGGAGGGGAGTAATATGCCCAGAGCGTTTCTGGACAAAGATAATCCGGGCAGCAGCATAAAGTATGGATTGAAGTGGGCAGAGACACGAGGATGGGAGATCAGAGAGAAGGCTGATGCAGTAGTCCAGACGGGATAGGATGAGAGCTTCCCATCACTGCAGACGGCACTACCATCCTTCCCGTCTCACAAGCCCGCAACCTTGGTATCATCCTCGACTCCGCTCTCTCGTTCACCCCTCACATCCAATCAGTCACCAAAACCTGCCGGTCTCACCTCCACAACATCGCCAAGATCTGCCTTTTCCTCTCCATCCAAACCACTACCCTGCTGGTTCAATCGCTCATCCTATTCCGACTGGATTACTGCATCAGCCTCCTTTCTGATCTCCCATCCTCCTGTCTCTCCCCAGTTCAGTCTATACTTCACACTGCTGACCGGATCATCTTTGTGCAGAAACGCTCTGGGCATGTTACTCCCCTCCTCAAAAATCTCCAGTGGTTACCAGCCAACCTACGCATCAGGCAAAAACTCCTTACTCTCGGCTTCAAATCACCTCGCTCCCTCCTACCTCACCTCCCGTCTTTATTTCTACAGCCCAGACCGCACCCTCCGCTCCTCTGCCGCTAACCTCCTCACTGTACCTCGTTCTCACCTGTCCCGCCATTGACCCCCGGCCCACGTCCTCCCCCTGACCTGGAATGCCCTCCCTCTGCACATTCGCCAAACTAGCTCTCTTCCTCACTTCAAAGCCCTACTGAGAGCTCACCTCCTCCAGGGGGCCTTCCCAGACTGAGATCCCTCTTTCCTCTCCCCTCCCCATCCCCCTCGCCCTACCTCATTCTCCTCCCCAGAGCACCTGTATATAAGTTTGTACAGATTTATTTCTCTATTTATTTTACTTGTACTTATTTACTATTCTATTCATTTTGTTAATGATGTGCATTTAGCTTTACTTCCATTTATTATGATGACTTGACACCTGTCCACATGTTCTGCTTTGTTGTCTGTCTCCCCCCTCTAGACTGTGAGCCCATTGTTGGGTAGGGACCGTCTCTATATGCTGCCAACTTGTGCTTCCCAAGCGCTTAGTACACTGCTCTGCACACAATAAGCACTCAATAAATGCGATTGAATGAATTAATAAATGAATGGGCCCCTGTGGGTCAGGAAACAGATCTGATCTGATTAGTTTTTTTTTTCCACTCTAGGCCTTGGCAGTCTTTGCAAGTAAATTCTTATTGAATTCAATAATGATATTGTTGATAATACTAGTTATAATAAAAGTAATTCTATGAATTTTAAGATCACTCTTGGTGGTTATGAAAATCAGAAAATCGGAGGGCGACAAGGGAGAAGGAACACAACCATGGAAACTGTCCTCCACATTTGACTGCCTGTTTACTTGTTTTGATGCCTGTCTCCCCCTTCTAGACTGTGATCCCGTTGTGGGCAGGTATTGTCTCTGTTGCTGAACTGTAGTTTCCAAGCGCTTATTACAGTGCCCTGCACACAGTAAGCGCTCAATAAATACAATGAATTCGTATAATGAATGAATGAATAAATTTGACTGAGGAAATCCTTGCCTTGAATCCATTCCTTCATCCATCCTTCCATCCGTCCGACCATCCATCTGTCCATCTGTCTGTTCGTTTACCCATCTGTCTGTCCATCCATCCATCCACCCATCCATCAATCCATAATAATAACAATAGTGGGATTTGTAAGCGCCTACTATGTGCCAGACACTGTACTATGTGCTGGGGCAGATACAAGCTAATAAGTTTTTACACAGTCCCTGTCCCACATGGCATTCACAGTCTCAATTCCCATTTCACAGATGAGATAAATGAGGCATAGAGAAGTGAGGTTCCTTGCCTAAGGTCACAGAGCAGACAATCCACCCATCTATCCATCCATCTATCCATCCATCCATCTACCCACCCATCCATCCATCTACCCACCCATCCATCCATCTATCCACCCACCCATCCATCCAACAAACCATCCATGCATTCAGCTATCAATCCAACCATCCATCAATCAATAATATTTGTTGAATGCATCCTGGGTGTAAAGTACTGTAGTGAACGCTTCAGAGAGATCAAAATAAATTAAACACCATCCCTGCTTTCCAAGAGCTTAAAATCTAACGGGAGAGATAGACGCAGAATTAATTAAAGAAAGGACAAAGACGAGAATGGAAAGAACGGTAAATAGATGACTGTGTGCTTCAAGAGTACATTTTATAAGAACCACTATGTACAAAACCATAATGGTCGGTGTGAGCGCAAAAATGGAGAAGTGGTCTAAGATGTTGATTGGTAGTCGGGAGAAGATGACAGGGAGAAAAAAATGAATTGTGCGTGGCAATTGTGGAAGTGTTGGGATGACACAGGGGCTTTGAAGATGGGGAAAGCTGTGCTCTAATGGACTGGAAGGGGAGAAGAGGAAATGTGGGCTGACAGATTATTTCTCCATTTTCCATCACTGAGATATTTTGAAGGGGGACAGGGCCATTGAGAGGAGAGAATGCAGTGACATCCTCATCCCAGTTTGAGACAGTGCCTCAGCTCTGAGATAGAAGAGGATGGGCCCTAGGCTACAACCTATTCCTTCTGAAACCAGGGATTTTCCCGTCGTGTCCACCCAGCTAATATCAGTGATTCCTTCCCATCACCCAGTTCTCAGAACCTCTTAGCTCCTCCCAACCAGATAATAATAATAACAATAATAATATTTGCATTTCTTAAGGGCTTACTATGTGTCAAGCACTGTTCCAAGGGCCGGGGTAGATACAGCATGATCAGATTGTCCCTCCCGGGCTTCACAATCTTAATCTCCATTTTCCAGATGAAGTAACTGAAGCCCAGAGAAGTTAAGTGACTTGCCCAAGGTCACACAGCAGACACGTGGAGGAGCCGGGATTAGAACCCACGTCCTCTGACTTTCAAACCCAGGCTCTTGCCACTAAGCTATGCTGCTTCTCATGCTGCTTCTCTGGGCTGATCCCCCAAGCCAGCCAGGGGGAGGGTTTTAGGATGCATTGAGTCATTTCTCGTTCTCTCTTGATTTACAATCAAAAGATGTGAGAAAATACAACTAAGTGACCGATTGATGGTTTATCGTTATGAACAAGATGGAACTCAGAAAAACTGCGTGGCCTAGTCGATAGAACAGGGGCCTGAGAGTCAGAATGACCTGGGGTCTAATCTCGGATCTGCTACCTTTCTGCTGTATGACGTTGGGCAAATCTCTTCACTTCTCTGGGCTTCAGTTCCCTCATCTGTAAAATGGGAGTTGAGACACTGAGCCCCATGTGGGACAGGGAATATGTCCAAACTGATTAGCTTGGATCGAATCCCAGGACTTAATAAAGTGCCTGGAACATAGTAAGCGCTTAACAGGTATCATTGAAGAAAAAAGAAGAAGCTGAAGAGCCCACCCGTTGACCCAGATGGTCACTAACAGCGGGAACCGTTAGGAAGCTGTTGCCATGGGAACCCTGAAGACAAGTGCCATCACCGAATCCTCATCTCTGTGGAGACTCAAAGACTGTTGGGCCGAGCCTCGAAGACCCCCCTCGGAGCAGCGGTGGCTTTATCTAAGGGGATGGGCGCCCTGTCTAGAAAGCTCATCTCAGTGTCCACGGTAGATCAGAGATGGGCTGACGGCTCCTCCTCATCCCTCCGTGACCACTGCATTCAGAAGTCCGAGGAAAGAGGGGGCACCAGACCAGAGCGGGTCAAGGCTCCCCCAGCCCCACACTGGCCTGGTTAGAGTGAAGGAGGTTGGGGAGGGACGGGGAGGTACCATCAGGCTAATCGATGTGAGTGTGAGGGTCACTCTGGGAAGACGTTCATACACGCGGTCCAGGGTGGAGTTGAAACCAGGGCTGCGTAAACACACAGAGAGGAAACATTTGTCCCTACCCTAGCCCTTTGGCCCCCTCCATCCACCGCCCAAACCCTTGCAACCATGGATGTGGGGCTAGCTCATTATGGGATGGCGTCAGCCCCCAGGCATGGTGACTTCAACCATCATCTCAACCTTCCGGGAAGGGACAAGAGGTTATGACTGAGACTGCATCAGCCAGATGCTTCATCACCAATTCCTTCTCACAGGACTTCCCCCACCAAATCTTGGGAAGATACAATAGAGAAGAAGTGTTGCCTTGTGGATAGAGCATGGGCTGGGAGTCAGAAGACCTGGGTTCTAATAATGACTCCACCTCTTTTTTAGTGTTATTTGTTATACACTTACTTGTGTCAAACATTGTTCTTAACATTGGGCAAGTTAATCAGGTTGAACACAATCCCTGTACCTCATGGAACTCACAGTCTGAGCAGGAGGGAGAACAGGAGAACTGAGGCACAGAGAAGATAAGTGACTGGCCCAAGGTAGCACAGCAAGCAATTGGCAGAGCTGGAAATAGAGCCCAGGCCCATGCTCCTTCCACTGAGCCAGGGTGCTTCTCTTATGGATGATTTGGGGCAAGTCATTGAACTTCTCCGTGCCTCAGTTCCCTCATCTGTAATAGGGGACTGAGACTGTGAGCCCTGTGTGGGACATGGACTGTGACCCACCCAATTTTATTATACTCACCCTAGAGCTTAGTACAGTACCTGATACATAATGAGAGTTTAAGTGATACCATAAAAAGAGAGGTAAAAGACATGATTCCTGCCCTCAAAGACTTCCCAATCTAATAGGCTAGATAGACAAAATGTCATTTACAACTGGAAGGAGAAAAGAATGGAACAATGGATATGTGGATCAGAAGCAGAGTGGTTTAGTGGAAAAAGCACAGGTTTTGGAGTCAGAGGTTTTGGGTTCTAATCCCAGCTCCACCTCTTGTCAGCTATGGGAATTTGGGCAAGACACTCAACTTTTCTGGGCCTCTGTTACCTCATCTATAAAATGGGAATTAAGACTGTGAGCACCAGGTGGGACAACCTGATTATCTTCTATCTCACCAATGCATAGAACAGTGCTTGGCACATAGTATGTGCTTAACAAATACTATCATTATTATTATCAGTGCTTTATAATCATATTTTAAGTGATTAATGTGTGCAGAGCACTATTCTGAGTGCTGAGGAGAGTACCCTATAAAAGATTTGGTAGACATATTCCCTGCCACAAGGAACTCACAGTCTCGGGGGGAGGCAGACATTAAACAGTCAACCAATCAGAGACATTTTTTGAGCGCTTACTGCGTGCAGAGCACTGCACTAAATGCTTGGAGGAATACAATATAAAAGAGTTGGTAGACATGTTTCCTCAAGGAGCTTACAGTCTAGAGAGATGAACCTTACCTTCAGCAGCAATATCCTGAGGGTATGTGGATGCATTAAGTCTGGAGATGGTCACTGACAGATGGTGGGAAGAAGTGAATTAGCTAAATCCTCCTTGTGAAGGTGGAATTCCAGAGGGTTTTTGAGGGTGGGATATCTTCGGTCTGGGGACTTGAAAAGGGTGGATTTCCAGGCCAAAGGAAGGGTGGGAGGAGGTAGCATCGAAAGTGAGTCATGGTAAGAAGGTTCTTTTCAGAGGGTTGGTTGAAGAAAGTGAATAATGAGGAGGAGAGTTAGAACAGGTGGATGGCACTGAAGCTAGTGATCAGCTCCCATTGGCTGACTGTTTAATGTCTGCTTCCCCCCGAGACGGTGAGCTCCTTGTGGCAGGGAACATGTCTACCAAATCTTTTATAGGGTACTCTCCTCAGCACTCACTGATTCACTGAAATCAAACCAACTACAATCTGATATTCCTCTAGATTGTAAGCTCGTTGTGGACAGGGACTGTGTCTGTTTATTATTCGATTGTACTCTCCCAAGCATTTAGTAGAGTGCTCTGCACACAGTAAGTGCCTAATAAATATTACTGAACGAATTCATTTTCCCATTATCCACTTTACAGGAGCAGCTGCAATCAAGTTCCCTGTGCTAGGAGGTCTGTGTGTTTGTGTGTGTATGTTCCTATATGTGTGCAGGTTTATATATGTGTGCGTGTTTGTATGCGTGTGTGTTTGTGTGTGTGTGTGTGTGTGTGTGTGTGTGTGTGTGTGTGTGTGCATGTATGTGTGCACAAAGTATTGGGTCATGGAAGCAGCGAACAGGTTCAGGCAGTGGGGAGTGAAGACGAAAGTAGAAAAACATCTCCCTCCAGGCTGTAAACTTGATGTGGGCAGGAAATGTGTCTACCAACTCTGTTGGGGTGGCAGACGGGAGCCAATCTCAGAAATTGGCTTTAAATCGACCAAAATAGTGTGAAAATCTGGATCTTTCCATATCCCTGCTGGATATGAAACTCAAAGATCATTTTGAATTCAGTAACTGTCTCCTTTCCATAGAGAATCCCTAGTAAATGTCCTGTCAGTTTCTTCACTCATACTATCAACGGGCTCTAATTTTGGCTCGTCCCTCATCCACTGAAGAAAGTCAATGCTGCCTCCTAAAAATGTCCAACCACTCTTCGGTGGCAGGATGCCTCCTGCTGGGTTTCTCGGAGATTCGGGAGCTTCAGCTGGTCCACGCCGTGCTGTTCCTCCTGGCCTACTTGGCGGCCATGACAGGGAATCTCCTCATTACCACTGTCATCGCCCTCGACCGGCGTCTCCACACCCCCAAGTACTTCTTCCTCAGGCACCTGTCTGTCCTCGACCTCTGCCTCATCTCCCTCATCATTCCCAAATCCCTCACCATCTCCTTGACTAATAACAGCTCCATCTCCTTCCTGGGCTGTGTGGCTCTGCTCTTACTGGTGGTCTTGTTGGCCACCTCCGAGTATTTTGTCTTCACGGCGATGCTAAGCCGCCATCTGCCGTCCCCTGTAGTACGACGCCATTATGGACAACGGGGTAGGTGAGAAGATGGCCTCCTCCTCCTGGCTCAGGGAGGGGCTGTTTGGGACCTATTTACAGCTTCGTCCTTCTCCCTATCCTTCTGCGGGTTCAGCGTCGTCCAGCAGTTCTTCTGTGAAGTCCCTTCCCTGCTGGAGATCACCTGCTTCGGGGACCACATCACCGTCGATGTGAGCATGACGATTGGGATAGCGTTGGCCGTCATCTGCTTCGTCTCTATCGTCATTAGGTGTGTGCACGTCTTCCAGGCCATGCTGAAGATGGCGGCCGCCGAGGGCCGGGACAAAGCTTTCTCCACCTGCCTGCCCCACCTCGCTATCGTCACTCTCTTTGTCATGACTTATTTCTATGTTCGGTGCCTCCGTCAGGTTCCCCCTCGACGCTGGACCTGCTGGTGTCCGTGTTCTACACTGTGGTGCCTCCCACCCTGAACCCCCTCATCTACAGCCTGAGGAACAGAAACATGAAGGCCATCATCGAGAGAGTCCTAAAGTTGAGATTTTCCCATCCTTGTCTGTGGAAAAAAACCTGTCTACTTGTGCTGATATTGCCAACACTCACCTCACTAGGACACCCTACAGAGGTGTGCATATGAACAGTTGTCTTTTCTGGCTGAAAGGAGGCTTTTTCAGGTTCCGGAAGGACGTCTGATAAAATCAGTGTGTGATGGACAATCCCGCCTCAGAGGACATTGCGCTGGGGTCGATACAACCTAAGAGGTTGGACCCAGTTTATATCCCACAAACAGCTCAATCTTCATCCCCATTTTACAAAAGAGGGAACTGAAACCACAGAGAAGTGAAGTGAATTGTCCAAGATCCCACAGTAGACATGTAGTGGAGAAGGGATTATCACCCAGGTACTTCTGACTCCCGGGTCTGAGCTCTATCCACTTGTCCACGCTGCTTCTCTTGGGTAAGTCATTTAACCGTCATAATTAACGAAAGTATTTTTCCTTCCCAGACCACTGAAGCTCTCCAAAATCTATCAGTCTCACTTGATGTGGAAAAATTCCCTCCTTGAGTTGCTTTCCTTAGTATTGATGTCTTCTTCTGAATAAAGGTTATCTACATCACTTGCTACTTTTCCTTTCTGAGAGTGAACGTGTTATCAGTGCTGTGACTTGTGAAGTAGTGTGATCTAATGGAAAGAGCATGGGCCTAAGAGTCATTCATTCAATCATTTTATTGAGTGCTTACTGTGTGCAGAGCACTGTCAGAGCACCTGGGTAGACTGTAAGCTCATCCAAACTGCCAAGGCTGTGCCACAGTGCGACAATCTGTCAGACGTCTACCTGGTAGCCATGGTTGGGCAGTGGATAATAATAATAATAATAATAATAATAATAATAATAATAATAATGGTATTTGTTAAGCTCTTACTATGTGCCAGACACTGGGGTGGATACAAGCCAATCAGGATGGAGGGGTCTGTGATGGTTGGGGTCAGTGCACTGGACAACACCCCCCTCCTGGAAGCCCCCTGCATGGTCAGAGGATGCAGCCCTGGTCTGAACCCCAACAGAGGTCCCCAACATAGCATCTCCCCAGACTGACTCTGACTCTTCCATCTGCCTCCTTGTCCCTCCCTGTCCCTCCACCCCCCTCCACCAAAATCACTCGCACTGGGTCAGCATGGGCCTGACCTTCAACTCCCCTTGGTCCTCTGGGTGGGGCATGTCTCCAAAAAGCTGGCTACCGCACTTGGCACACAAGATGTGCTCAAGAAATTGCAGTGATGGACTCGTGGATGGATGAATGAATAGATGAATGGATAGATGGTTGGATGAGAGGTGATGGATCTGAGCAGTTGGATGGGATCTGTATACATTTTTACACCCCTTCTTCCAACGGTCATACCCACCCTAAAAGTGCACCTCATTCTCCACCTCTTCAAAGCTTTACTGAAGGACATCTCCTCCAAGACACATTCCCTGACTAAGTCTCCTTTTCCTTTTCTTCCAGTCCCTTCCATGTCGCCCTGATATGCTCTCTTTATTCATCCCCCTCCCAGCCCCACATCACTTATGTCCATATCCGTAATTTATTTATGCATATTAATGCCTGCTCCCACTCCAGACTGTAAGCTCATTGTTGACAGAGAATATTTTTTTATATTGTTATACTATAGTCTCCCAAGGGCTTAGTGCAGTGCTCTGCATACCATAAGTACTCAGTAAAATGCAGTTGACTGACTCCTAAATTATTTTTATTAAACATCATCATCCTCAGTCAAAGGTATTTATTGAGCACTTCCTTTGTGCGGAAAACTCTACTAAAATCTTGGGAGGGTACAATACAACAAAATCAGCCAGCACGTTCCCTGCCCATAACATACTAGCAGTCTAGAAGACCGTCTAATAGAATATTTGGTGAGCACACTGGATAAAATCACCCAGACCTGGAACAGTTGGTAGGCTGAAATGCCTTGGACATTGGATCGGGATTCCACAGGCTATCCTTCCTACCCCCAATACTTTAGGAAAAATCAAAGCAATGCAGTGAATCATTTTGGTCCATCCATTCGGATTCTACTCCTGGCTCTGCCACTAGTCTACTTTGTGACCTTGGGTAAGTCGCTTCACTTCTCTGGCCCTCAGTTACCTCATCAGTAAAATGGGGATTGAGACTGTGAGTCCCACATGCGAAAGGGGACTGTGTCCAACCCTATTTGCTTGTATCCACCCCAGTGTTTGTACAGTGCCTGGAACAAAGAACGTGCTCAACAAATATAATAATAATAATTATTACTATTGTTATCATTATTATTAACGCACCTGGAAGATACCCTAGAAAGCAATTACAAGATCCCTATAAATATACTGCTGCAAGACTTTGCAGTGGGTAACTGGATCTAACCCAGGAATAATAAACTCACGGGCTCCTGATCATAATCATAATCAATTATCATAATCATAATTAACAACATTAACATTGTAATCTTCATAGCAGTTTACATGCAAAAAGCTGTAACAAGTGCTGAATAGAAACAAAATGATTAGCTCAGATTAAGTCGCTGACCATAATAGGCTCAGAATATAAGAGAAAGAGAAATCATGTATCAAATCCTCATGTTACAGAGAGGCCCAGAGAGGTTAAGTTGGTCACCCACGGTCACACAGCTGGTCAGTGGCAGGGTTGGCATTAGAACTCGAGTGTCATGGCTCCAAGTGGCATGACCAATCCCCTCCAGACTGTAAACTCCTTGTGGGCAGGAAACATGCCTATCAAATCTTTTATCTTCCCCTCCGAACCCTGTCCTCTGCTTGATTTTCCCATCACCTTAGATGACCCGCCATTCTTCCTGTCTCACAAGCCCATAACATTGGCATTATCCTCGACTCCTCTCTCTCATTCAACCCACAAATTCGATCATGATTCGTAGGTTGACAGGCAGCCACTGGAGATTTTTGAGGAGGGGAGTAACATGTCCAGAGCGTTTCTGCACAAAGATGATACGGGCAGCAGAGTAAAGTATAGACTGAAGTGGGGAGAGACAGGAGGATGGGAGATCAGAGAGGAGGCTGATGCAATAATCCAGTCGAGAGATTGAACCAGAAAGGTAGCGGTTTGGGTGGAGGGGAAAGGGCGGATTTTAGCGATGTTGTGGAGATGAGACCGGCAGGTTTTGGTGGTGGATTGGATGTGTGGGGTGAACGAAAGAGCGGAGTCGAGGATGACACCAAGGTTGCGGGCTTGTGAGACACTTCCCACAAGCCCCTGGTTTCATAACGACCTCATAGCGCAGGGGGAGGCAGATAGTAACGTAGCAGTCGTAAGACATCGCCATGGGGACGAAAAACTCCGAGGCAGCAAACAGGGCCACCGGGAAGAGCTGAGTGGCACAGCACAAGAAGGAGATGGATCGGCAGTCTCCAGTCTCCAGTCTCCAAGTGCTCCAGTCCAGAGACAGAGACAGACAGAGACAGAGACAGTGGAGACAGAGACTTAACCTCTCTGGGCCTCTCTGTAACATCTGCCGATCCATCTCCTTCTTGTGCTGTGCCACTCAGCTCTTCCCGGTGGCCCTGTTTGCTGTGGGACTGATAGAGGGCTGAATAAAAGGAGCAAATCCAAGTGCAAAGGTGACACAGAAGGGAGTGGATTGAACGGGGATGAAGTTGCTGACAGGAGGAATGGCAAGAGGTAAGGTCTGGATGGCTGTTACAATGTCTGTGATCCGGGGCTCCCCTCCCTGCTCAGAGATCATAAATGGTATTTGTTAAGCCCTTACAGTGTGTCGAACACTCTTCCAAGTACTGGGGTAGATAGAAGTAAATTAGTTTGGACATGGTACTTGTCCTGCATGGGGCTCACCATCTAAGTAGGAGGGAGAACAGAAGAACAGAGGCACAGAAAAGCGAAGTGAATTGTCCAAGGTCACACAGCAGACAAGTGGAGGAGCTGAAATTAGAACCCAGGTCCTCTGACTCCTAGGCCCGTGATCTATCCATGAGGCCATGCTGGATCTCACTCCTCAACTTTACTGACTTCATCGTTCACCCCGCCTTCTCACCAATTTGGATGCAAGCTTGATCCTTTCATCTCTAATCACTGTGCATGTTTCCTATTACTCTCTACAAGGAATCGGGATTGCTACATTCCAGGTAGCAGTAAGAGGTTATAAATATAATCAATCAATTGGTTAGTCAATCCAGGGTGTTTATTGAGCGCTTTTTAGGAGCAGAACTTTGTACTAAATACTTGGGAAAGTCCACTACAACATTTCAATGAGGTGGGAAAGGGAGTGAGTTGGGGCGATGGGGAGGGGAGGGGGAGCAGAGGAAAAGGGGGCTTAGTCTGGGATTGGCTTGTCATAAAAGCAACATGGCCTTGCAAGTAGAGCACGGGCCTGGGAGTCAGAGGACGTGGGTTCTAATCCAGCTCCACCATTTGTCAGCTATGTGACTTTGGGCAAGTCACTTAACTTCTCTGGGCCTCAGTTACCTCATCTGTAAAATGGAGATTAAGACTGTAAACCCCACATGGGGCAACCTGATTACCTTGCATCTACCCCAGTGCTTAGAACAGTGCTGGCACATAGTAAACGCTTAACAAATACCATCATATTTATTATTATTATTAACAATGATAATAATAATAATAATAATAATAGCATTTATTAAGCACTTACTATGTGCAAAGCACTGTTCTAAGCACCGGGGAGGTTACAAAGTGATCAGGTTGTCCCACAGGTGGCTCACAGTCTTAATCCCCATTTTACAGATGAGGGAACTGAGGCACAGAGAAGTGAAGTGATTTGCCCAAGGTCTCATAGAAGACAAGTGGCAGAGCCAGGATTAGAACCCAGGTCCTTCTGACTCCCATGCTTGTCCTCTATCCATTAGTCAGTGCTGCCCTTCAAGCCAACCTAATTACTCTCCTTTGCCTTCCTATTTTCCACTGCTGGTGTCTTGCCCACCGTTTCTAATCCCGGCTCTACCATGTCCCTGCTGTGTGACCTTGGACAAGTCACTTACCTTCTCTGTGCACCGGTTCTCTCATCTGCAAAAATGAGGATTCGAGTCCTGCTCTCGCTACTACTGTGAGCCCTATGTGGGATCTGATTATCTTGTATCCATCCCAGTGCTTACAGCAGTGCTTAGCACATAGTAAGCGCTTAACAAATACCGCAAGTATTATTATTACAAGTCCCCCTTTTCCTCCCAAACTAAGCCCCCCTTTTCCTCAGCTCCCCCTGCCCTCCGCATCACCCCATCTCTCTCCTTTTGCTGTTTCCCCTGAACCACAGCACTTATGTATATATGCACATTTCTAGAAATCTGTTTATTTATATTAATGCCTGTTTACTTGTTTTCTCGTGGGTATATCCATAAATCTATTTATATTAATGCCTGTTTACTGGTTTTGTTGTGTATGTATCTATGATTTTATTTATTTCTATTGATGCCTGTTTACTTGTTTTGTTGTCTGTCTCCCCCCTTCTATGCTGTGAGCCCATTGTGGGCAGGGATTGTCTCTACTGCTGAATTGTACTTTCCTAGCACTTTGTATGGTGCTCCTCACACAGTAAACACTCAATAAATATGATTGAATGAATGAATGATTTGCCTGTTCAGAATCTTGTACCACCTATGAACTTGAGTACTCACAAATCCCCTTAGCATTTGTGTAAATACTGTATATACCTTATTATTTACACAGTAAAACGTCCCCTTTTCTTTCTTCCTCTTGTCTGTAGTATGTTCTGGTGCCTTTTTCCCCTTTTAGACTGTAAGCTTGTTGAAGGCAGGGATTGTGTCTGCTGTTTGTATTCTCCCACGTGCTAGTACAGTGCTCTGCACATAGTAAGAGTCTAGTAAATACTACTGACTGACTGATGGATCATGCCTACGACTCCTATTGTTCTCTTCAAAGCATCTACTACAGTGCTCAGGCTCAGTTGATTCACGATACGTGCTCCTGAGTGGTAGACAGCGAATGTGTCTATCAGCTCTGTTATGCTGTCCTCTCCCAGGTGCTTAGTACAGGGCTCTACACATAATAAGAACTAAATGAATATGATTAATTGATGGATTAATTGATTCCTTTGGGAAAATCTGGGTACCTCACGCTTGGGTACAGAGATCAGGTCCCTGACCAATACTGGGATCATTCAAGTCAGAAGATAATGATTTTCTCCCCATAATGGAAGTCATTCCCTTCAGGAGTCCTCCCCAGGGTGGCCATCACGTCCCGGCGACTGGCCAGGTCACCCTGGGAAGATGTGTTTATTCAAGATGTTTCTGTATTGTGGGAAATGGCCCGTTTCCAGGATACAGAGATAAGTTGTTTTTCTTCTCCTTTGTTTTGCAATTGGTTATCTGTCAAGCCCGGTGGAGGTCACCCAGCAGACAGGTAGGTCTAGCCGTTGCCAAATCGAAGCCTATACTTAATGTTCAAGAGTTTCTAAATTTACCCATCATTCGGCCTCAAAATCAGGTGCGTTAACAGTATAGGCCGTTAATAACTTGGGAGTAAAGTTAGTATACAACATTTTTATCCTACAAAAGATATAACAATTGCATAAACATAAAGTAATTAAAATGCAGGCAAATATTAGCAAAGGGTTAGCCAGAGCATTAACATATTTCTGCGCAGTCGCTGATTTAAAGAAGAAATCATACCAATGATGATTTGTGTCTGTTACTATTACATGATGCGTCTATCAGTTTTCCAACAACTATATGAGTTTGTATGCGATGTTGACTAAGAGCTCTTTGATTTTTAATAAGCAATTGACATAGTAACTGTGACATATTCAGGATGGCTACTAGGGGTTAGATAGATACATAGGTAGTGGGTAACGGGAGGGGTTTTGGGATCCAAGTGAGGTTTACATCATTCACCTGTACAGGGGCAAAGTAAAAATCATCACCCTGCCCGGGAAGAAAACTAATATTTCATAGGCAACCGGAGAAAGGGGAAGCCTTCCCGACAGATTCCTAATCAGTACTATTACTAGAGGTAATGCATATATGCTGAGGGGATACCTCATATAACATAAAGAAGTTAGTTTGCAGATAGAGAGTTAATGTACATAAGTTAGAGGAATGGCTTCACAAACCGGGTTCCATCTGTCATGTGGCCATTCCACATACCACCCCTTCGAGGATTGCTACGTTGGTCTAAATATTCACCATTCAATTGGGGCAAAACGAAATACGAAGACAAGACAAAAGGAATGACATGATAATTACACATGATCATAACAGAGCTAACCTTAAAGTGAGTAATTGTCCCTGTCCATATATCCTCAGTACATTGCGTTACAATTCTATTGAATATCCAGTTATCTCGAGGAATGTAACGAGAAAGAATTTGTCTCCAAATGTCCGGGGTTCCAGCCGATAACGTTCTTTGATCCCGTTCTTTTTGTACCAAGCTATAGATATTCTCCAATGAACACCTTGTCCAATTAAATAGCTTAGAAAAATCAGTGTCTATGTTGAGAGAAGCTAACGTTGCAGCATTAAACAACTGTAGAAATTGTCCTTGGAAGTTTAAGGTACGTTGGTGGGGCAGGATCGTTGTGGGTAACCATTGAGCATTTATTGTGAAAGCCTGAAGGACATCGTGGCCAGCACTGCGCAGTCTGTTGGCCAGGGTCTCAAGGTCTACTGAATTTACTATACCCAAACCTGTTCCTGCCCCTCCAAGGAGAGTATCAAGCCATGATCTCCTCCGCCTGTTACAAGGTTTCCAGGAGGGAAAAGTTATGTTAAAATGTAGCAGGTTTTTCTGGGTGTTAAACGTCACATTCTGACAACTTCCAGGTACTCGAACGATAATTAATTCTTGTGAAATGGGGGTAATATTGGTCAATAACCTAATAAACTCTACCCACCAAGTCCTATTAGTTATGGTGGTGGTGTTAAAACAAAACAATGTGGCGGCACGGTTCACACTAATAGTAAAGTTAGAGCCCTGGTATTGGGTAACAGTGCTGTTACTGTTACTCTTGCTACATTCGCGTATTAAGGCAAAGATATCGTCTCGGGGAGAAGGAGAAGGTAGCATTATAGAGTCGTTATACATGCAGCATGTAATATTTATGTCGTTCTCAGTTTGCACAGTCATGTCAAGTCCGCTGTGGACAACAATCCCCCCTTTGATCCTTCCGAGGCCCACGGCCTCCGGGAGGATCACATACAACCCTCCTCGGGATAACAAAGGTCTTCCGCAAAGCCGACGCCTAAAGCATAGGACAAGATAGAGAAATCCAGACATAGCTATACACACACAACAATCCCACTCCTCAGTGAAATGCAGCGTCCAGATGGCACTGCATGTCCATGACCTCGGCCTTGGACAGGGGTATGGTCAGGGTTTGCAGAAGCATCCGGGTAGATGAAGCGCGTCAGAGGCAGGCCGTCAGGAGCTGAAAAACACAGCACACCGAAGCAAAGAAGGAACACAACCCAGAGGCCAAACGTTGCAGCTAAAGGGTAACCCAAAGCCTCAGGAGGGACACTGGGGACAACAACATCAAACAGTCTGTCCTTCCCAAAGGCACACACCAAAACTAGCCAGCAGAAGAGACACAAATAAGCCACCAGGCAAAATCTCACAGGACCGAGGCCCATCCGGTAGAAGTTCGACACAGCCATAAAGCTGGGACAGCGGGTGGCTCAGAATCCTGAGAGTCAGCAGAAACCAATGGTGGAGTACAATCAGGAGGCGAAGCATCAAAAACGGCTGGCTTCACCTGGGAGTGGTGGATCCATGAGGGGCGCTCAGCAACACGAACTGCAGAAAAGGAAGAAAAGAGAACCTGGTAGGGCCCCTCCCAGGATGGCTTAAGTGAAGCATTGCCGACCATGCGCTTAACCCAAACCCAATCTGCAGCGACGAACGGATGCAGATGATCGGTGAGAGGGGTGCGCTGACGGAGGACTCCAGCAGCCTGCAGCTCAGCTAGAATTGCCTGGAGAGACAAAACATTGGCTCGCAGGGCATCATCGCCCACTTGTAGGGTTGGAGGAGGTCGGGGATCTGAGAGATTTCCCCAATACAGAGGATGACCAAACAGCATCTCATAAGGTGATACATTTAAAGGAGCCCGGGGGTGACAACATAGGCGTTAAAGGGCAGGAGGCAGGACCTCCGGCCACTTGACATGAGTTTAAAATGTGATCCTTGATCAGAATCAATAACAGCAGGTGGCTCAAACTGGGGAATGACTTCCCGCAAGAGACATTTCACCACCGTAAGAGCGGTTGCTCGGGAGGAAGGGAAAGCCTCAATCCAACCAGTCAGGTAATCAACAATAACCAGTAAATATCGGAAACGACCAACCCTTGGAAGTGTCACAAAATCAACCTGCAAACCCTCAAAAGGGGAATAGACCCAAGGGCGTCCCACCCTCTTCTACAGACTCCTGTCATCTCTTTTCCTTTTTCTACAGGAATACGTTGTAAACACTTAGTTAATTGCAAAGGTTCAGCATTTCTTACTCATCCCTTCCAATCTTCACACAAGCCTGTTCCTTTAGCCCAGGCCTTAGAGAGGGAACAGTACGGCATACTCTCCTATCCTGGGATATCCTCCTCCGGTGGCGTTTGCATTACTTTCTTGAAAAAAGGCATGATGTATCGCGGTTCCTGGCCGACTACGCCAAAATATTAAGTTAACGAAATATTTCTTCAGTTAACCAACGAATAAGGTTCAGATCCGCGACTACAAGTCCCCTTTTTTCAGAGAAAGAAGCGCAGACACATAGCAATATAGATGCATCGTTACAATTTTAATAGAAGGACAATTTTAATAGAAGGAAGGGAATACGAAAGAAGAAAACAAACAAATACATAAAAGGGGTTAAAACAAACAGAAAAAAGGGGGTTACATCACCAATTAGGGGGAACACCAACTCCTGAAGTTTCATGCTGGGGAATCACGGATTCAGCTTTCAGGGTCCCGAATGGGAGGGTCCCAGGCAGAGCGTCCTCTCCGTGGGTGAGATTCCGAGTTAGCTCCAACGTACGAGCCTTAATGAACCTTTTGCAAACCAAGAAGGCATTTTGCCAATTGCATAAGTTCCCGGGCGACTGGCCAGGTCACCCTGGGAAGATGTGTTTATTCAAGATGTTTCTGTACTGTGGGAAAGGGCCTGTTTCCAGAGTACAGAGATAAGTTGTTTTTCTTCTCCGTTGTTTTGCAATTGGTTATCTGTCAAGCCCGGTCGAGGTCGCCCAGCAGACAGGTCGGTCTAGCCGTTGCCAAATTGAAGCCTATACTTAATGTGCAAGAGTTTCCAAATTTACCCATCAACCTCCGACAATCCTAGGAGCAGGAATTCTGTCTTCATGGTGACATTGGTCATTTTCTGGGAATTGACGTTGACTGCCTAAGGACATTTAGAAGAGATAGGGATGAAAATGATATTCCAGAGAAAAGTGCACAGGAGAGGAGAAAATCTTTTGTTTGGAGGGAATCTCAGAGTTTTTTTATGGCAATCATTTATGCTCACCATGTGTCAGACAGTACTAAGCAGGGGAGTAGATAGAAGCTAATCAGGTTGTTCATCTGTGAAGTGAGGTAGTGTGATCTAGTGAAAACAGCATGGGCTTAAGAGTCATTCATTCATTCAATCGTTTTATTGAGCGCTTATTGCGTGCAGAGCACTGTCAGAGCGCCTGGGTAGACTGCAAGCTCATCCAAACTGTCAAGGTTGTGCCACAGTGCCAAAGCCCGGCAGGCGGTTGCCTGGTAGCCACGATTGGGCAGCGGATAATAATGATAATAATGGTATTTGTTAAGATCTTACTATGTGACAGGCACTGTACAAAGCACTGGGGTGGGTGCTAGCCAATCAGGATAGAGGGGCTTGTGATGGTTGGGGTCACTTCAATGGACAACGCCCCCCTCCTGCAAGCACCTTGCCGTATCGGGGGACACAGCCCTGGTCTGAACCCCAAGATGGGTCCTGAGTGTGAGCATCTCCCCAGACTGGCTCCGACTCTTCTATCTGCCTCGTTGTCCCTCCCTGTACCTCACCCCCACCAAAGTCACTCTCACTGGGCCAGCGCGGGTCTGAGGGGCCCTGACCTTCATCTCCTCTTGGTCTTCTTGGTAGGGTAGGTAACGACGTCTCCAAAAAGCTGGCTACCACACTTGGCACATAAGATGTGCTCAATAAATTGCAGAGATGGACTATTGGTTGGATGAATGAATGGATGAATGGACAGATGGTTGGATGAGAAGAGATGGATCTGGGCAGTTAGATGGGATCTGTATCCATCTTTTACTCCCCTTCTTCCAACGGTCATACCTACCCTAAAAGTGTGCCTTATTCTCCACCTCTTTAAAGCTTTAATGAAGGACATTTCCTCCAAGAGGCCTTTCCTGACTAAGTCCCCTTTTCCTTTTCTTCCACTCTCTATGTGTCACCCTGGCTATCTCTCTTTGTTTATCCCCCTCCCTGCCCCACATCACTTACGCCCATATCCATAATTTGTTTATTCATATTAATGTCTGCTCCCACTCCAGGCTGTAAGCTCACCATGGGCAGAGATTGTTTCTGTTACATTGTTATACTCTCACAAGTGCTTAGTACAGTGCTCTGCATACCATAAGCACTCAGTAAATACGATTGACTGACTCCTAAATTATTTTTATTAAGCATCATCATCCTCAGTTAAAAGCATTTTTCAGCACTTACTATGTGCAGGACACTCTACTAAAATCTTGGGAGGGTACAATTCAAGAAGATCAGCCTGCCCATAACAAACTATCAATCTAGAAGACCATCTAATTGACTATTTGGTCAGTAAACTGGTTAAAATCACACAGACCTGGGACAGTTGGGAGGCTGAAATATCTTGGATATTAGATTGGGATTCCACAGGCTATCCCTCCTACGCACAATACTTCCGGAAAAATCAAATCAATGCAGGGAATCATTGTGGTCCATCCATACGGATTCTAATCCCGGCTCTGCCACTAGTCTGCTATGTGACCTTGGGCAAGTCCCTTCACGTCTCTGGCCCTCAATTACTTTATCTGTAAATTGGGGATTGAGACTGTGAGCCCCATGTGGGACAGGAGACTGTTTCCAACCCGATTTGCTTGTATCCACCCAAGTGCTTAGTATAGTGCCTGGCACAAAGAAAGCGCTTAGGAAATACATTAATAATAATAATATAATTATTGTTATAATAATTGTAATTATTGTTATTATTATGATTATTATTAACACACCTGGAAGATACCTTAGAAAACAATTACAAGATCCCTCTAAATATACTGCTGCAAGACCCTGCAGGGGGTAGCTGGATCTAACCCAGGAAGTATAAATTCATGGGCTCCTGATCATAATCATAATTATTTTTCATAATTATAATTATCAAAATTATCATTATAGTCTTTATCAGTAGTTTACATGCAAAAGGCCGTAACACGTGCTGAGTAGAAACAAAATGATTAGCTCAGACTAAGTCCCTGGCCATAGGTGGCTCAAAATATAAGAGAAAGAGAAAGTATGTATCAAATCCTTATGTTACAGAAAGGCCAAGAGAGGTTAATTTGTTCACCCAAGGTCACACAGCTAGCCAGTGGCAGGGTTGGCATTAGATCTCGTGCCATGGCTCCCAGTGGTTTGATTAATCCCCTCTAATTGTAAGCGCCTTGTGGGAAGGAGTCTTTTCTTTATCTTCCCCTACATCCCCGCCCTCCCCTTTATTTTCCCATCACCTTAGATGACCCACCATTCTTCCTGTCTCACAAACCCATAACCTTTGCATTATCCACTACACGTCTCCCTACAAATTCAATCCATCACTAAATCCTGTCATTTCCACCTTCACAACATCGCTAAAATCTGCCCTTTCCTCTCCATACGAAATACTACTACACTAGTCAAATCCCTTTTTCAATCACATCTTGATTACTTTATCAGCCTCCTTGCTGACCTCTAATGCCTCCTGTCTCTCCCCATACCAGTCCATACTTCACTCTGCTGCCTGGATCATTTTTCTATAAAACCTTTCAGTCCATGTTTCCCCACTTCTCGAGAGCCTCCAGCGTTTGCCCATTCAGCTACGCATCAAAAGGAAACTCCTCACCATTGGCTTTAACGCCCTCAATAACTTGCCCCCTCTTACCTCACCTCACTACTCTCCTACTACAGCCCAGACAGCAAGCTTCGCTCCTGTAGTAAATACTATTGATTGACTGATGGATTGAAAATCAGCACAAGGAAACAGATATTTCGACCTATAGAGGATTCTGGGAGAATCTCCTTTTTAAGACTGTCCACAGAGCAGCCTTCAAGTCCCGGTTCCTCAGGCTGTAGACGAAGGTGTTCAGGTCCGGGGGCATGACAGGGTAGAACATAGATATCAGCAGGCTGAAAACCGAGGAAGGGTGTGAGGGAGGCTTGAGGGAACCGAACACACCTGTGAAGAAGATAACGGTGATGACGAGATGGGGCAGGCAGGTGGAGAAGGCTTTGGCCCGGCCCTGAGTGACCGGCATCCTCAGAATGACCCGGAAGATGCACACGTATGAGGTGACAATGGAAATGGAGCTTAAGACACCTATGGTTAGCACAGTGTTCAGACTCACGTTGATGGCGGAGTGGTCTTCAGAACAAGTGAACTTCAGCAGAGAGGGGACGTCACAGAAGAAATCCTGGACACCTTTGGACCTGCAGAAGGCCAAGGAAAAGGTTGAAGCTGAAAGCAAGACCCATAACAGCCCTCCGCTGATCCAGGAGGCAGCCGCCATCTTCCGAGAAGTTCCTGGTTTCATGACGACCTCGTAGCCAGGAAGAAGCAGACGGCACGGAGCAGTCGTAGAACATCGCCGTGAGGACTAAGAACTCCGAGGTAGGAAACAGGGCCACCAGGAAGAGCTGAGTGACACAGCTCAAGAAGGAGATGGATCGGCAGTTAGTCAAGGATATTGTGACGGATTTGGGGATGGTGACAGAGATGAGGCAGAGGTAGATGAGGGCCAGGTTCCTGAGGAAGACGTACATGGGGGCGTGGAGGCGCTGGTCGAGTGTGGTGACGGCGATGGTGAGGTGATTCCCTGTCAGGTCGCCGGGTAGATCAGGAAGAACAGCGCGGCATGGACAAGCTGCAGCTTCCAGACCTCCGAGAATCCCAGCAGGAGGAATTCCCTCACCGTGGAGCTGTTGGGTATTTCTGGGGGATGATGTCGACTCCCTGCACAGGAAGAGGGAAGACTTCAATTTACAGTCTTTGACAGCATCGATAAAGGAATCAACATTAATTGCCATAGGAGTAAGTCAATCATTTGTACATACTGAGCACCTACAGAGTTCAATGGTATTAGTACAGATTATCCCTGTTGTCAAGGAATTCCAAGCTCACAGTCTTGTAGGAGTGGCATAATGTAGTGGAAAGGGCACAGTCCAGTGTGGGGAAGAGGAATCCCTTAGAGGAGGGAGGAGGAATCTCCCCAGGGCGGCCTTCATGTCCCTGTTCCCTCAACATGTCGAAGACTGAGCTCCTTGTCTTCCCTCCCAAACCTTGTCCTCTCCCTGACTTTCCCATCTCTGTTGACGGCACTACCATCCTTCCCGTCTCACAAGCCTGCAACCTTGGTGTCATCCTCGACTCCGCTCTCTCATTCACCCCTCACATCCAAGCCGTCACCAAAACCTGCCGGTCTCAGCTCCGCAACATTGCCAAGATCCGCCCTTTTCTCTCCATCCAAACTGCTACCCTGCTCATTCAAGCTCTCATCCTATCCCGTCTGGACTACTGCACTAGCCTTCTCTCTGATCTCCCATCCTCGTGTCTCTCTCCACTTCAATCCATACTTCATGCTGCTGCCCGGATTATCTTTGTCCAGAAACGCTCTGGACATATTACTCCCCTCCTCAAAAACCTCCAATGGCTACCGATCAATCTGCGCATCAGGCAGAAACTCCTCACCCTGGGCTTCAAGGTTGTCCATCACCTCGCCCCCTCCTACCCCACCTCCCTTCTCTCCTTCTACTGCCCAGCCCGCACCCTCCACTCCTCCACCACTAATCTCCTCACTGTACCTCGCTCTCGCCTGTCCCGCCATCGACCCCCGGCCCACGTCATCCCCCGGGCCTGGAATGCCCTCCCTCTGCCCATCCGCCAAGCTAGCTCTCTTCCTCCCTTCAAGGCCCTGCTGAGAGCTCACCTCCTCCAGGAGGCCTTCCCAGACTGAGCCCCTTCTTTCCTCTCCCCCTCGTCCCCCTCTCCATCCCCCCGTCTTACCTCCTTCCCTTCCCCACAGCACCTGTATATATGTATATATGGTTGTACATATTTATTACTCTATTTATTTATTTATTTTACTTGTACATTTCTATCCTACTTATTTTATTTTGTTGGTATGTTTGGTTCTGTTCTCTGTCTCCCCCTTTTAGACTGTGAGCCCACTGTTGGGTAGGGACTGCCTCTATGTGATGCCAATTTGTACTTCCCAAGCGCTTAGTACAGTGCTCTGCACATAGTAAGCGCTCAATAAATACGATTGATTGATTGATTGATTGATTGTTCCTCAGGCTATAGAGGAGGGGATTCAGGGCGGGGGGCACCATGGTGTAGAACACGGATACCAGCAGGTTCAGGGTCGAGGGAGAGTCTGACGAGGCCTTGAGGTAGGAGATGACCGCCATATAGATGAATACAGGAAAGACGGCGAGGTGGGGCAGGCAGGTGGAGAAGGCTTTGAACCGGCTCTCGGTGTCTGGCATCCTCAGCACGCCCCCAAAGATGTGCACGTAGGAGACGATGAAGATGAAGCAGACGACACCTAAATCTACCCCACTGGTGACGCTCACGTTGATGGCGACGTGGTCCTCGGAGCTGGAGATCTTCATCAGGGTAGGGACATCACAAAAGAACTGCTGGACGATGTTGGACCCACATAAGCTCAGGGATAAAGTCAAAGCTGAATACAAAATCCCAAGCAGCACCCCGGTGAGCCAGGAGGCGGCCGCCATCTTTCCACAGGACGTGTTGACAATGAGGAGCTCATAGCACAGGGGGCGGATTATAGGATATCACTGTGAGGAGGAGAAACTCTGAACAGGCAAACAGGACCACCAGGATGACCTGTGCGGCACAGCCCAGGAAGGAGACGGAGTTGCAGTTGGTCAAGGTGTTAAGGACAGAGTTGGGGATGGTGACGGTGATGAGGCACAGGTCGAGGACGGACAGGTTCTTGAGGTAGAAGTACATGGGTATATATGTATATATGTTTGTACATATTTATTATATATTTTATATATTATATAATTAATATATTATTTATTTATTACAGATTTATTTATTACTCTATTTATTTATGTATTTTACTTGCACATATCTATTTTATTTATTTTATTTTGTTAATATGTTTGGTTTTGTTCTCTGTCTCCCCCTTCTAGACTGTGAGCCCACTGTTGGGTAGGGACTGTCTCTATATGTTGCCAACTTGTACTTCCCAAGCGCTTAGTACAGTGCTCTGCACACAGTAAGCGCTCAATAAATACGATTGATTGATTGATGAGGTTATGGAGGCGCCGGCCGAGGGTGCTGACAGCGAGGATGAGGAGATTGCCCAACAGGGACGCCAGGAGGAACATCGCGCCGTGCACCAGCTGCAGCTCACGGATCTCTGAGAAACCCAGCAGAAGGAATCCCGTCACTGTGAAGATCTTGGGCGTTTTGGGGAGACTGCATTGACTTTCTGCAATGGATGAGAGAAGAGCCAAAGTTAGAGTCCACTGATGGGATGAGTGAAGGAATTGACAGGACACTCTATGGTGATTCTCTATGGAGAGGAGACAGTTATTGAATTCAAAATGATCTTGGAGTTCAACGTAGAGATACACTGAATATTTTCTGGGGAATGATGTCTACTCCCTGCACAGGAAGAGGGAAGACTTCAATTTAGAGACGTTGATGTTGTGGGTGAAAGAATAGGACTAAGTCAATCAATTCTATTTTTTGAGTACCTACAGAGGACACGGTATTAATACATATCATCACTGCCCTCAAGGAGCTTCCGTTCTACTGGAAGCCCCAAACTTCGAATTGTGTAAAAGCAGGGTGCATTACTGGGAAGAACATAGGCTTGTGAGTCAGAGGACCTGTGTTCTAATCCCACCTCTACCAGTTCTCCGCTGCATAGTCATGGGAAAGTGACAATTTCTTTCCACCTCAGTTTTATCAATAGTAAAATGAGGAATCTATTCCTGTTTTGCCTACTATTTAGTCTGTGAATACCTCGTCGGACACGGACTGTGGTCTACTAGGTTGCCCTGAATCTCCCCCAGCACTTAATACTTTGCTTGGCACATAGTAAGCATTTAATAAATATCAAGAGAATAATTTTTGGTTGAGGAGACGGAAATTAAAATGGTAGCAGGTAGCAGAGGTCAGAGAACATAGAGATATGCTCATGCCTGTTGTGAAAATCTTTTCGGTGGTTTTAGAGTCAAACAAGATGTGCCTTTAAACATCAATTCATCCATTAAATGGGGAGACAATGGGCCTGGTAAAAAGAAGGACCTGGTTTCTAATCCTGTCTCTGTTTCTTGTCTGCTGCATGACCTGGGGCCAGTCGCTTACGTTCTCTGTGACTCGGTTACCTCATCTGAAAAGTGGAGATTACAACTGTGAGCACACTATGAAGAATGGACTATTTCCAACCTGATTAGCTTGTATCCATCCCAGTGTTTAGTACAGTACCTGGCACATAATATGCACTCCACGATGCCATAAAACAAAGAAACAACAAAACAACCCTCATATACTCCAAATTTATGTCATTTGCTCAATATCTGCATTCACACTTGTATACACACAAACACAAGCATACAACATCATTCATCTAGTCCTTTCCTAAAGCATAGCTCAGCCTACATGTCTCCTCTCCTCAACTTCCTCTCTTGACAAGTTGTGGCTTTTCGTAAGCAGCAAAAACTCACAATCGGCTTGAAGGCTCTCCACCTATGACTGCACTTCACCTCCTTTCCATCGTTCAACACGTCTTCTCAGCTCTCAAAGCAACTTTCTAGTTATTACTCACGATCGACTCTCCCGTTTCCATCCTAGCCTGGACCTTCCTCTCTTATCCACTCAAAATCAGAGAAAGCACAGTTCTTTCTGAATTCTGAGCCCTGCTAAAATCCCCCCCGCTTCCAACCAGTTATCCAATTCATTTCCAAGACCTCTAAACCCACTTCACCTAACTCAAGCGTGAATCAACACACTTCCATCCTCATTTAGTTCTCTCATTTAGGAGTTCTCTTCTTGACTGGGAGCTCCTTGAGGAGCTCCTAGAGGGCAACATACGCATCTAACAGCTCTGTTCTATTGTACCCTCCCAAGTATAACGTAGTGGGAGTCAGAGAACTTTTGTTCTAATCCTGTCTCTATCCCTTTGCTGCTATAGGACCTTGGGCAAGTCACTTCACTTCTCTGGGCCCCAGTTTCCTCATTTGTAAAATGACACGCAATAATTGCATATTCATCTTTCATTCTAGACGGGGCAGGGGATATGTCTGTTATGGTGTTGTAAAGAGGATAGAGCACGGGCCTGGGAATCAGAAGGAGTCAGAAGGACCTGGGTTTTAATTCTGGCTTCGCCTCATGTCTGCTGTGTGACCATGGGCAAGTCACTTAACTTTTCTGGGTCCCAGGTTCCTCATTTGTAAAATGGCACGCAATAATTGCATATTCATCTTTCATTCTAGAAGGGGCAGGGGATATATCTGTTATGGTGTTGTAAAGTGGATAGAGCACGGGCCTGGGAATCAGAAGGAGTCAGAAGGACCTGGGTTCTAATTCTGGCTCCACCTCATGTCTGCTGTGTGACCATGGGTAAGTCACTTAACTTTTCTGAGCCTCAGTTACCTCATCTGTAAAATGGGAGTAAAGACTGTGAGCCCCATGTGAAATAAGGACTGTATCCAACCTGCTTAACTTGTATCGACCACAACGCTTTGGACAATGCCTGGGAAATATTAAGAGCTTAACAAACACTACTATTATTATTATTATTCTCCAAGTGCTTAGTGCACACAATAAGCGCTCAATAAATATGATTAAAGATTAATTGATTGATAGTAAATTATACTGTGTCAACCTAGCCCGGTAGGTTGGAAAACCCCTGAGGGCAGGGATTCCAACCTTTCCCACTATTTGTCTTCTCCCAACATTTGGGAAGAACTCTTACAGGGAGGAATTGCTGGTAATGCCAGTGGCTGTCCAAAGCTGGTCACACTCTCTCAGCTCTCCCTGTCATTTACCTTCTTCCAGGGATTCTGGGACCAATTGAAGGCCAAAGTGACTGTCCACAATGCTGCCACTCTGCCCGGTGGGTAGTTGGCAAACTCCTTCTGTGGTGTGGACTCTTCGTCAGCCACATGATATATTGCTAGAGATGATCACATCCAATTGTCCAGAATTATCTGGATAAAGGGGTGAGTGTTACCGGTCATGTTGAAACAGGTGGTCTGGTAGAAACAGATTCCCTTCCCTGATGCTGTCACGTCATGGCTAAGACTGAAGACAGGCTCTCTGAGAGGCAGTTCAGTGATGATTACTTTGCTGGACCTGTCTGGAATTCCAGCAATCCTACCTATGGAATTGTGAGGCAGGGAAGTACCCCGGAGCATCATATAGCCAGATGCGATTGATAGTTTGAAAGAACAGCTTTTCCCAATACGATTTAGCAATTATTCTTAACTAATTCTAAAAAACATATATTACAAACAATTAAACAATTTTTCCAATTATTCTTCTTCTGTTGTTTTCCAAATCCTTCGGATATGATGACTAAACCTTCTCAGTCCCTTAAAAGGACAAAATCGCAAAGACAAAGTAGACATCCAGATCTGTACATACGTATGAAACCAGATTCAATTATCATTCCAAGTTTCCCTTCCAATCTTAGTACTACCTTACACCAACAATATACTTTTACACCAAATTTTAATATTCCGGTTTATCAAAAATTATACGTGACCACATGTCTTCTGTACATTTTCTTTTCACTACACATTTGGTTAATTCCATAGTGGTCATGTCTAGGTGGGCTTCCTTATTTAAACCATCGCATTTATACCAGCCAGATATATACATATTCCAAACATAACAAGATGACTTTTTGTATGTGATTTGCTTATATACGTCTTTTACCAGTTTAGCAAAATTCAATGCAGTAGAAGTTTAGAAATAATGATTAAATCACCACCCCACAGTTATTCCTAGGCTGGGAGAACCGTGGCAAATTCACTCCCAATTACTGCCATTGTAGTTTCTAGAGGGAGGTGCCTTAGATTGAGGAGGGCAATCATTCATTTGAGGGAGGCAACCCTGTGCTAGAAGGAGGTGCTTTCTCTCAAAGGAATTCCTTTTTGATCTTCCAAACTGTTAACTCTGGCTCTCAAGGCAAATTGGTCAAGTTTCCTACCCCGATGCTTAACTGCAAATTTCTTGCAAGTAACTGGGTGATTTCATGAACAGCTGAGAGAAAGGAGAACTAAAATCCCCAGGCCAATAAAATGACTCTCAATCTGTGGAGCTACTCAAATTCAGCTAGGGATTTCTCTGAAATGAACAATACACGTTTTCACAACACTAGCCAATTCATTCAAACATAACTCATCATTCATTCAGTCATTCATTCAATCGTATTTATTGAGCTCTTACTGTGGGCAGAGCACTGTACTAGGCGCTTGGGAAATACAAGTTGGCAACATATAGAAACGGTCCCTACCCAACAGTGGGCTCACAGTCTAGAAGGGGGAGACAGAGAACAAAACAAAACATATTAACAAAATAAAATAAATAGAATAAACATGTACAAATAAAATTAATAAATAGAGTAATAAATACGTACAAATATATATACATATGTACAGATGCTGTGCAGAGGGGATGGAAGTAAGGCGGAGGGGATGGAGAGGGGGAGGAGGGGGAGAGGAAGGAGGGGGCTCAGTCTGAGAGGAGGGGGCTCAGTCTGGGTGGAGGGGGCTCAATCTGGGCCCCCATCCTAAACACACTTTCACACCGACGCAGGGGTAAAGCCAATTCCCCCGTATCAAACAAAGGTAATTTCCGCCTACCTTCCGAACAAATGCCTAAGTGTTTCTTCGTTTCTGCTTCACCCACAGACATATCCATAACCTTTTTATAGGCATCACTTCAAATCTCAACTATTTGGCGTTCTCAGAACGTCTTCCACTCTAGGCACACAAAACACGAGGGGGACATGTTCATGCAATCATCTTAAAGCAGAACGCTCTGCACGTTAACACTCTTACTCAAAGAGGAGGGTGCACCCAAGCCCACATTCACACAATGTTTTCAGTACATTAAAACAGAAAGGAGAGGTTTTCTGATGATCATCAGGAACTTTGTCATTGGGGGCGTTAAGGCTCAGCTTCCAGCACACACAGATCTCTCATGTAAAAATGGTTTGGTGCCTGCAACTTTAAACTAGATACCTTGGTTAGTGCTGTTTTAATGTAGTGGGATTAGTCCATCGGAAGGCGCTAACCCTTCCTTGCTGGCTTCGGTGGGTCGTCTGAGCCCAGTGTGCCACGAATTCCAGAGGTCACGACCTTGACCATGAGTATGGGTCACGTCCACCCCTGGGCCCATGTCTATGCGGCTGCTTTCTTGTGGACTCACGTCCACCCGGTAGGCTGGCCCGCCTCGAGGTTTTCCATCCCTTATCCGCAAGGAATTCAAACAGCCTCCCAGCTCTCTGTCACCTAACGCCTCGTCGCCATTTATGTCACCCGTCGTCCGGGGACGGGTTCGTTTGGTAATCGGCGCGGAGAGAGAGAGAGGGGGGCCGGGGATGGAAAGCCTGAGTTTTATATAAAATTTATTCCGCGAGGCGAATTTAATTATTTAATTGTTTAGGTGCAATGAATTGAACTTCCCTTTCGGGAGGAATGTAATCAGTTAGTAATATTAGAGCTTCCCTAACGGGAGGAGCACACTGATACGTTAGTCGTTCATGTCAGAACCCCCAGGTCCCACCCAGGCGGATTTCCCTTACAGTCCATGTGCACTTCCCACTTAGTTACCACAGTTGCCTCAGTTACCTCATCTGTAAAATGCGAATGAAAACGGTGAGCCCCACATGGGACATGGACTGTGTCCAACTGAACAGTCTTGTATTTAACACAACACTTAGTACAGTGCCTGGCACATAGTAAGCGTTTACAGATACCACTAAAAATAAAATCTATTGCCCCATAAAAGTACCTTTTGCATTCTAAACCATCAGGGCATTATTGAGCAGGGAATAGACGATGAGATGTCTTCTCTGTTTTCCGGCAGCTTTGTGAGCTCCAACGAGAGGTGGACATTCTGGTACTGTGTGAAGAAGCGCAGTCTTGCATATCCGCAGGCTTCAAAGGGAATCAAGAAGGAATCGGATTTGTTCATGGGCTCGAAAAGCAGCAATCCATCAGTTAATCAATTGTATTTATTGAGCGCTTACTGCACGCAACTAAGTACTTGGAACAGAACACTATGACAGAGTTTATAAACATGTTTTCTTCCCACAAATAAGAGCTTTAGTGGAAAGAATATAGGCCTGGGAGTCAGAATTAGTCAGTCGGATTTATTGAGTGCTTGCTGTGTGCAGAGCACTGTACTAAGCACTTGGGTGAGTACAATATAACAGCAAACAGATACATTGCGTACCAGACCTGGGTCCTAAATCTGGCTCCACCACTTGTCTGCTGAGTGGTCTTGGGGAAGTCACTTAACTTCTCTGTGGCTCGGTTTCCTCACTTTAGAACAGGGATTCAATGCCTCTCCTCCCTCCTCCTTAGACTGTGAGCTCCCTGTAGGGGGAAAGGGATGGTGTTTGACCTGGTTATTGTGTATCTACCCCAATTCATTCATTCATTCATTCGTATTAATTGAGCTCTTACTGTGTGCAGAGCACTGTACTAAGCGCTTGGGAAGTACAAGTTGGCAACATATAGAGACGGTCCCTACCCAACAACGGGCTTACAGTCTAGAACGCTCAGCACAGCGCTTTGCTCAAAGTGCTTAACAAACACATTCATTATATTCCCTGAAATCAAAACCCTTGTTGCCCTAGCCTGTTGCTTACCGATCTTCATGACCCAGCAGCAGCATGGTGTAGTGAATAGAGCCCATGCCTGGGAGTCATAAGGGGTTCTAATCCTGTCTCCACCACTTGTCTGCTGTGTGACCTTGGGCACGTTTCTTCACTTATTTGTGCCTCTGTTACCTCATCTGTAAAGTGGGGATTAAGATTGTGAGCCTGACATGGGACAGGGACTGTGTCTAACCTGATTTGCTTGTATCCACCCCAGCGCTTAGTACAGTGCTTGGCACATAGGAAGTGCTTAACAAATATAATAATTATTATTATTGTTATGACCCGTAATCACTAACCTTTTGTTGACTTCCTACATTCCACCCCTTGCCAATGGGTCTCAGGTTCTTGGGGGACAGAGGCAGTGATTTTTAAAATATTATTTATTAGGTGCTTACTATGTGTCAAACACTCTTCTTAGAGCTTGGATATATACGAGTCAATTAGGTTGGACACAATCTTTATTTCACATGGGGTTCACAGTCTAAATACGAGGGAGAACGGGAAAAATGAAACCCAGAGAAGTGAAGTGACTTATCCAAGGTCACACAGCAGACATGTGTGTGACCTGAGTTGAGAACCCAGGTCCTCTGTCTCCCAGGCCCTGGCTCTTTCCACTAGGCCACGCTGCTTCTCATGGGAAAAGCTCACGAAAGGCAATGAATATCAAATCCCCATTGAGACACAAGTCATTTGGGTCCACCTATTAGGAAACATTTCTAGCCACTCACAGATTTATTTCAAAAGAACGCATTGAGTTAGGGTTGAGATCAAGATTTGTACTATGGACAATATTATTATCATTATAATTAATAATAAGAATAGTAATATTTGCTATATACCTGCACTTAGGACAGTGCTTGACACATAGTAAGTGCTTAACAAATATCATTAAAAAATTATCCGGCACTTACTATATGCTAAGCTCTGGGGTAGATACAAGGTTATGAGATTGGAAACAGTCTCTGGCTCCCATAGGGTTCGCAAAATCTATATTAACCCCATTTTACAGAGGAAGAAACTGGCCCAGTAAGGGCAATTGACTTGCTTAAGGTCACACAGTAGACCAGAGACTTGAACAAGGGTCTTCTGAATCTCATGGCCACTAGGCAACACTATCAATCAATCAATGAATCAATGGTGTTCATTTAGCACTTACTGTTATGCAGAGCACTGTACTAAGCACTTGGGAAAGTGCAATACAACAGAGATGGAAGACACGTTCCTTGCCCACATCATGCTAAGGATCTTCAGGGGAAGACAGGCATAAATTAGACTGCAGAAAGGGAAAATAGTAGAGAGTTAAGGATATTTACAGTAAGTACTGAGGGGCTGGGCTCAGTATCAATCAATCAGTTAATCGTATTCATTAAGTGCATTCTGTGTGCAGAGCACTGTACTAAGCACTTGAGGGAGTACAATAAAACAGAATTGGTAGACACGTCCCCTGCCTATATAAGGAGCTTGCAGCCTACAGGGGGAAACACATAAATAAATCTATCAGTGGTATTTATTGACGGCTTACTGTGTGCAGAGCATTGTACCAAGCACGTAGGAGAGTATAATAAAACAGAGTTGGTAGACATATTCCCTGCCGACACCGAGCTTACAGTTCAAAGGAGGAGACAGGCATTAATCTATCCATCAATGGCATTTATTGAATGATTACTGTGTGCAAAGCACTGTACTAAGCACTTGGGAGAATACAATATAATAGACACGTTTCCTGCCCACAAGGAGCTTTCAGTCTAGATGGACAAGCAGGCATTAAAACTATGAGCCCATGGTTGGGTAGGAACCATCTCTATATGTTGCCGACTTGTACTTCCCAAGCGCTTAGTGCAGTGCTCTGCACACAGTAAGCGCTCAGTAAATACGATTTAATGAATATTGAAGGTGGGAAAGTTGATTAACACACATTCCGTAGCATAGAATGTCTCATCAGTGGATACATACATCTCTGAGTGTAATTCAGAATACGAAGCTTAGGTTTCCTTGGATGTGTGCACCTGGAGTATTTCAGAGAAGCAGCTTGGCGTCACTTAACTTCTCTGTTCCTCAGTTCCCTCGATACCTGTTCTTCCTCTTACTTAGACTGTAAACCCCGTGTGGGACCTGCTTATCTTGTACCTAATCCAGCGCTTAGTTCAGTGCTAGGCACATGGTAAGTGCTTAACGAATACCATACTTATTCTCATTATCTGATTTTTGCCCAGAAATCCATTTTCCTTCGGTGGAGAGTTGTCAGGTTTAGCTGCTACCTTTCCCGCCCTTCTCCAGAACTCTAGAACAATTTGATTCAAGATGTTAGCCCTTTTCTGAACTATGATCTTTTCCCAGAATCCTCCTCACCGCCCCCTTCACAACCTTGTTCCTCAGGGTGAAGATGAGTGGGTTGACGGTGGGGGTGACCACGGTTTAGAAGAGGGTCAGAAACTTGTCCAAAGTCCCAGAGAAGGAGTTGTTGGGCCAGATGCAGACCACCGTGATGGACACGTTGAAGAGAGTAACCACCAGAAGGTGGGATCCACAGGAGTCCAGGGCCTTCCTCCAGACCCGGGGCGACTTGATCCTCAGCATGGCTCGGGCGATGGACCCACAGGAGACTGTGATCAGGCTCAAGGGCAGGAGAATCATCACCAAAGTGCCCACAAAAAGCTGGATCTCATTGACCCAGACGTCTGCACATGCCAGCTTGAGCATAGCAGGCATCTCGCAGAGGAAGAGGGTAAGTTGCGGGTGTCCACAGCCGGGCAGGCAGAAGATGACAGTGTCCTGAATCACGGTGTCCCTCACCTCGCTCAGCCAGACTAAGCCCACCAGGGCCCGGAAGAGTCGTGGGTGCATGACGGTGGTGTAGTAAAGGGGTAGGCAGAAGGCAGCATGACGGTCCAAGGCCATGACGGCCAGAAGAACGCGCTCCGTCGACCCCAGGGCCAGGGAGACATAGAGCTGGACCACACAACCGACCACGGTGATGGCCTTGAAGGGGCCCCGGAGGTTCCACAGAAGCTGGGGGACTATGCTGGTGGTGAAGCAGAGGTCCACGAGGGAAAGGTGAAACAGGAAGAAGTACATGGCAGTATGGAGACGGAGATCCAGTCGTGTCACCAAAATGATGGCGGTGTTGCCCACCAGGGTTAGGACGTAGAAGATCAAGACAACCACGAAGAGGATCTTCTCTAACTAGTGCTGAACAGAGAAACCCACCAAGACAAAGTCCTCTCCAGAAATGTCATTCGACATCATCCTTATCCTTGTAGGAAAAGCGAGGGAGGCAAGGAGAGAGAGAGGATGAGAGAAAGAGGGAGAGGGGAAGAGAGGAAGGAGGAGAGAAAAAGTAAGAGAGTGAGGGAGAGAAAAAAGAATGAGGGAGGCAGGGAGGCAGAGAAGAAGGGAGAAAAGAGAAAAAGGGAGTGGGAAAGAAAGAAATGATGGAAAAATGAGAGAGGGAGAGTGAGGGAAAAAGAGAGGAAGAGAAAAAAGTGGGAGAGAGTGAGAGAAAGAGTGCAAGGGACAGAGAGGAAAAGGAGTGAGTGAGAGAAAGTGTGAGGAGAGAAAAAGCAAGAGAAAAAGTGAGGGAAGGAGAGCACGAGGGAGAGAAAAGGTAAGACAGACAGAGAAAGGGAAAAAGATCATGGGGGGAGAAAAAGCGAGAAAGCAAGGGACAGTGAAAGGGAAAGAAAAAGAAAGAGGGAGGAAACCGAAGGAGTGGGAGAAAAGGGAACAAGAGTGAGAGTGAGAGGAAGAGAAAAATAAGAAAGTGAGGGGAAAAGCAGAAAGGAGAGAAAAGAAAGAGAGAGAATGAGGGAAAGCAAGTAAGAGGGAGAAAAGGTATGAGAGAGACTGACGGGGGGAAAATCAAGAGGGAGTAAGAGAGAGCATAAGGGAGAGAAAACGCTGGACAGAGTGAGACGGTGAAAACAGTGTGAGAGAGCAAGAGAGGGAAAAACAAGAGAGGGAGAGAGCAAGGGAATAGAGAGGGACAGGGAAATAAAAATTGGGAGTAAGGGGAACAGAGGGAGAAAAAAGTGCAAGAAATAATAAGAGGGAGAGAAAAACGAGAGGTATACCGTGAGAGAAAAAAATAGCAAGAGGATGAGAGAAAAAAATGAATGAGAGGATGAGGAAAAGAGAGGGAAGGAAAAAAACGTATGAAGGAGTGAAAGGGAGAGAAAAATAGGAGAGAGCAAGTGAGAAAGAGAACCAGAGAAAAAGCAAGTCAGTAGTAGTCGTAGTAGTAGTAATGATAACAATAATAATAACCGTATTTGCTAAGTGCTTATTACGTGCCAAGCACTAAGCGCTGGGGTAGATGCAAGGTAATCAGTTTGTCCAACATGCGGCTCACAGTCTTAAACCCCGTTTCACAGATGAAGTAACAGAGGCACAGAGAAGTTAACTGACTTGCCCAAGGTCACCCAGCAGTAGCATTGATCGACCACCCTGGCCAGTTTCAGTGACACTCTGAAGTAGGAGGAATGGTATTTATTTCACTCTTATTATGTGCAAAGCACTGTACTAAGGTCTGGGAGTGAAATAGATTGGGTCCTTCGTTCTCAAGGAGCTCCGATTATAAGATAACACTAGTAATAATGGTATTTGTTAAGCACTCACTATGTGCCAAGCACTGTTCTAAGCGCTGGCGAAGTTACAAGGTAATCAGGCTGTCCCACGTGGGGCTCACAGTCTTAATCCCCATTTTACAGATGAGGTAACCGAGGCACAGAGAAATTAAGTGACTTGCCCAAAGTCATACATCTGATAAGTGGTGGAGCCGGGATTAGAACCCATGATCTCTGACTCCCAAGCCCGGGCCACGCTGCTGTCCTGGGTCCCCTTCTGGACACCTCGGCTCTAGAGAAAGGTGGAAGGACCTGGAGAGGGGCGAGAAAAGGGGAGGAAATGTGATCCACTGAAGAAGCCTGAAGTTCTTGGAATAACCTACCCTGGAGTGGATAATGTTCCAAGGGTTCTTCTCAGCTCAGAAAAGGAAGGGTTTTCATTTTGCCTACTCTTGAGCCAGGACAAGAGTCAGTAGCTGACCCTGAAACAGAAGGGATTGAGGATACATTCCTAGAAGGAATTTCTGGGCGTGTAACACTGAAAAAGGAGAAGTAGGATATGGACTCTGCATCCCAACAGGTTCTAGCAGAAGTAGAGAGAAACTCGATTTTCCGTCTATTTTTCTAGCACGTTCCCTTTCTGTCCCTCCTTCTCATCCTCCTCTGTTCTCTTCCACATTCTCTGGGGACCAATGTGTCTATCCAGTCTGTTATATTGTACTCTCCCAAGCACTTAATACAGTGCTCTTTACACAGTAAGTGCTCATAAATACAACTGATGGATTAGCTCTAGCTCGTTCGCTCATTCATTCATTCGGTCGTATTTATTGAGCGTTTTCTGTTTGCAGAGTACTGTACTAAGATCTTGGAAAGTACAATTCGGCCACAGATGGAGACAATCCCTACCCAACAACGAGCTCACAGTCTAGAAGGGGGGAGACAGTGGAAAGAGCCCAGGCTTTGGAGTCGGAGGTCATGGGTTCATATCTCGGCTCCGCCAACTGTCGGCTGTATGACTTTGGGCAAGTCACTTAACTTATCTGGGCCTCGGTTACCTCATCTGTAAAATGGGGATGAAAACTGTAAGCCCCCCGTGGGACAACCTGATCACCTTGCAACCTCCCCAGCTCTTAGAACAGTGCTTTGCACATAGTAAGCGCTTGACAAATACCATTCTTATTATTATTACTGTTAAGTAGACAGCACTTGTGAAGTGCTTACTAAATGCCAAGCACTGTACTAAGCGCTGGGGTAGACAAACGATAATTAGGTCCCACATGAGGCTCACAGTCTAAGTAGGAATGAGAACAAATATTGAATTCCCATCTTGCAGATGAAGAAACGGGGGCACAGAGAAGTGGATTCATTCATTTATTCAATCGTATCTATTGAGCGCTTGCTGTATGCAGAGCACTGTACTAAGCGCTTGGGAAGTGCAAGTTGGCAACATATAGAGACGGTACCTACCCAACAAGTGGCTCACAGTCTAGAATTGGGAGACAGACAACAAAACAAAACATGTAGACAGGTGTCAAGTCGTCAAAACAAAGAGAATCAAAGCTAAATGTACATCATTACCAAAATAAATAGAATAGTAAATATGTACAAGTAAAATAAATAGAGTTATAAATCTGTACAAACCTATATACAGAAGCTGTGGGAAGCAGATGGACGTAGGGCGGGGGGGATGGGGAGGAGGAGAGGGAAAAGGGGGCTCAGTCTTTGAAGGCCTCAGAAACGCTCTGGGCGTGTTCCCCCCTTCCTCAAAAATCTCCAGTGGCTACCAGTCAACCTACGCATTAGGCAAAAACTCCTCACTCTTTCCATCACTTCGCCCCTTCCTACCTCAACTCCCTTCTCCCGGGGGTCGATGGCGGGACAGGCAAGAACGAGGCACAGTGAGGAGGTTAGCTGCAGAGGACCGGAGGGTGTGGGCTGGGCTGTAGAAGGAGAGAAGGGAGGTGAGGTAGGAGGGAGTGAGGTGATGGAGAGCCTTGAAGCCGAGAGTGAGGAGTTTTTGCCTGATACGTAGGTTGACTGGCAGCCACTGGAGAGTTTTGACGAGGGGAATAATATGCCCAAAGCATATCTGCACAAAGATGATCCGGGCAGCAGCGTGAAGTATAGATTGAAGTGGGGGGAGACAGGAGGATGGGAGATCAGAGAGGAGGCTTATGCAGTAATCCAGTCGGGATAGGATGAGAGATTGAACCAGCAGGTTAGCAGTTTGGATGGAGAGGAAAGGGCGGATCTTGGCGATGTTGTGGAGGTGAGACCGGCAGGTTTTGGTGACGGATTGGATGTGAGGGGTGAACGAGAGGGCAGAGTCAAGGATGACATCAAGGTTGCGGGCTTGTGAGACGGGAAGAATGGTAGTGCCTTCAACAGTGATGGGAAAGTCAGGGAGGGGGCAGGGTTTGGGAGGGAAGATAAGGAGTTCATTCTTGGACATATTGAGTTTTAGATGGCGGGCAGACATCCAGATGGAGATGTCCTGTAGGCAGGGGGAGACAAGAGCGTGAAGGGAGGGAGAGAGAGCAGGGCCAGAGATGTAGATTTGGGTGTCATCAGCGTAGAGATGATAGTTGAAGCCGTTGGAGCGAATGAGTTCACCAAGGGAGTGAGTGTAGGTAGAGAACTTAGGAGGACCGAGAACTGACCCTTGAGGAACCCCTACAGTAAGGGGATGGGAGGGGCACAAGGATTCTGCAAAAGAGACTGAGAATGAACGGCCGGAGAGATAAGAGGAGAACCAGGAGAGGACGGAGTCTGTGAAGTCAAGGTTGGATAGCGTGTTGAGGGGAAGGGGGTGGTTCATAGTGTCGAAGGCAGCTGAGAGGTCGAGGAGGAATAGGATAGGATAGGGATAGGATAGGATAGGAATAGTCTAGAGTAGGAGCCATTGGATTTGGCAAGAGGGAGGTCACTGGTGACCTTTTTGAGGGCGGTTTTGGTGCCGTGTAGGGGACGGAAGCCAGATTGGAGGGGATCAGAGAGAGTTGGCATTGGGGAATTCGAGGCAGCGGGTGTAAATAACTCTTTCTAAGAGTTTGGAAAGGAATGGTAGGAGGGAGAGAGGGCGATAACTAGAAGGGGAGGTGGGGTCAGGAGAAGGTTTTTTTAGAATGGGAGAGACGTGGGCACGTTTGAAGGCAGAGTGGAAGGAACCAGTGGGGAGTGAGCAGTTGAAGATGGAAGTTAAGGAGGGGAGGAACGAAGGGGCGAGAGATTTCATAAGATGAGAGGGAATGGGGTCTGAAGCACAGGTGGATGGAGTAGCACTTGAGAGGAGGGAGGAGATCTCATCTGAAGATACTGCTGGGAAGGATGGGATAGTAGCAGTGAGGGTTGAGGGCGGGGGGGTTGGAGAAATGGGAGGAGTGACTTTGGGGAGCTCAGACCTGATGGAGTTAGTTTTACTAATGAAGTAGGAGGCCAGATCGTTGGGGGTAATGGATGGAGGAGGGGGAGGAACAGGGGGCCTGACAAGGGAGTTAAATGTATGGAAGAGCTGATGAGGAAGATGGGCATGGGTGTCAATAAGGGAGAAGAAATAGTTTTGCCTGGCAAATGAGAGGGCAAAGTTAAGGCAGGAAAGGATAAACGTGAAGTTAACAAGGTTGGTTTGGTGCTTAGACTTTCGCCAGCAGCGTTCAGCAGCTCGAGCATAAGAGCAAAGGAGGCGGACAGTGGCAGTGATCCAAGGTTGTGTGTTAGTGGTACGAGAGCGGCGAAGGGAAAGGGGAGCAAGTGAGTTGAGTTGAGTAGGTAGGGTAGAGTTGATAGCAGTAATCTGGTCATCATGTTTTGGTTGAGAGGAAAGGGAGGCGAGGTGGGGTGTGAGGCGCTGAGAAAGACAGATGGGGTCGAGAAAGCAGAACTCTCTGTCAGGTAGTAATATAGATTTACAGGGGAGAGGAGTGTGAGTGAGGAGGCAGGTGAGAAGGTTATGATCAGAGAGAGGGATTTCAGAGTTGGTGAGGGTGGAGATAGTGCAGGGGTAGGAGAGCGGTAGGGTCGAGGGTGTGACCAAATTGGTGAGTGGGCGAGGTGGGGTGGAGCAGGAGATTGGCAGCGTCAAGGAGAGATAGAAGGCGGAGGCAGAAGAGTCACCAGGGATATCCATATGGATGTTGAAGTCTCCGACTGTTCCTACCAACAGTGCTGCATTGCCCCAAGTGCTTAATACAGTGCTCGCACAGTAAGTGCTCATTAAATACCATTGATACCGTTAAATGGAGTTTGTTTCAGGGTTCCACTAGTGAACTGTGGGTGATTACCATGTGGGACAGGGACTGTGTCCGACCTGACGAGTTTATATCTACCCCAGCACTTAGTTCAGTGCCTGGCAAATAGTAAGTGCTAAACAACTACCGTTAAAAAATTTGATAGTTTGATTGAGTGATCAATTGCCTTGGTGACGTGTTGCCTACATGATTTTTTCCTCAAAGTTACCCATCCCCAGGACGACCTTCATGCGTCCATATTTCTCAGACCTATCCTCTCACCCTCAGCACCCTCCTCAGGGCGGCCTTCATGTCCCAGTTCCTCAGGCTGTAGATGAAGGGGTTCAGAGCAGGGGGCACCACATTGTAGAACACGGATGACAGCAGGTCCAGCGTGGAGGAGGAGTCTGAGGACGGCTTGAAGTGGGCGACACTTCCTGTTGAGATGAATAAAATCACCATGTCGTGGTGGGGCTGGCAGGTGGAGAAAGCTATGGCTCGGCCCTCAGCGGATGGCATCGTCAGCACGGTCCGGAAGATGCGCACATACGAGACGACGATGGAGACGAGAGATGAGACCCTCAGAATGGCGGAGAAGGCCATGACTCCAATTTCCTGGAGGTTCCCACTGGGGCCTGAAAGTTCCATCATTTCGGGAGTGTCACAGAAGAAATGGCAGATCACGTTGGACCCGCCCAAGCTGATGGAGAAGGTGGCGGCCACGTGCATGGTGGTGCTCACGGTACCAACCAGCCAGGAGGCGGCGGCCATCTTCCCACAGGCCCCTCTGCTCATGATGACCTCGTAGCGCGGGGGGAGGCAGATGGCGGCGTAGCGGTAGTAGGACATCGCTGTGAGCAGGGCCACTTCGACACCCGCAAGGGTGATTACTAAGAAGGCTTGAGAGATGCAACCCGGGACAGAGATTTCTCTGCGAACGCTCAGGGAGTTGTGGATGGATTTGGGGATGATATCGGAGATGTAGCAGAGGACGAAGATGGACAGGTGCCTGAGAGAGAAGTATATGGGGGTGTGGAGGAGCCGGTCGAGGGGGGAAGCGGCGACGATGAGGAGATTCCCCGTCGGGGCCGCCAGGTAGATCAGGTGGAACAGCACGGCATGAACCAGCTGTAGCTCCCGGATCTCCGAGAATCCAGAAGGAGGAATCCCATGATCACCGTGTCGTTGGCCATTTCCTTCCTAGAGATGAGATGTCCCAGCTGTGTAGGAGAAGACCGTTTTAAAACATTATAAATGTGTGAAATCATCACACAGTAAACTCTTTGTAAATACCTTTACTACTATTCCTACCTTTGTCTGATGGGCAAGATCATGATGACAAATATTTGACTCTCCCAAGTGCTTAGTACAGTTCTCTGCAAATGGTCAGCACTCAATACATGCCACTGATTGATGACTTGATTAATCAATGGCTGCTTCAGCTTCTAGAATATAAACTCCTTGTGGACAAGGATAATGTCAACCAACTCTGTTGTACTATACTCTCCCTAGTGACCTCATCTGTAAATGGGGATGAAGACTGTGAGCCCCACGTGGGACAACCTGATTCCCATGTATCTACCCCAGAAACAGTGCCTGACACACTGTAAACGCTGAACAAATACCAACATTATTAATAATAATGATAATTATTATTAATATATTATATTAATTATTATATTAATACATTAATGATAATGATAACGATGGTATTTGTTCAGCGCTTACTATGTGCAAAGCACTGTTCTAAGCGCTGGGGAGTTTACAAGGTGATTAGGCTGTCCCAAGGTGGGGCTCACAGTTTTAATCCTCATTTTACAGATGAGGTAACTGAGGCACAGAGAAGTGAACTCACTTGCCCAAAGTCACACAGCTGACATTTGAAGGAGCCGGGATTTGAACCCATGACCTCTGACTCCAAAGCCCGTGCCCTTTCCACTGAGCCAACCTGCTATTATTATTATTATTATCATTATTATTAGTGCTTAGTACAGTACTCTGCACTTAGTAAGGTCTCAATAAATATGATTAATAGATAATTCGCGCTCAATAAATACCATTGATTGATCGACTGATTAATGACACATAGTCAGTTTGAGGTTACCCATTTTGTATTAGACGGTAAATACCATAGTAACAATGATATGCTCGATTTATCAGATTTGAATACTACTTGTGGTATTTGTTGAGCAACACTATGTTCCAAGCACTGGAATGGATAGTCCGATCATGGCTTAATGGAAAGAGTCTGAGCATGGCAGTTAGAGATCGTGAGTTCTAATCCCGGCTCTGCCATTTACCAGCTGTGTGACTCAGGGCAAGTCACTTAATTTCTCTGAACCTCAGTTACCTCATCTGTAAAATGGGGATTAAGACTGTGAGCCCCACGTGGACAACCTGATTACCTTGTATCTACCCCAGCGCTTAGAACAGTGCTTGGCACATAGTTAGTGTTTAATAAATACTATTATTATTATTATTATTATTATTATATCAGACACAGTTCCTGTCATACAAGGGGCTCATAGTCTAAGAGGAAGGAAAACAGATATTTCCCTGCTCATTTTACAGATGAGGAAACTGAGTCATAGAGAATTTAAGTGATATGTCCAGGATCACACAGCAGGCAAGTGACTCCCAGCCCTCTGCTCTATTCAATAGTGCACATCCTTTATCCCAACATCAATATCGATCAACCAGTGGTATTTATTGAGCGCTCACTGTGTGCTGTACTAAGCTGACCTATAGACAAATCATCCTTCTGCTTTCAGCATCATCTGCCCATCTTATGGTCGCTTCTGCATGTTAATTGTTAACTGCTTTCTGTGATGTCATCGTCTGCTTATTTTATTATTCCCACCGAATGTTAATTGCTAACGTCTCTCGATGATATCACCTGCATATTTTACTGCCATCTCATGTTAATTGTTAACTGCTGTCTGTGGTGTCATCATCTGCTTATTTTTTGCCATCACATGGTAGTTGTTATCTGCTCTCTGTGATATCAGCATCTGCCTATTTTATTATCACCATAGCATGTTAATTGTTAACTACCCTCTGTGATGTCATCACCTACTTATATCATTGCTACTTTGTTATTGCTACTGCATTTCAATTGTTAACCTCCCGCTGTGCTGTCATTTACCTTGCTGACCACAACATGAACTATCAATTCCCCTGCTCCCAACTGCCATTCCCATTCCTCACCTTCTGCTTCCCTTCTCCCACCCAGCTCTTTCCCTCCCTTTCCCCCCACCACCCCCTCTTCCCAGAATACTTCTATAACAGCGCCAACTCTCAACTCCTCCCTCCCAGCCCCCTCCCCCCCCCTCCTCCCCACCCGCACCCAATCCCAGTTCTCCTTTCTCATTGCCACCCTCTTCCCACTATCCCCACCCAGGCCCCCGCCAGCTCATCCCAATCCAAACCCTCCCCACCCCTCTCACACTTCCCCCTCCCTCCCCTCCCTCCACAGCTGCTGCCAAGTGTGGCCTTTGGAACCCCCGCTCCATTATAGGTAAGCTCCCTTTCATCCTGGACCTATTCCTTTCCAGCTCTCTACTCTTCTTCGCCCTAGCTGAAACATGGCTGTCTGCAGATGACACGGTCTCTTCTGCTGCTCTCTCCGGTGGAGGCTTCTTCTTCTCCCACTCCACCAGACTCACCGGAAAAGGAGGAGATGTCGGTTTCCTTCTCGCCCCCCAATGTCGCTTTCGCACTATCCCTCCTCCCCCTTCCCTTCCTTTGAAGCCCACATTATTCGCCTCTACCACCCTCTCCAGATTCCTGTAACCGTCATCCTCCGCCCCCCGCCCGGCTCCACTTACAACGTCTTGAACAATTCGGATCCCTTTATCACCTTCCTTCTCTCCTTTTCCATGCCCACTCTGATCTTCGGAAACTTCACCATCCATATGGATATCCCTGGTGACTCCTCTGCCGCCTGCCTTATACGTCTCCTTGACGCTGCCAACCTCCTGCTCCACCCCAGCTCGCCGACTCACCAACTTGATCACACCCTCGACCTCATCGTCTCCTACCGCTACACTATCTCCACCCTCACCAACTCTGAAATCCCTCTCTCTGATCATAACCTTCTCACCTGCCTCCTCACTCACACTCCTCTCTCCTGTAAATCTATATTACTACCTCACAGAGATCTCCGCTCTCTCGACCCAAATCCATCTTTCTGAACACCTCACACCCCACCTAGCCTCCCTTTCCTCTCTACCCAGTCTTGATGACCAGATTACTGCTCTCACCTCTACCCTCTCTACTCGGCTCGACTCGCTCGCTCCCCTTCCCTTCGCTGCTCTCGTAACACTAACACACAACCCTGGATCACTGCCACTGTCTGCCTCCTTCGCTCTATGCTCGAGCTGCTGAACGCTGCTGGCGAAAGTCGAAACACCATGACAACCTTGTTCACTTCAAGTTTATCCTTTCGTACCTTACCTCTGCCCTCTCCTCTGCCAGACAAAACTATTTCTCCTCCATTATTGACACTCATGCCCATACTCCCCGTCAGCTCTTCCGTATATTTAACTCCCTTCTCAGGCCCCGTGCTCCTCCCCCTCCTCCTTCCCTCACCCCCAACGATCTGGACTCCTACGTCTTTAGTAAAATCACCTCCATCATGTCTGTGCTCCCCAAAGTCACTCCTCCCCCTTCTCCAACCCCCGGCTCTCAGCCCTCTCCGCTACTCTCCCATCCTTTCCAGCAGTATCATCAGATGAGATATCCTCCCTCCTCTCAAGTGCTACTCCGGCCACCTGTGCTTCTGACCCCATTCCCTCTCATCTTATGAAATCACTCGCTCATTCCCTCCTCCCCTCCTTAACTTCCAACTTCAACTGCTCACTCTCCACTGGCTCCTTCCCCTCTTCCTTCAAACGTGCCCACGTCTCCCCCGTCCTAAAAAACTCTCTCTTGACCCCACCTCCCCTTCTAGTTATCGCCCTATCTCCCTCCTAACCTTCCGTTCGAAACTCCTTGAACGAGTCGTCTACACCCGCTGCTTCGAATTCCCCAAAGCCAACTCTCTCCTTGAATCCCTCCAATCAGGCTTCCGTCCCATACACGGCACCGAAACAACCCTCACAAAGGTCACCAGTGACTTCCTTCTTGCCAACTCCAGTGGCTCCTACTCTATCCTATTCCTCCTCGACCTCTCAGCTGCCTTCGACACTATGGATCACCCCGTTCTCCTCAACACGCGATCCAACCTTGGCTTCACAGACTCTGCCCCCTCCTGGTTCTACTCTTATCTTTCCGGCCGTTCATTCTCAGTCTCCTTTGCGGGCTCCTTCTGCTCCTCCCATCCCCTTACTGTAGGGGTTCCTCAAGGGTCAGTTCTTGGTCCCCCTCTGTTCTCTATCTACACTCACTCCCTTGGTGAACTCATTCGCTCCAACGGCTTCAACTCTCATCTCTACGCTGATGACACCGAGATCTACATCTCTGCCCCTGCTCTCTCTCCCTCACTTCAGGCTCGTGTCTCCTCCTGCCTTCAAGACACCTCCATCTGGATGTCTTCCCGCCATCTAAAACTCAATATGTCCATAACTGAACTCCTTATCTTCCCTCCCAAACCCTGCCCACTCCCTGACTTTCCCATGACTGTTGACGTCACTACCATTCTTCCCGTCTCACAAGCCCGCAACCTTGGTGTCATCCTCGACTCTTCTCTCTCGTTCACCCCTCACATCCAATCCGTCACCAAAACCTGCCGGTCTCAGCTCCGCAATATCGCCAAGATCCGCCCTTTCCTCTCCATCCAAACCGCTACTCTTCTGATTCAATCTCTCATCCTATCCCGACTGGATTACTGCATAAGCCTCCTCTCTGATCTCCCATCCTCCTGTCTCTCCCCACTTCAGTCTATACTTCATTCTGCTGCCCGGATCATCATTGTGCAGAAACGCTCTGGGCATGTTACTCTCCTCCTCAAAAAATCTCCAGTGACTACCAATCAATCTAAGCATCGGACAGAAACTCCTCACCCTCGGCTTCAAGGCTCTCCATCACCTCTCTCCCTCCTACCTCACCTCCCTTCTATCCTTCTACAGCCCAGCCCGCACCCTCCGCTCCTCTGCCGCTAATCTCCACACCGTGCCTCGTTCTCGCCTGTCCCGCCGTCGACCCCCGGCCCACGTCATCCCCCTGGACTGGAATGCCCTCCCTCTGTACATTCACCAAGCTAGCTCTTTCTCCCTTCCAGGCCCTACTAAGACCTCACCTCCTCAGGAGGCCTTCCCAGACTGAGCCCCCTCCTTCCTCTCCCCTTTGTACCCCTCTCCATCCCCCCGTCTTACCTCCTTCCCTTCCCCACAGCACCTGTATATATGTATATATGTTTGTACGTATTTATTACTCTATTTATTTATTAATTTATTTTACTTGTACATATCTATTCTATTTATTTTATTTTGTTATTATGTTTGGTTTTGTTCTCTGTCCCCCTTCTAGACTGTGAGCCCACTGTTGGGTAGGGACTGTCTCTATAAGTTGCCACCTTGTACTTCCCAAGCGCTTAGTACAGTGCTCTGCACATAGTAAGCGCTCAATAAATACGATTGATTGATTGATTCAAGGCTCTCCATCACCTCACTTCCTCCTACCTCATCTCCCTTCTCTCCTTCTACAGCCCAGCGCGCACCCTCCGCTCCTCTGCCGATAACCTCCTCACTGTACCTCGTTCTCCCCTGTCTCGCCGTCAACCGCCGGCCCACGTCCTCCCCCTGGCCTGAAATGCCCTCCCTCCACATATCCGCCGAGCTAGATCTCTTCCTCCCTTCAAAGCCCTATTGAGAGCTCACCTCTTCCAGGAGGCCTTCCCAGACTGAGCCCCCTCCTTCCTCTCCCCCTCCCCATCCCCCGCCCTACCGCCTTCCCCTCCCCTCAGCACCTGTATATACGTTTGTACAGATTTGTTACTCCATTTATTTTACTTGCACATATTTACTATTCTATTTATTTTATTTTGTTAATATGTTTTGTTGTCTGTCTCCACCTTCTAGACTGGGAGCCCGCTGTTTGGTAGGGACCGTCTCTATATGTTGTCAACTTGTACTTCCCAAGCGCTTGGTACAGTGCTCTGCACACAGTAAGTGCTCAATAAATACGATTGAATGAATGAATAAGAATATAATCATTGCTTAACAAATACCATAATAATATGATGTGTGCTTAACAAATACCATAATAATAACATAGTGAGTGCTTAACAAATACAACAGCAATGATGATAATATTAATAATTATTATTAATCTAGGCGGATAAATCTAGGTGGACAAATCTCTCCCTTGAGTTTTGCGATTTTTCTGCTTCTAGAGGTTGAACATAATGGCCCACTGGGAATTCTAGCCTCTGTGAGCAGGCAGAATTCTCGGGAATGGAAGACGATTAGAGTCATACGTTTTTCAGGAGTTCATAAAACCAGCCCCTCTGTTTCTGCAGCACGTTGTTCTGAGAGTATTTGCCACCAGTTCTGGACTCAGATGGGAAGACCATCACAGATCTGGAGTACTTGCTGGCGAGTATGAGTGCGGTGGCTGAGACCCGGGTAATTGTGAGAGCTAAAGAGAGAATCCATCAATGAATGGGTGCTTACTGGATGCAGACTACTGCACTAAGCGCTTGGGAGAGTACACCAGTACAGAGTGGGTAGACACATTCGCTGTGCACTGTCTATTTGTTTTGTTTTGTTGTCTGTCTCATCCTTCTCGACTGTGAGCCCACTGTTGGGGAGGGATTGTCCCTACCTGTTGCCGAATTGTACTTTCCAAGCGCCTAGTACAGTGTTCTGCATACAGTAAACGCTCAATAAATACGTTTGAATGAATGAATGAACGAGCTTACAGTATAGAATTAGAGGCAGAAGTTAGTCAATCAGTGGTATTATCCAGCGTTCACTGTGTGCAGAGCCCTGAACGAGCAATTGTAAGAGTCCAGTATAACAGAGTTGGTGGACATGATCGCTGCCTCAACACGTTTATGCTGAAGTTGGGGAGGCAGACATTAGTCAGTGAATCAGGGATATTTATTGAGCGCTTGTGTGAAGAACACTGGTTTAAGCAATTGGAAGAGTACGATATAACAGAATCGGTAATAATAATAATAATAATAATAATAATAATAATAATAATAACGATATTGGTATTTGTTAAGCGCTTACTATGTGCCAAGCACTGTTCTGTAGACACATACCCTGTTCACGACAAGCTGATCGTCTAGAGGAAGCAAGCAAAACTCTCTCATTTCATTCCAGACCTCATTCTAAGAAGACCCTTGAGGAAGGTGAGCTTGATTTTCCTGATTTTAATAATAGGGGTATTATGCAGAGGAAATTGAGAGAAGCGAAGTGGCTTGCCTAGGGTCACACAGCAGGCAAACGGCAGAGCCGGGATCATGTTCTTTCTATTGGACCAAGCTCAAGGTACTGTTCTCAGGACAGGGGATGACTAGGCTGGGGGTTCTCTCTCCCTCTATCCAGGCTTGTATCTCCTCCTGCCTTCAAGACATTTCCAACTGGATGTGTGCCCGCCACCTAAAGCTCAACATGTCCAAGACTGAGCTCCTTATCTTCCCTCCCAAACTCTGACTTTCTCGTCACTGTGGACGGCACTACCATCCTTCCCGTCTCACAAGCCTGTAGCCTTGGTGTCCTCCTTGAATTAGCTCTCTAATTCACTCCCACATCCAATCCATTACCAAAACCTGCCGGTCTCACCTTCACAACGTCGCCAAGATTCGCCCTTTCCTCTCCATCCAAACCGCTACCTTGGTTCAATTTCTCATCCTATCCCTACTGGATTACTGCATCGGCCCTCCTTTCTGAACTTCCATCTGCCTGGCTCCCCCGCTTCAGTTTATACTTCACTCTGCTGCCCGGATTATCTTTTTACAGAAACGCTCTGGTCATGTCACTCCCCTCCTCAAAAATCTCCAGTGGTTGCCTATCAATCTTCGCATGAAGCAAAACTCCTCACTTTCTGATTCAAAGCTCTCCATCACCTCGCCCCCTCCTACCTCACCTCCCCTTTCTCCTTCTACATCCCAGCCCTCACGCTCCGCTCCTCTGCTGCCGCTAACCTCCTCACTATACCTCGTTCTCGCCTGTCCCGTTGTAGAACCCTAGACCACATCTGGCCTCTGTCCTGGAATGCCCTCCCTCCACACATCCGCCAAACTAGCTCTCTTCCTCCCTTCAAAACCCTACTGAGAGCTCCAGGAAGCCTTCCCAGACTGAGCTCCCCCTTTTCCTCTCCTCTTCCTTCCCTCCCCATTGCTCCCCCTCCCTCCCTCTGCCCTACCCCTTCCCCCTCCCCACAGCACTTGTGTATATTTGTACATATTGATTACTCTGTTTTATTAATGATGTGTATATAGCTATAATTCTATTTATTCTGATGGTATTGACATCTGTCTACTTGTTTTGTTTTGTGGTCTGTCTCCCTTCTAGACTGTGAGCCCATTGTTGGGTAGGGACCGTCTCTATATGTTGCCAATTTTTACTTCCCAAGCACTTAGTACAGTGCTCTGTACACAGTAAGCGCTCAATAAATACGACTGAATGAATGAATGTTCTGAAGCAGGGACCGAGAATAGAGAACCTTTTTTTACGATGATGATGGTATTTGCTAAGCATGTACTATGTGCCAAGCACTGTTCTAAGCGCTGGGGTAGATACAAGTTAATCAGGTTTTCCCACGTGGGGCTCACAGTCTTCATCCCCATTTTACAGAAGAGGGAACTAAGGCACAGAAAAGTGAAGTGACTTGCCTAAAGCCACACAGTTGACAATTGATGGAGCCAGGCTTTGAATCCGTGACCTCTGACTCCCAAGCCTGGGCTCTACCCACTAGGCCACTCTGCTTCTATTCGTTAAGTGGTATCTATTAAGTGCCTACTATAGCACAATCATCATTACGTTACCATTATTATGGTATAATATTACTATTATTATTCTAAAGACTGCTCTACATAATGTGCTGTTCCATTGTTCTATTATTATTCTTTTAAGAACTGGAGTAGATTACAAGTTCATTAGGTTGGTTACAGTCCCTGTCCTGCATGGGGCTCACAGTCTAAGTGAGGGCGAGAAGAGGAGAACTGGGCACAGAGAAGTTAAGGTACTCGTCGAGGGTCACACACAATCAGGTGGCAAAGCCAGAATTAGAACCCAGCTCCTCTGACTTCCAGGCCTATGCTCTTTCCACTAGGCCATGCTGCTTCTCTCAGGCTTGTTAGTTTGAGGATCCCTTGGAGGCTGCAGAGACTCTGCCCTGAGAAGCTCTTCATCAGTTGGCTTCAAAGCTGTCCATCCCCTTGCCCCCACCTACCTCACCTCCCTTCTCTTATTCTCCTTCCCAGCCCGCACACTCTACTCCTCTGCTGCTGTTAACCTCATCACGGTGCCTCGTTCTTGCCTGTCCTCCCGTCGACCCCTGGCCCACGTCCTACCTCTGGCCTGGAATGCCCTCCCTCCTCATATCCACAAAACTAACTCTCTTCCCCTCTTCAAAGCCGCACTGAGAGCTCACCCCCTCCAGGAGGCCTTACCTGACTGAGCCCCCCCTTTTCGTCTGCTCCTCTTCCCCTCCCCATCGCACTGACTCCCTCCCTCTGCTCTACTCCTTCCTCAGTAAATACAATTGAATGAATGAATGAAGTCTTACCCTGCCCTTCATCCTGCTGTAGCCTGTGATATGGTGCCTTGTACCATATTTATTTATTTATATTAATGGCTGCCTCCTCCTCTAGACTGTAAACTCATTGTGGGCAGGGAACATGTCTGCTAATTCTGTTGTAACGTAATCTCCCAAGCATTTAGTACAGTGCTTTGCAAATATCCAATAAAAGCATTGATCAATTGACTGATTGATTGATTAATTGTGAGAAGCGGCGTGGCTTAGTGAAAAGAGTGTTAGCTTGGGAGTCAGAGGTCGTGGGTTCTTATCCCGGTTCAGCCACTTCTCAGCTGTGTGACTTTGGGCAAGTCACTTAATTTCCATTTTCCTCAATTACCTCATCTGTAAAATGGGATTAAGACTGTGAGCCCCACGTGGGACAACCTGATTACTTGTATCTACCTCAGTGCTTATAACAATGCTTGGCACATAGTAAGCACTTAACAAATACCATTATTATCATTATTGTACGCGATGGTACTGAAAGCTGAAGGAGATTGGGTTCAGCTGTAGTTGCAGCTTTCCTCGTTTTGGAGAAAAATTGAAGTTGCTGGAATTTTTCTCAAATATTTCCCTTCCAAGACAGCATTTCCCAATAATCAATCCATCCATCAATCAATAGTATTGATTGAATATCTTTCATTTGCAGCCACCACACCCTGGGTAGAGTGTATTCAATCAATCGTATTTATTGAGCAATGCAAAGGAGGAAAGAGTAGGATTTAATCCACATTTTACATTTGAGGTAACTGGGGCCCCTAGAAGTGAAGTGACATGCCCAAGGTCACACAGCAGACACATGGCAGAACCGGGATTAAAGCCCAAGTCTTCTGACTCCCAGGCCCATGCTATAGGCACTAGACCACACTGCTTGGATAACTTAAAACGTCACCTCCATCCACCCACAGGACCCTCTTTCCCCACAAGGAAGAAATGGCCAAACTCACGGCGGTGAGGGAATTCCTTCTGCTGGGATTCTCGGAGGTCCGGGAGCTGCAGCTAGTCAATGTCGCGCTGTTCCTCCTGGTCTACCTGGCGGCCCTGACGGAGAATCTCCTCATCATCGCTGTCAGCGCCCTCGAACAGCGCCTCCACATCCCCATGTGCTTCTTCCTCAGGAATCTGTCCATCCTCGACCTCTGCTACATCTCCGTCACTGTCCCCAAATCCATCCACAACTCCCTGATCGACATCAGAGAAATCTCTGTCCCGGGTTGCATCTCTTAATTCTTCTTAGTAATCACACTTGGGGTTGTCCAAGTGGCCCTGCTCACGGTGATGTCTACGACCACTACGCTGCCATCTGCTACCCCCTGCGCAATGAGGTCATCATGGACAGGTGGGCCTGTGGGAATATGGCCGCTGCCTCGTGGCTCAGCGGGGGGCTGAACGGAGGCATACACACCGCCGTGACATTCTCCCTCCTCTTCTGTGACACCAACGCCATTCATCAGTTTTTCTGCGACATCCCTTCCCTCATCCGGCTCGCCTGTTCCAAACGCTAAAGTGATAAGATTGCCATTCTGGGCCTCAGCGAGTTTCTGGGCCTCGGTTGCTTCGTCTCCATCATCGTCTCGTACGTGCACATCTTCTAGGCCGTGCTGAGGATGCCTGCCTCCGAAGGCAGGGTCAAAGCCTTCTCCACCTGCCTGCCCCATCTCGTTGTCGTCACAGTCTTCCTCTCCACAGGCATGTTTGGCTATCTCAAACCTCCCTCACACTCTTCCTCAGTGTTCAACCTGCTGCTGTCTGTGTTCTACGCCGTCGTGCCCCCCACCCTGAGCCCCCTCATCTATCGCCTGAGGAACCGGGACATGAAGGCAGCCCTGGGGATGATCTTGAGGTGGAAATTTTTCACATAGAATGGAATGCCTGTAGTCTGTTCTAAAGTGGAAGATCAGAATTGACTCTATCCACCAATCAATCAGTGGCATTTATTGAGTGCTTCCTGAATGCAGAACACTCTACTAAGCGTAGATCCATTGAAGGACAGAGATATGTGCAATCCGAAGGTTCTGGCACCTAGATATTCAATTAATTATATTTATTGAGGGCTTTCATTTTTTAATGATACTTGCTAAGTGCTTACGATGTATCAGACACTGCTCTAAGCACAAGGGTAAATACAAGCTACTCAGGTTGGACATAGGTCAGTGTTTCACATAGGGCTCACAGTCTTAATCCCCATTTGACAGATGAGGTAACTGAGGCATGGAGAAGTTAAGTGGCTTGCCCAAAATCTTACAGCAGACAAATTGTAGAGCCAGAATTAGAACACTTGTCTTCTGCCATATTTATTGAATGCTTAAAGTGTGCCGAGCACTGTACTAAAAAAATACCCTCTAGCTAGGTTAGAATAGATAGGGTTAGACAGGGAACATATCTATCACCTCTATTGTAATGTCCTCTCATAAATGCTTAGTACAGTGCTATGCACACAGTAAGCACTTAATAAATACCACCGATTGACTGATTCAAATAGTACAATTTGTGTCTCGATCTTGTCTATCTCACTGCCAGCTCTTTGCCCATATCCTGCCTCTGGTCTAGAACACCCTCCTCCTTCATATCTGACAGACCACCACCCTCCCCATCTTCAAAGCCTTATTAAATCCCATCTCCTCCAAGAGACCTTCCCCGACTAAACTCTTATTTCTCTGGCTCCTCCCTTCTTCATCATCTATGCGCTTGGATCTGTGACCTTTGGTCATTTGATATTCCTTTACTCTGTGTTGAGCACTGGCCTAAAACCCAGCCCACACACTTCACTCCTCTAATGCCAACCTTCTCAATGTACCTCAGTCTCATCCACTGCGCCGACGACCTCTCGCCCACGTCCTGCCTCTGGCCTGGAACGGCCTCCCTCCTCAAATCCAATAGACAATGACCCTCCCCACCTTCAAAGCCTTACTGAAGGGACATTTCGTCCAGGAGGCCTTCCCTGACTAAGCCCGCAATTCCTTTTCTCCAGGTCCCTTTTGCCTTGCCCTGATCTGCTCCCTTAATTCACCTCTCCCTCAGCCCCACAGCTCTTATGTCCATATCTGGAATTTATTTATTTATATCAGTGTCTGACTCCTCCTCTAGGCTGGACGTTGGTTGTGGGCATTGAATGTGCTTGTTATTCACAGAAGAAACAGCAAGGCGAAGTGTATAGAACACAGGCCTGGGAGTCAGACGGTCATGCCTTCTAATCCCGGCTCTGCCACTTGTCTGCTGTGTGACCTTGGACAGGTACCTTATCTTCTCTGTGCTCCAGTTACCTCATCTGTAAAATGAGGATTGAGACTGTGAGACCGATGTCGTACAAAGGACTGTATCCAACCCAATTTGCTTGTATCCACTACAGTGTTGCGCTTAACAAATATTATAATTATTATTATATTGAACTCTCCCAAGCTCTGCATACTGTAAGCGCTCAAGAAATAGGACTGACTGACTGAATGACTAAATGCTTGGGAGAGAACAGTTGAAGAAACTGAGGTACGGAGAGGCTACTTAATTTGCCCAAGGTTATAGCAGGGAAGAAGCCAAACTAGGCTTCCCATTCCAGGGCCTTTTCCAGTAGACGGGCTAATCAGAGCTGGTAACTTTCCCCTCCACCCCCTTACCAACTCTCCTCACGTCCGTGGGGCTCCGGGAACTACCCAAGGTAGTCACCTTGGGCAGGTCACTTCACTTCTTAGAGCCTCTGTTCGCTCGTCTTTAAATGGGGATTAAAATGTGAACCCCAGTGTTCAACCTGATTAGTTTGTATCTACCCCAGCACTCAGTACAGTGCCTGGCACATAGTGAGCGCTTAACAAAGACCGTAAAATTAAAAAAGGACAGCATAGTAGCTGTCACAACCGTTTCATCCTCCTCAGGCATTTCAACATTCTGGGGAGTTTGGGCCGGGGGAGATCTGAGAACTGATGTGACCCCTTCCATTCCACGGTTTCCACTGTGGCGTCCTCTGGGCCACACACGTATTCATTCTGGGCTCACCCCGGGGATGCCAACCTCCTTGCTCCTGAAGGCTTCTGGGTGATAAAGCCCAAGGTTTCCCTGCTGTGCCTTGAGGCCCCCAAACAACCAGACACACCTAAGGGTTCTGTTTCTTTGACTGGCCATCTGTTCAAATGGAGGTTGGAACCTTACAGAATTTACAGAGAAGAAGCAGATGAGTCCAGAAAACTGCACCCATCACCTATCACTGATCAATCGATTGATTTATGGAGCTTTTAATGTGTGCAGAACACTCTACTAAGGCTTTGGGAGAGTAATAATAATAATAATTATGGTATCTGTTAAGCACTTACTATGTGCCAAGTACTGTTCTACAATATAACAGAATAAGTAGACGTGTTCCCTACCCGCATTGTCCTTATAGTCTAGGGGAGAGACAGACATAAACATAAATAAAATGATTCTGGATGTAATTAATGAATTGCAATTTATTATATAATATAATACAATATAATATACTATAATCTAATAAATCTGTGTATATAATACACTTGTATTTGCAACCTCTATTCGCCCCCACCCCCTTAAGACCCACAGCATTTATGTACATAGATGTAATTTGTATGTTTGCATCAATGTCTGTATGCAACTCTGGACTCTAAGCTCCTTGTGGGTAGGAATATGTCTACCAACTTGTACTTCCCAAGCGCTTAGAACAGTGCTCTGCACACAGTAAGTGCTCACTAAATACGATTGATTGATTGATTGGAATGTACATAAGTGCCGACTCAACGGCACTTAATAATAAATAATGATAATAATTCCACCACTAGATTGTAAGATTCTTTAGAGAAGGGATCATGTCAACTTCATTCATTCATTCATTCAATCGTATTTATTGAGCGCTTACTGTGTGCAGAGCACTGTACTAAGCTCTTAGGAAGTACAAGTTGGCAACATATAGAGACGGTCCCTACCCAACAGTGGGCTCACAGTCTAGAAGGGGGAGACAGAGAACAAAACAAAACATATTAACAAAATAAAATAAATAGAATAAATATGTACAAATAAAACAAATAAATAAATAGAGTAATAAATACATGCAAACATATATACATATATACAGGTGCTGTGGGGAAGGGAAGGACATAAGGGGGGGATGGGGGGGAAGAGGAAGGAGGGGGCTCAGTCTGGGAAGGCCTCCTTGAGGAGGTGAGCTCTCTGTAGGGCTTTGAAGGGAGGAAGAGAGCTTGCTTGGTGGATCTGCGGAGGGAGGGCAATCCAGGCCAGGGAGATGACGTGGGCCGGGTCAACCTGTAGTCAACTTGTACTATTGCACTCTCCCAAGGGCTTAGTACAGTTCTCTGCACACACTAAGCACTCAAATACTATTGAATGATGTTGTTAGTATATGCTAAGTGCTTATCTACTAGACTGTTTCTCCCAGGCTGTAGGAGGGCAAGTGCGGAGATTCAGACCCCCCTAACCCTAGAGTAATTGTATTCCCCTATCATGTCCTTGAAAATGTACCAGCCTAGGTTTTCAACACTAATACTGAAATTAAAAATACGGGACACATATCCGGAAACCAGACCATATGGTCTGAGACACCACTCTAGAACATCTGGTCTTTCCTTTCTGATCTCCCATACTCCTGTCTCGCCCCACTTCAATCTATACTTGACTCTGCTGTCCGGATTATCTTTCTACAGAAACACTTTGGGCATGTCACCCCCCCCCTCCTCAGAAATCCCCAGTGTTTGCCTATCAACCTTCGCTTGAAGCAAAAACTCCTCACTGTTGGCTTCAAAGCTCTCCATCCCCTTGTCCCATCCTACCTCACCTCACGTTCTCCTTCTACAGGCCAGCCCGCACATTCTGCTCCTCTGCTGCCATTAACCTCCTCATTGGGCCTCTTTCTCGCCTACCCCGCCGTCGACCCCTGGCCCACGTCCTACCTCTGGCCTGGAATGCCTTCCCTCCTCACATCCGCCAAACTGGCTCTTTTCCCGTATTCAAGGCCCTACTGAGAGCTCACCTCTGAAAGGCCTTCCCTGACTGAGACCCCTTTTCCCTCTGCTCCTCCTCCCCTCCCCATCACCCCCACTCCCTCCCTCTGCTCTACCCTATCCCCTCCCAACAGCACTTGTGTAAATTTATACATATTTATTACTCTATTTTAGTAATGTTGTGTATATATCTATGGACGTCCATTTACATGTTTTATTTTGTTGCCTGTCTCCCCCTTGTAGACTGTAAACCCATTGTTGCGTAGGGATTGTCTCCAATTGTTCGTTTATTAATTTATTCATTCATTCGTATTTATTGAGTGCTTAGTATGTGCAAAGCACTATACTAAGCGCTTGGGAAGTACAACTCGGCAACATATAGAGACGGTCCCTACCCAACAACGGGTTCACAGTCTAGAAGGGGAAGACAGACAACAAAACAAAACATGTAGACAGGTGTCACAATAGTCAGAACAAATAGAAGTAAAGCTATATGCACATCATTAACAGAATAAATAGTAAATCTGTACAAGTAACATAGAGTAATAAATCTGTACACCTATGTACAGATTTATGTACACCTATATATATATATATATATACATAGGTGCTGTGGGGAGGGGAAGGAGATAGGGTTGGGGGGCTGGGGAAGAGGAGAGGAAAAAGGGGGCTCAGTCTGGAAAGGTCTCCCTGGAAGAGGTGAGCACTCAGTAGGACTTTCAAGGGAGGAAGAAAGCTAGCTTGGCAGATGTGTGGAGGGAAGGCATTCCAGGCCAGGGGACCTGGGCTGGGGGTCGACGGTGAGACAGGCGAGAACGAGGCACAGTGAGGAGGTTAGCGGCAGAGGAGCAGAGGGTGCGTGCTGGGCTGTAGAAGGAAAGAAGGGAGATGAGGTAGGAGGAAGTGAGGTGATGGAGAGCCTTGAAGCCGAGAGTGAGGAGTTTTTGCTTTATGCGTAGGTTGACAGGCAGCCACTGGAGATTTTTGAGGAGGGGAGTAACATGCCCAGAGCGTTTCTACACAAAGATGATCCGGGCAGCAGAGTGAAGTATAAACTGAAGTGGGGAGAGACAGGAGGATGGGAGATCAGAGAGGAGGCTGATGCAGTAATCCAGTCGGGATAGGATGAGAGATTGAACCAGCAAGGTAGCGGTTTGGATGGAGAGGAAAGGGCGGATCTTGGCGATGTTGAGGAGGTGAGACCGGCAGATTTTGGTGACGGATTGGATGTGAGGGGTGAACGAGAGAGCGGAGTCGAGGATGACACCAAGGTTGCGGGCTTGTGAGACGGGAAGGATGGTAGTGCCGTCAACAGTGATGGGAAAGTCAGGGAGAGGACAGGGTTTGGGAGAGAAGACAAGGAGTTCAGTCTTGGAAATATTGAGTTTTAGATGGTGGGCACACATCCGGATGGAGATGTCTTGAAGGCAGAAGGAGACACGAGCCGGAAGGGAGGGAGAGAGAGCAGGGGCAGAGATGTAGATTTGGATGTCATCAGCGTAGAGATGATAGTTGAAGCCGTGGGAGCGAATGAGTTCACTAAGGGAGTGAGTGTAGATAGAGAACAGAAGGGGACCAAGAACTGACCCTTGAGAAACCCCTACAGTAAGGGGATGGGAGGGGGAGGAGGAGCCCGCAAAGGAGACTGAGAATGAACGGCCGCAGAGATAAGAGGAAAACCAGGAAAGGACGGAGTCTGTGAAGCCAAGGTTGGGTAGCGTGTTCAGGGGGAGGGGGTGGTCCACAGTGTCGAAGGCAGCTTAGAGGTCGAGGAGGATTAGGATAGAGTAGGAGCCTTTGGACCTGGCAAGCAGGAGATCATTGGTGACCTTTGAGAGGACAGTTTTGGTGGAATGTAGGGGACGGAAGCCCGATTGGAGGGGGTCGAAGGAGATCATTGGTGACCTTTGAGAGGACAGTTTTGGTGGAATGTAGGGGACGGAAGCCAGATTGGAGGGGGTCGATGAGAGAGTTGGCGTTGCAAGTTGTGTTGTGTCAACTATTGTTTCTGTGATCTGCTTACCATATTGAACTCTCCCAGGTGCCTAGTACAGCGCTTTGCAAGAAGTAAGTGCTCAATAAATGTCATTGATTGAATGTTTAATAATTGCAACAATAATGATAATAACTTACAAATAGATTGATTACCATATGCAGGAATCATGTCTAGTTACTCTATTCTATACCCAGAAGAAGTTATTACAGTGCTGTGCACAGCAAGCACTAAAAAAGCGCATTGCATGAGGGAATTGTAAGCTCTCTGAGGGCCAAAACCTCATGTTCTTTTTCTATCGTACTTTCGCTAATAGTACCGTGTTCTGCACCGAGGAAGAACTCAATAAATACCACTGATTAATTTATTGGTTAAACAATTGAGCTTGCAGTCAAAGATACGTACATGCACAGGTGTGCAGGATGAGTATAAACGGATATATAACAGCAAGAAGTGAACGTGGGGTAATATGATGCCAATACATAAATATAGAATAGAGATGGCTATTCGGTGTATCCTATTTAGAGAGTTGGGAATGAAAAAATTAAACATTTTTCTGCCTCTCACTGCACTACTGAGCCATCTCCCTCCTCCCATCTCTGCAAATACGTAATGTACATCAATTATCTCCACTTGGTATTGTGGACTGTGGTACCACGTCACTGTTCCTTAGGCTGCAGATGAGGGGGTTCAGGGCGGGGGGGCACTACAGTGTAGAACAGGGACACCAGAAGTTACAGGGTCGAGGAGGAGTCCGAGAGAGGTTCGAGTGCTCTATCCACTATGCCATGCTGCTTCTCTTAAGCAGAGGATTAAGTATTAAGTATTAAGTTCTTGGGAGAGTACAATAAATCAGAGTTGGTAGACATGTTCCTTCTCCCCTCTAGACGTTAGTTCCTGTAAGCTCGTTATAGGCAGGGAATGTGTATGCTAATTCTGTTGCACTGTGATTTCCCAAGAGCTTAATACAGTGTTCTGCACATAGTAAGAACTCAATAAATACCATTGATTGATTGAATGATTGAAGGAGGTTCTAGGCTGGAGGTGTGTCTACTGTGTGACTTTGGACACGTCCCTTCACTTCTCTGTGCCTCAGTTGCCTCATCTGTAAAATGGGGATTGATGGCAACAAGTATAACCTGATTATCTTGTACAGTGCCTGGCACAGAGTAAGTACTTAACAAATACCATTTGAAACAAAGGAGGGGGTCCTGCCTTTCGGTTTGTCATCCGACATCACTAATAGTAATAATAACCGTGGCATTTGTTAAGCATTTACTATGTGCCAAGCACTGTCCTAAACCCTGAGGTAATAATCATAATAATAATAATAATAATAATAATAATAATTGTGAAGTGCTTACTATGTGTCAAGCACTGTACTAAGCGCTAGGGTAGGTACTAGATAATTGGGTTAGACACAGTCCCTGTCCCACATTGGGCTGGCAGTTTTAATACCCATTTTACAGATGAGGTAACTAAGGCCACGAGAACTGAAATGACTTGCCCAGGGTCACACAGCAGACAAGTGGCAGAGCCGGGATTAGAACCCAGGTTCTTCTGACTTCCAGTCTCATGCTCTATCCACTAGGTTATGCTGCTAAACTCAGGTTGGACACATTCCCTATTCCACACGGGGCTCAAAATCTCAGTAGGAAGGAGAATAGGTATTCGGCACCCATTTTACCAATGAGAAAACTGAAACCCAGTGAACTTCTATGACTTGCCCAAGGTCACACAGCAGGGAACTAGCAGAGCTGGGATGTGTATCTTAATTTCCCTGTGTCTCAATTTCCTCATCTGTAAAATGAGGATTTCATCCTTGTTCTCCTTCCTCCTTTGCCTATGTGTCCCATATGGGACAGGGACTCCAGCGCTTAGTACAGTGCTTGATACGTAGTAAGCACTTAGCCGATACCCCCGGTATCTCTAGATTGCAAGCTCGTTGCGGGTGGGGTATGTGTCTGCTTATTGCTGTATTGCCCTCTCCTCAGCGCTTAGTATAGTGCGTGTCATGCAGTAAGCACTCAATAAATATGATTGAATGAATCAATAAATGAATGCAACACTGACCCAGCACTGTCGTGGTTTGGGGAAGGAAAGAGATCCGGTGAGTCTGGGAAGTGGTGGGGGAAGGGTTTTGGGGTTGTCGGGTCTGAGGGAGGGGCGGGGTCTGTCAGGACCGGGGTGGGACAAGGGCACTTGTCCGTCGGCACCTCGGACAGGAGATGGGGACCGTAGGCCTCTGACCTTGCCTTGATCCCTGGCATGGTTGAATTCCAGTGCATTTGTAGACAAACATAGCAGCACCCGTCACTGTCTCCCTCCCATCTCTCTCTCCCTCTCCCTCTCTCTCTCTCTGTCTCTCTCTCTCTTTCTCTCTCTCTCACACAGGCATACAGACACACACACCCCTCAACCCACTGTTTTACACACACACATACAACATGCACACACACACCTCATACCACTGTCACACACATAAACAAACATACACCCCTCACACCTGTTTCAAACACGCACCGATCACACCACGGTCATACCCACAAGCAACCATCCCATCCCTGTCAAATACACACACACACACACACACACACACACACACACACACACACACACACACACGCACATGCACAAACACACACACATCCCTCATTCCACTGTCTTTCTCTCTCTCTCTCTTTCTCACTCACACACAAACACACACACACACACACACACACACATACTCCTGAAATCAAGAGATTTCCAATAATTCCTGGTCCTGCCCAAATGTAGAATGGAGGAGGATAAGGAGGAAGGGAATGAAGAGAAGAAGGAAGAAAAGGAGAAGGAAGAAAATAAGGAAGAGTGCGGGAAGGAGAAGGAGGAGAGAAAGAGGGAGGGGGGAAATGGATAGGAAGAGGGGGAGGAGGAGGAAGAAGAAGAGAAAGATGAGAAGGAGGAGGAGGAGAAGGAAAAGGAGGAGGAGAAGAAGAAGAGGAGGAGGAGGAGAAGGAAGAGGAAGAGGGGAAAGAGCAGGAGGAGGAGGAAGAAAAGGAGAAAGAAAGAAAGAAAGAAAAGGAGGAAGGAAAAGTAAAAGGAGGAGAAGAAGGAAGAGGATGAGGTGACGGAGGAGGAGGAGGGGAAGCAGAAGGAGGAAAAAAAGAAGAAGGAAGGACAAGGAGGTGGAAGAGGAGGAGGAAGAGAAAGGAGGAGAAGGAAGAGGATGACAAGGTGGAGGAGGAAGAGGAGATGCAAGAGAATGAGCTGGAGGAGCAGGGGGAAGAGGAAGAGAGGAGGAGGAGAAGGAAGAGGATGAGATGGAGGAAGAGGAAGGGAAGGAGGAGGAGGAAAAGAAGGAAGGACAATGAGATAGAGGAGGAGGAGGAGGAGGAGGAGAAGGGACAGACTGGAGAAGATCCCGGAGATGAGGGGGAATTGAGGAGGAGAGCGGTTGCCAGCAATGTTTGATTCCCACCAGACTCTAAGAGGATTTCTGGTCCAGGGTCTAACTGCTTAGTGAGTGGGCTACGTGGAAGCCAAATAGCAGCTGGATCCTGTGGATGAAACTGCTGAACTTCTCTTCTGAAACTCTGAATCTTGCCTATTAACCAAAGAATCCTGAAAAATTCCATTTCAGCCTCAGGGACTCTGGATTAGGACCGGGCAGATTTGAACTAGCACTGCAGTCTCATTGTACTGAGCATTATTGTACCGGGCGCTTAGATTGGTTACTATGTGCCAGACATTGTTCTAAGCGCTGGGGTAAACACAAGATAATCGGGTTGGATACAGCCCCTGCCCTACATAGGGCTCAAAGTCTTAATCTCCGTTTCACAGATGAGGGAACTGAGGCACAGAGAATTAAAATGACTTGACCCAGGCCACACAGCAGTTAGGTGGCAGAGTCGGGATGACAATAACCCAGGTCCTTCTGACTCCCAGGCCCGTGCTCCATCCATTAGGCCACGCTGCGTCTGCCTAATTATGTTGACTGAGCAGGACGCAGAGGGAATTCCCAAGGGGGAACTCCCAATTAATTCACGGGGTGTGTGGGCCATTACAGCCCAGGACCCAGCAGGGGGAGTTTAGCTTCTCCCAGCGCCCTGAATGGGTCTCCTGCTCAAGGCCCCAAAGGGTAGAAGCTGCTTTTCCTGAGGAGAACTCTTTGCGTGGGGGTTTCCCAAACAGTCTCAGAGGAGCCTGGCCTGCTTTTGAGCCTTTATCGTTCCCAGAGATCTCCATCAGGCCCCACTCACAGACAAGAGAAGTCCTAATCCCAGACTCGGGACTGAGGACGTGAATTTCGGTGCAAAGTTTGGAGTGTGTGTGAGTGTCTGTGTGCATGTGGTAGTGGAGAGTTCTGGGGATCAAACAATTGAACAGTGAATTTATTGAGCGCTTACTGTTTCTTTCAACAAAAACGTAGTGGAAGGAGCACGGGCTTGGGAGTCAGGGGTCGTTCATTCTAATCCCGGCTCCGCCACTTATTGGCTGTGTGACTCTGGGCAAGTCACGTCTCTGTGCCTCAGTTACCTATCTGAAAAATGGGGATTAACACTCTGAGCCCCACATGGGACAACCTGATAACCTTGTATCTCCAGTGCTTAGGACAGCGCTTGGAACATAGTAAGAGCTTAACAAGTACCCTCATTATTATTATTATCATTATCATTATGTCTTCCCACTCCTCAAGAATCTACACTGGTTGCCCATCCACCTCGGTATCAGGCAGGAACTCCTCACCATCGGTTTAATGATAATAATAACAACGAGGGTATTAGTTACGTGCTTATTATGTGCCAAGCACTGTTCTAAGCACTGAAGGTAATCAGGTTGTCCCACGTGGGTCTCACAGTCTTCATCCCCATTTTACAGATGAGGAAACTGAGGCACAGAAAATGAAGTGAATTCCCCCAAATCACATAGCTGACAAGTTACAGACCGACTTTAGAACCCACGACCTCTGACTCCCAAGCCAAGGCTCTTGCCACTGAGCCATGCTGCTTCTCTGCTGAGCTACGCTGCTTGAGGTACTCAGTCAGCTCACCCCCGTCCTACCTCACCTCTCTGAGCATTTACTCCAGCCCAGCCCAGCCCGCACGCTCTGCTCCTCTATCTTCAGCTTACTCTCTGGGCTCCGATCTCGTCTATCACCGCCGACCCCGTTCCCCACAACCTCCCCCTGGCCTGGAACTCTCCCCCTACGTACAGGATAGACCACCACTCTCTTCACATTCAAAGCGTAACAAGGTCACATTTCCTCCGCGAGGCCTTCTCTAATTAAGCCCTCCTTGTCCCTTCTCCCTCTCTCTTCCGCATTTTCTGTGCACTTGAATCCGTGACCTTAGGACATTTGGCGTTCGCCCCACTCCCAACCCCATTTACACGTTGTGTGACACTGGGAAACTTGGGAAGCAGAAGCAGCGTGGCTTAGTGGAAAGAGCCCGGGTTTGGGAGTCAGAGATCGTGGGTTCTAATCCCGACTCCGCCACTTATCAGATGTGTGACATTGGGCAAGTCACTTAACCTATCTGTGTCTCGGTTACCTCATCTGTAAAATGGGGATTAACACTGTGAGCTCACGTGGGACAACCTGATTATCTTGTATCTACCCCATCGCTTAACAAATATCATCATCATCAAGTCACCTCACCTCTGTTCTTCAATTCCCTCACCTGCACATTGGGGATTCAATCCAAGTTCTCCCTCCTACTTATATCGGGAGCCCCATGTAGGACCTGATGATCTTGTCTCATCAGTAATTGTATTTATTGTACACTCACTATGTGCAGAACACTGTATTTAAAACAGAGCTTGGTACTTAGTAAGTGCTTAACAAATACCACAGTTATTATTATTAGCTCTACCTGCTATATGGTTTATCTTTTCTGGACAGCCTGGCCTAGTGGAAAGAGCATGGGATGGAAGACAGAGGACCTGGGTTCTAATCCCAGCTCGGCAACTTGTCTGCTTTGTGACCTTGGGAAAATCACTACACTTTTTGGGATGGGGTTTTCTACCTTGTTCTCAAGGTGATTAAACCCCACCCAACCTCACTGAATGAGTAGCTTCATCTTGTTTTCAGCTATTCCTTTCGAAAGACCTAGAAAACAAAGTGAACATGTGTTGCAAACCAGATTGCCTTGATAACCAGAGGCGATCAAGTAGGAGTATAGCTGAACTGGTTTGGAGAGAATGGGGCAAATGCAAGGTCTTGACCATTATGCTTTCCCATTACAAGTGGGGTGAAGATTTGGGGAGTAGGTGGGAAATTAAGTGGAAGGAGCCCAGGCCTGGGAGTCAGGAGGAGCTGAGTTCTAATTCCAGCCCCGCCATTTTTCTGTTGTGTGACCCTGCGCAAATCGCTTCATTTCTCTGGGCCTCAGTTACTTCATCTGTCAAATGAGGATTAAAACTGGGAGCCCCATGTGGGACATGGATTATGTCCAACCTGATTAGCATGTATTTACCCCGGCGCTTAGTACAGAGCCTGGCACATAGTGAGTGTTTTATAAATACCATTACAAATATCCCTGCCTAAGAAATACCTGGAATAGCAGCTCTAGGGAGGGGAGGGAATTGAAGTGGGAAGGGGATGGGGTGGAGTTTAGGGGAGACCTGGCTAGATAATTTCAATTTCCTTAACGAAGTAGTTGGTGAATGAGGGTAGGAGAAACTTTGAGGGGTGAGATGGTTAAAAGGTAACTCTCCTTGTGGACAGAGATTGTATCCATCAATTAATGATAGCAATTTCTTCAGGGCTTATTGTGTGTGGAGCATTGTAGTAATAGCTTGGTAGAGTACAAGCATCATCATCAATGTTATTTACTGAGCGTTTACTGTGTGTACAGCACTGTACTAAGCACTTGGGAAAGGACAATCATCATCATCAATGGTATTTATTGAGCGCTTACTGTGTGCGGAGCCCTGTACTAAGAGCTTGGTAGAGTATAATCATCATCAATGATATTTATTGAGCGTTTATTCTATGCAGAGGACTGTGCTAAGTACTTAAACTCATTACTGTTATACTGTGCTCTCCCAAGAGCTTAGTACAATGCTTTGCACACAGTAAATGCTCAACAAATACGATTGAATGAATACAGCAGAGTTGGTAGACACACTACCTCCTCACAGTGAGTTTACAGTCTAGAGGGGGAAACAGACGCTAATATAATTGAATACATCTACCAACTCTATCGCAGTATATTCTTCCAAGCGCTTAGAACAGTGCTCAGCACAGAGTGAGTGCTCATTACATACTACTGATTGACTGAGGTAAGAGGTTGGAACGTATGGCTCCTGTTTCATCACATGTGCCAATTTCCTGTTGGAAATGTAACCATTCTCTAGCCTGGTTCACATTTCTTAGATCATGGCCAACCTCACGACGGTGACAAAATTCCTCCTGTTGGGATTCTCGGAGATCCGGGAGCTGCAGCTGGTCCACGCCGTGCTATTCCTCCTGGTCTACCTGGCGGCCCTGACGGGAAATCTCCTCATCGTCACCGTCATCGCCCTCGACCAGCTCCTTCACACCCCCATGTACTTCTTCCTCAGAAACCTGTCCGTCCTCGACCTCTGCCTCATCTCCGTCACCGTCCCCAAATCCATCCACAACTCCCTGACCGACCAACGGTCCATCTATTATTGGAGCTGTGTGGCTCAAGTATTTCTGGTAGTTCTGTTTGCCATTTCAGAGGTGTTCCTCCTCACGGCGATGTCCTACGACCGCTACGCGGCCATCTGCTGCTCCCTGCACTACGGGGTCTTCACGGACAGAAGGGCCTGTGGAAAGATGGCGGCTGCCTCCTGGCTCAGCAGGGGCTCTTCGGGGTGATATACACAGCAGGGACGTTCTCCTTAAGCTTCTGCGTACTCCACGAGGTCCAGCAGTTCTTCTGTGTTGTCCACTCCCTCCTGAAGATCTCTGGTTCTGGGACGCACGTTGTCATCGATACCAGTGTCGCCGCTGGTGCCAGGTTTTGGATTTATCTATTTCTTCTCCATCGTGGTCTCGTATGCACGCATCTTCCAGGCCATTCTGAGGATGCTGGCCGCCGAGGGCCAGGCCAAAGCCTTCTCCACCTGCCTGCCCCACCTCGCTGTTGTCACCATCTTCCTCTGTACGGCCGTCATCACCTACTTCAAGCCCATGTCAGACTCCCCCTCAGTCCTGGACCTGCTGGCGTCCATGTCCTACACCGTGATGCCCCCCCACTCTGAACCCCCTCATCTACAGCCTGAGGAATCGGGACATGAAAGCCGCCCTGGGGAGGGTTCTTGGGGGTCGTCCGTTTCTCCAGAACAAACCCCCCTTCTCTTTGCCCTAACATCAGTCCCCCGGGATGTCTTCTAGCCGCCGGCTCTTTGCCAGCAGCCGCGGTTAGCAGCAGGGAACATAATCATCGAAAATTTCCTAAATCAGTGCTCCAGGCTCACTTATTTTCTACCTTCCCTAGTGATCACGTTTCCCTCTCCCCTCCTGGCTCAACTCCCCTACTGGATTCCAGCCTTCTCTCTGATTAGGGTGGTCAGCTGTGGTCTTATATCAGACAGTACCGTTTCAATACTCCTCCTCCTCCTACCACTAATAAAAACAATATTTATTAAGTGCTTACTGTGTTCCAAGAATTGTACTAGGCGCTGGAGTAGATAGAAGATAATCAGGTTGGACACAGTCCCTGACCCACACAAAGCTCAGAAGTCCGAATAGCCTCAAGGAAAAGGCATGGACCTGGGAAGTCAGAGGACCTGGGTTCGAATCCCACTTCTGCCACTTTCTTGGTGTGTGACCTTGGGCAGGTGACTTCACTTCTCTGTGCCTCTGTTTCTTCAACTGTAAAATGGGGAGTCAGAACCTGTTCTCCCTCCTACTTAGGCGGTGAACCCCAAATAGGGCAGAGACCTCGTCTGACTTGATCAATGTATTGTCTACCCCAGTGTTTAGATCAGTGCTTGACACATAGTAAATGTTTAACAAATGCTATAATTATTATTATAATTAGTAGGAGGGAATAGGATTTCATCCCCATTTTACGGATGAAGAAACGGAGGCACAGAGAATATAAGTGACTTGCCTAAGGTCACGCAGCAGACAAGGGGCAAAGAGAGGATTAGAACCCAGGTCCTCAGGCCTACAGGTCTGTGTTCTGACTGCTAGCCTGCCATGTTTCCTGCTGGCCTGTCTACTGTTTGGTACAAATTCGTCTCCCCGTGACTTTATTTCTTTTAACTTTAGTTTCAGTGCACGAATTTCCTTTGTTTCATGTTCTCTTTTTCCGTTCCCCCTGCCTCCCAAGTGGCATCGTGTTCCCAGGAAGTGGAGAGGGAAATGCAGTGGTCTTGGAAAATGTAGTTAGGAAGCCCCTAGCCTCTAGAGAACTTGTAAAGTTTATAAAGTGGGGATTGAGACTGTTAGTCCCTTGTGGGACAGGGACTGTGTCCAATGCTTAGTGCAGTGCCTGGCACATATTAAGCGCTTAACAAATGCCATTATTATTATTACTGTATCCAGCCCAGCGCTTAGTACAGTGCCTGGCACACATTAAGACTCCAACAAATACCACAGTTATTATTAGTGGCCCAGTTTAAATACTGCTGAACTTCGGGGATGACGTCACCGATGGGGTCCGGGGTCTCCCAGGTAAGGTGGTCTTTCGGGCCGAGCGGAGGGCTGATCCTCCCTGGGGACCCCCTCCCTGCAACCATCGCCGCGAAACAGTGGGTGCCTTCTCATGGGGACACTGAGGTCATCGGGGGATCATTGAGGCCAGGTTACTTCACAGAGCCTTTCCCGTCACAGCCAAAAATGCCCAAGAGGGGACGAGGACAGAGAGTGAGCATCCAGAACCAGCCTGCAGTCACTATCTTCGATGTTGGGCGGCTCCTGTGAGTCTGAGTCTGGCGGGGGCTAAGGGGGGTAATGGCGATAGAAAACACCTCTTGCCAAGTTCCTCATGCGCTTCCTGTAATAATAATATTAATAATTGTGGTATTTGCTAGGTGCTTACTATGTGCCAGGCACTGTACTGAGCTCTGGGGTAGATAAAAGCAAATTGGATTGGACGCAGTCCATGTCACACATAGAGAGGCAGCGTGGCTTAGTGGAATCAGAGGGCTTGGGAGTCAGAGGAGGTGGGTTCTAATTCCGCCGCTGCCACATGTCTTCGGTGTGACCTTGGGCAAGTCACTTCACTTCTCTGGGCCTCAAGTACTTCATCTGTAAAATAGGGATGAAGACTGTGAGCCCCACGTGGGACAACCTGATTAGCTTGTAACTACCCAGTGCTTAGAACAGTGCTCGGCACATAGTAAGTGCCTAGCAAATACCTTTGCTATCATAATGGGACAGTCTTAAGTCCCCATTTCATAGTAGAGAGCTTTCATATTTCACTGAGAAAATAAATCCCCTCTCAGTACCTCTCCAGACAACTTGCAGATTCTCTAAGAAAATGGCCATTCTCATAATTGTGACAGAATTCCTGCTGCAGGGATTCTCGGAAGTCGGGGAGCTGCAGCTGGTCCATGCCGCGCTGTTCCTCCTGGTCTACCTGGTGGCCCTGACGGGGAATCTCCTCATCGTCGCCGTTACCACCCTCGACTATCTCCTCCATACCCCCATGTACTTCTTCCTCAGAAATCTGTCCATCCTCGGCCTCGGCCTCATCTCCGTCACCGTCCCCAAATCCGTCCTCAACTCCATGACTAACCAACGCTCGATCTGTTACTGGGGTTGTGTAGCTCAAGCTTTTCTGGTGGGGTTGTTTGCCGCCTCAGAGATGTTTGTCCTCACGGCGATGTCCTACGACCACTACGTGGCCATCTGCCACCCTTTTCGCTAGGTTGTCATCGTCGACGGAAGGGCCTGCATAAAAATGGCTGTCGCCTCCTGGCTCAGCGCGGGGCTGTTTGGGGCGATGTACACTGTAGTAATGTTTTTCCTAAGCTTCTGCGGACTCCACGAACTCCAGCAGTTCTTCTGTGATGTTCGCTCCCTGGTGAAGGCCTCTCGTTCTTGAAACCATGTTGTCATCGATGTCCGTGAGGTCATTGGTGCAGGCTTAGGCTTCATCTCCTTCGTCTCCATCATCATCTCGCACTCGCGCATCTTCTGGGCCGTGCTGAGGATACCAGCCCTCGAGGGCTGGGCCACAACCTTCCTGCCTTACCTCGTCGTCGTGACTCTATTCGTAGCGAACGGAATCTTAGCCTACCTCAAGCCCGTGTTTGACTCCCTCTCGGCCCTGGACATGCCTGTGTCCATGTTCTACACGGTGGTGACCCCCACCCTGAACCCCCTCATATAGAGCCTGAGGGACCGGAACATGAAGGCCTTCCTGTGGAGGGTTCTTGGGGGGTGTCCATTTCTCCAGAATAAAAGCCCTCTTTCTTTGCCCTGCCAGCGACCCCATGAGGTGTTTCCTAGCTCCCTCACCCTGCACTGATCTTTTCCCATCCCTTCTCTCTCTCCTCACCCTTCAGCGACCATAGAGGCCACTGTTTCCTTTTTTATGGTATTGTTAAGAGCTTACTAGGTTCCGGGCACTTTTCTAAAAGCTAGGGAAGATACAAGCAAATCAGGTTGGACACAGTCCAAGTCCCAGAAGAGCTCACAGCCTTAATCCTTATTTTCTAGATGATAATGATGATGATGATAATAATGGTACTTGTTAATCCCTTATTATGTGTCAAGCACTGTACTAAGTGCTTAGGTAGTTACAAGATAATCGAGTTGGAAGAAGTCCCTGTCCCACGTGGTTCTCACAATTTTAATCCCCATTTTAACGGATGAGGTAACTGAGGTAGTGAGAAGTGAAGTAGCCTACCCAAGGTCACACAGGAGGCAAGAGGTCCTTCTGACTTCTGCCTCGTGCAAGGCTGAAATGAGATTACTGACGTGAAAATGCTTTGGAAAGTGCTATGCAACGAACGTGAATTTATTATTTCCTATCCTTACTGTGGTTTGAGACCCACAGCATCATTTCCCTTCCCCTTTTTCAGCCCAATTGGGCCCTCAAAATTCACAGGGTGGAGGATTTGCACGACATAGACAGGAAGCTCGTCTTTCTCACCCATTACTACCCTCCCACTTTGAGGGAATTCCTCCTGCTGGGATTCTCGGTGGTCTGGGAGCTGCAGCTGGTCCACGCTGCGCTGTTCCTCCCGGTCTACCTGGCGGCCCTAATGGGGAATCTCCTCATTGTCGCCTTCACCGCCCTTGACTGATGCCTCCACACCCCCTTATAATAATAATAATAATAACTATAATGGCATTTGTTAAGTACTTACTATGTGCAAGGCACTGTTCTAAGCGCTGGGGAGGATTTAGGGTGATCAGGTTGTCCGACTAGAGCTCACAGTCTTAATCCCCAGGTAACTGAGGCACAGAGAAGTTAAGTACTTCTTCCTCAGGAACCTGTTCCTCATCAACCTCTGCTTCACCTTCATCACCGTCCCCTAATCCACCATCCCTGCCCAACCAACGTTCGATCTGTTATTGGGGCTGTGTGGCTCAGGTTTTCCTGGTGGTCCTGTTTGCCAGGTCAGAGCTGTTTGTCCTCACGGAGATGTCCTGTTGACGAATTGTACTTTCCAAGCACTTAGTACAGTGCTCTGCACACGGTAAGCGCTCAATAAATATGATTGAATATCCACTTTGTCCCATTTGTTCCTTACGGAAGGAACTGTGTCACAGGTTTCTGCTTGTAACATCTCCTCCAGAAGGTTTTCTCTGAATAATCTCTCAATTAATCAATCAGTGGTAATTAATGATAGGATCTGTGTTCTAATCCCAGCTCTACCACCAATCAGCTATGTAACCTTGGGCAAGTAGCTTCTCTTCTCTGGGCTTCAGTTACCTCATCTGTAAAGGTATTTACTGAGCTCTTACTGTTTGCACAGCACTGTACTAAAACCTTGGGTGAGGACAATACAATAGGGTTGGTAAACACCCTGCCTGCCCACAATGAGCTTAAGGTCAAGAGGATACGTGAACAGATAATGCAATACCCATTCAAAAAGATTTTTATTTCAGGAAGAAGCCGAGGAGAAGCAGTGTGGCTTAATGGATAGATCACCGGTTTTGGAATCAGAAGGACCTGGGTTCTAATCCTATCTCTGTCACTGGTCTGCTGTGTGACCTTGGGCAAATGACTTCACTTCTCTGGGCCTCAATTCCCTCTTCTCTAAAATGAAGACTAAGACTGTGAGCCCCATGTGGGACAGGGACCGTGCTTAACCCTATTAGCATGTATCTCCCCAGTGCTTAGTTCAATATCTGGGACACGGTAAGCACTTACAATATACCAGGGAATGATTGGAGGAATGAAATCTAAGAGGGCCTCGCTGTTCATGGGGCCTGTCCAAAGGAACAGTGGCGTGGGCGGGGGGAGAGGCAGGGAATGGGCACTGTATGATCTCCCAGCACTCTACTTTCCCCTGTGGTGGCCAGTATCACAAAAGCCATCTTAGGTCTGGTACAGGGTCCATCTTTGGATGCAACAAGGGCAAAACATTTTGGAGTAGTAGTAATCAATCATCCCCCCTCAGGGTCGCAGCTGGAGAGTTTCCAGCTCTCCACCAGTCTCGACTACAAGAGGGAGAGTCAAGCAGTGGCATTTCCATTCCTAGATTGGGCAGTGGCTAGCGAGTGGCAGGCAATCTGTTACAGGTCAAAATTCACCTGTGCTGGGCAGCAGTGGTATGGGGGAGAGTCGAGGATGAAGAATGAAGTTTACTGCACAGAAGGAGGCAATGGTAAAAGGGTGATGCAAAAGGGAGTGGGGGAAGAGGGCTTAATCAGGGAAGGTCTCTTGGAGGAGATGACCTTCAGTATGGTTTTGAAGGTGGGGAAAGTAATTGTCCGATGGGCACGAAGATGGACACGAAGTAAGAGGGCATTCCAGGCCAGAGGCAGGATGTAGGCGAGGGGTCGATGGGGAGATGGATGAGATCGAGGTAAAGTGGGTATTCTGGCATTGGAGGAGCAGAGTGTGTGGGCTGTGGTTTAGTAGGAAAACAAGGGCAAGGTAATTTAGAAAGAATTATTTGACTCTTGAGAAATGGGTCTTAGCTCAAACCTTTCCTCAGAGCGACCTGTTTCTCAGGACAATCCTCTCACACTGAGCAGCCTCCCCAGGGCAGCCTACATGTCCCTGTTCCTTAAACTGTAGGTGAGGGGGTTCGCGGAGGGGGGCACCATAGAATAGAACACGGATACCAGCAGGTCCAAAGTCAAGGGGGAATCTGACATGGGCTTCAGGTAAGCAAAGGATCCGGATAAGAGAAAAACATTGACGATAGCGAGGTGGGGCAGGCAGGTGGAGAAGGCTTTGGCCCGACTTTCGGTGGACGGGAACCTCAGCACAGCCGAGAAGATGCGGACATAGGAGACAACGATGAAAATGAAGGATATGAAATTAAATCCGATAGCCATAGCCACGCTGACGTCAACGACAACATCCGTTTCCGAACAGGAGATCTTCACTTAGGAGGGGACATGGCAGAAAAACTGCTGGATCACGTTGGACTCACAGACGCTTAATGTGAATGTCCCGGCAGAGTACATCGCCTCGAAAAGCCCCCCTCTGAGCCAGGAGGCGGCGCCCATCTTTCCACAGGCCCCTCGGTCCACGATGACGTTGTAGCGCAGGGGGCAGCAGATGCGGCATAGTGGTCGTAGGACACCGCCGTGAGGAATGACAGCTCTGAAGCAGCAAGCAGATCCACCCAAAAGACCTGGGCCACACAGCTTCTGAAATAGATGGATCTGTTGTCAGTCAGAGAGATGAGGATGGATTTGGGGATGGTGACAGAGATGTAGCAGAGGTTGAGGACGGACAGGTTCCTGAGAAAGAAGTACATGGGGGTATGGAGGTGCCTGTCGAGGGCAGTTACGACGATGATGAGGAGATTCCCCATTTTAGGGGCGCCAGGTAGACCAGGAGGAGCATCGCGGCCTGGGCCAGCTGCAGCTCCCGGACCTCCGAGAAACCCAGCAGGAGGAATTCCCTCACTGACGTGTGGTTGACTACGTGGTCTGAGGACTGCCTGAGGGTACCAAGAAAGCGACTGAGTATCACTCCGAGAAAAACATACGACAAGTGAAATTGTTACCGTGCATCGTACCTCAAAGATTTCTCGTTCTTCTGCCTCTGGCCTGGAACAAAGACATGAATTCAAACCAATTTGTTCTTCCGGGAACGTTCCTTGTTCCTAAACGTTTGTGATGATTGAGATACTGCAACTCCTCTTATTTATCTAGTCACACTAGCCTATCTGCCCTGGAACGCCTTCTCCCTTCATATCTGACAGACCACCATTCTCCTCTCCCAAATAAACACACAGGTAAACACGAAGCGGCAGCGTGACAGGCAGACAGGCAGGCAGATGCAGAGAAACAGAGATAGAGAGAGAGAAGCACAGAGACCAAACAAAATTAAAGGAGATACCTAGACCAAGAGACAGAGTTTTAATTATAGCTCTGCCAGTAGCTTGCAGTGTGACCTGCTGTGAGACCTTGAGCCAGTCACATAACTTCTCTAGCCTCAGTTCCTTTATTTTCAAATAGTGATTAATTACCTTTTCTCCCTGCTGTATAAACTGCGAGCTCCATGTGGGAGAGGGTCTATTTCCAATCTGATTATTAGAGAAGCAGCATGTCTTAATGGAAAGAGCACGCATTTGGGAGTCAGAAGACGTGGGTTCTCATCCCGCCACTTGTCTGCTGTGTGATTTTGGGCAAGCCACTTAACTTCTCTGTGTCTCAGGTACCTCATCTGTAAAATGGGGATTAAAACTGCGAGCCCCAAGTGGAAAAACCTGATTACCCTGTATCTACCCCAGTGCTTAGAACAGTGCTTGAGACATAGCAAGCACTTAACAAATACCACAATTTTATTATTATTATCTGAAATTGTTAGACTTACACTTTTATGGTATTTTTTCAGTGTTTACTATTTAGTAACTATAATTCATAATAATGGTATCTGTTAAGTGATCCAGACTCTGAACCTGTTGTTGGGTAGGGATTGACTCTATTTGTTGCTGAATTGTACTTTCCAAGCGCTTAGTAAAGTGCTTTGCACACAGTGAGCTCTCAATAAATACGACTGTATGAATAAATGAAATACCATAATAATCATTATTATTACTACCATTATCAATCAATTAATCAGCGGTGTTTGCTGAGCACTTATTATGTGCAGAGCACTGTTCTTAGTGCTTGGGAGAGTACACTACAATGAAATTAGTAGATACGTTCCCTGCTCATAATCACCTTACATTCCAGAAGGGAGTCAGACGTTAATATAACTACTGCCACTATTACTACTACGACTGTTACTACTACTACTGCTGCTATTGCTACTACTACTACTACTACTACTACTACTACTACTACTACTACTATTCTACTGCTACTACGACTAAAGACCTGCAGAGAGATAGAAACAGAATGTCCGAGACAAGAAGAGAAAGTCAAAGAAATATAAATTGAAAACTATAGAAACCCAGAAAAATTGAGAAGGGTAGAGGCATTAAGATAGATAAATAGAGAAGAGTGTAATGTGAGACAGAACCAAAGGTAGAAACACTAAGGTATGTTGATGGTCATCAGAAAGGTGAATACAGAGACAGGTGAAGAGAGAGAAAGAGCGGTAGAATAGGAGAGGGAGAGAGAGGAAGAGAGAGACAGAGGAAAGAAAACAAATAGAAAGCGGGGGGGAGGAAAGGAGACAGACATAGAGGTAAAAAAGAAGCAGTGTGGTTCTGTGGAAAGAGCACAGGCCTGGGAGTCAGAAGACCTAGGTTCTAATCCTGACTCTGCCACTTGTCTGCTGTGTAGCCTTGGGCAAGTCACTTAACTTCTTATTTTTAGAATCCAGATCCTCTGACTCTACCTGACTCTGAGTCTACTCTGACTCTGACCCACGCACCCAGCGGCTACAAGTCGAGGAAAGATACCGGCCCTGGCTCTGACCTATGACCTTACATAGTCAATCAGCATCGATTGCATCTGTGAGGCAAAACAAGAGAACTTCCATCTCGCCTCTAAAAGCTGCCCTTCCCTGTTCTGCAGACTCACCAGGACATGCCAGGAGGATAGGAGGGGCCTCTCTCTTTGGGCGTTGGCTCGTCTCGGCTGGTCTCGGCTGCCCTCGACACCCGTCCCATCTGTCTCCAGGATGCTCCTGGATGATCCCAGAATACTCTGATTCAGGTACCATATATTTCTGCTCCATCTGCCATCCCTCACAGAGGCTGAAATTCTCTGCCATCGAGCCTGGCTCTGTGGAGAGAAGTGAGGGATGAGATCTCCTCCCTCCTCTCAAGTGCTACTACGACCACCTGTACTTCTGACCCCATTCCCTTTCATTTTATGAAATCTCTTGCCCCTTCCCCCCCCCTCCTTACCGTCCATCTTCAACCCCTCACTCTCCACTGGTTCCTTCCCCTTTGCCTTCAAACATGCCCACGTCTTGACCCTGTCTTGACCCCACCTCCCCATCTAGTTATCGCCCTATCCCCGTCCGACCATTCCTTTGCAAACTCCTTGTACGAGTCGACTACACCCGCTGCCTCGAATTCCTCAATGCCTACTCTCTCCTCGACTGCCTCCAATCTGGCTTCCGTCCCCTACATTCCACCTACCCTGCCCTCTCAAAGGTCACCAATGACCTCCTGTTTTCCAGATCCAACGGCTTCTACACTATCCTAATCCTCCTCGACCTCTCAGCTGCCTTCGACACGGTGGACCACCCTCTTCTCATCAACACGCTATCCAACCTTGGCTTCACAGACTCCGTCCTCTCCTAGTTCTCCTCTAATCTCTCCGGCCGTTCATTCTCAGTCTCCTTTGCGGGCTCCTCCTCCCCCTCGTATCCTCTTATTGTAGGGGTTCCTTAAGGGTCAGTTCTTGGTCCCCTTCTGTTCTAGATCTACACTCACTTCCTTGGTGAACTCATTCACTCCCACGGCTTCAACTATCATCTCTACGCTGATGACACCCAAATCTAAATCACGGTCCCTGCTCTCTCTCCTTCCCTTCAGGCTCGTGTCTCCTTCTGCCTTCAGGACATCTCCATCTAGATGTCTGCCCGCCATCTAAAACTCAATATATCCAAGGCTGAACTCCTTATCTTCCCTCCCAAACCCTGCCCTCTCCCTGACTTTCCCGTCACTGTAGACGGCAGTACCATCCTTCCCGTCTCACAAGCCCACAACCCTGGTGTCATCCTCGACTCTGTTCTCTCGTTCACCCCTCACATCCAATTCGTCAGGAAAACCTGCCGGTCCCACCTCCGCAACATTGCCAAGATCCTCCCTTTCCTCTCCATCCAAACCTCTACCCTGCTGGTTCAATCTTTCATCCTATCCCGACTGGATTACTGCATCAGCCTTCTCTCTGATCTCCCATCCTCCTGTCTCTCACCACTTCAGCCTATACGTCACGCTACTGCCCGGATCATCTTTGTGCAGAAATGCTCTGGGCATGTTACTCCCCTCCTCAAAAATCCCCAGTGGCTACCAGTCAACCTACGCATCAGGAAAAAACTCCTCAGTCTCGGCTCCAAGGCTCTCCATCACCTCGCAGCCCGCACCCTCTGGTCCGCTGCCGCTAACCTCCTCACCATGCCTCGTTCTCGCCTGTCCGCTGTCGACCCCCAGCCCACGTCCTCCCCTTGGCCTGGAATGCCCTCCCTCCGCATATCTGCCAAGCTAGTTCTCTTCTTCCCTTCAAAGCCTTATTAAGAACTCACCTCCTCCAGGAGGCCTTCCCAGACTGAGTCCCCTCTTTACTCTCCCCCTCCCCATCCCCCCCCGACCTACCTCCTTCCCCTCCCGACAGCACCTGTATATATGATTATACAGATTTATTACTCTATTTTACTTGTACATATTTACTATTCTATTCATTTTGTTAATCGTTTTGTTTTGTTGTCTGTCTCCTCCCTCTAGACTGTGAGCCTGTTGTTGGGTAGGGACTGTCTCTATATATTGCTAACTTGTACTTCCCAAGCGCTTAGTACAGTGCTCTGCACATTGTAAGCGCTCAATATATACGATTGAATGAATGTATGAATGAATGAATGAATGAATGAGGGGTCCCTCTGGGAGGACCCGCTCAGAGTTCCTCTCATGTCTTGCTCTACAGGAACCCAGCCAGTGTGTGGAGAAGCGGCGTGACCTGGTGGATAGAGCATTGGGCGGGGAGTCAGGGCATCTGGGTTCTAATACCAACTCAGCAGGCTGTCTCCTCAGGGACATGGGGCAAGTCACTTCATTTACCCGCGCCTCAGTTCCCTCAACTGTAAAATGGGGATTAAGACTTTGAGCCCCATTTGGGACGATTTGTTTGTATCCATCCCAGCTCTTAGTAAAGTACCTGGTAGATAGTAAGCACTTAACAAATACTACAAATATTACAATTATCATTATCATCCCAGACTAAGATCCCCTTTTCCTTAGCTCCCCCTCTCCTCCCCGTCACCCCGACTCGCTCCCTTTGCTCTAACCTCCCCCCCGCCCACAACAGTTTTTGTATATGTGTATATTTATAATTTTGTTTATTTATATTAATGACTGTTTACTTGTTCTGATGTCTGTGTCCCTTCTATTCTGTAAACCCTGTGTGGGCAGGGATTGTCTATCTTTAGTGCTGAATTTTACTTTCCAAGCGCTTAGTACAGTGCTTTGCACAGAACAAGCGCTAAATGAATATGATTGAATCAATGAATGAATATCATCATTGTTATTATTATTATTTTTAATCCCAGCTCCACCACCTGTCTGCTCATTGACTTGTTATCTATCATTATTATCTTTATTGGTGGTATTTGTTTAACATTTACTATGTGCCAGGCACTGTACTACGCTCTGGGTTAGGCACAAGTTAATCAGGATGGACACCGTACCTTTCCCATATGGGGCGCACACTCTTAATCCCCATTTTACAGATGAGACAATTGAGGCACAGAGCAGTGAAGCGACTTGCCCAAGGTCTCACAGCAGACAAGTGGCAGATCAGTTCCTTTCGATTTCCAGGCCTAGGCTGTACCCACTACCCCATGCTTCTTCTCTTATCCCATCACTTAGTACTGTACTTGAACCTTAGTAAGCAATTAAGTACCATTAAAAATATTTAATGTTTTTGTCTTTCCTTCTAGATCCTGCTTTCGCCCTGGACGATTATGACCCAGTATCTGGCCTCTGATAATGGCCCATTTCCTGTAGCAACGATTTCTGGGTAATCCTCCTTCTCTACAGCCCTACCCTCTGGCTGCCCTGTCTTTGTGGGATCGTCACCAGCCCCACAACAGCCTCTCACCAACTTCTGATGACTCCACCTTTGGTTTCCGGTATCTGCCCAATTTCCCTCTGCCCATTGCCCTTCTCCGGCTTCTTTGTCTCTCCCATCGTCCCCTCTGAGCTTTGCGGCTTCCTGTCCACATGTATTTTGGGGGATCGGGATGGCAATCAATCAATCAATCAATGGGCTTTTATTGAACACTTACTCTTTGCAGAGCACTATACTAAGCACTTGAGAGAGTACAACGCAAAGGAGTTGGTAAACATGATACTTGCCCTCAAGAAGCTTACGGTCTACAGGGGGAGACGGACATTAAAGTAGTTCAGGGTTAGAGGAAATAGTAGATCATGATACTATTTACATGAGTATAGTCAGGCTGAGGGGAGTAACAGACTGCTTAAGGGGTACACAGCCAATTTCAGAGTCGACGCGTAGGGGGAGAGAGGACAAGAGCAATGGGTTTCAGCCACAAATTTTCCTCAAGGCGGCCTTCATGTCCCGGTTACTCAGGGTATAGATGAGGGGGTTCAGGGCGGGGTGCATCACGGTGTAGAATACGGACACCAGCAGGTCCAGGGCCAAGGGGGAGTCTGACACGGGTTTGACATAGGCGAAACTTCTGGTTGAGAGGAAAAGGGTGACAACAGCGAGGTGGGGCAGGCAGGTGGAGAAAACTTTGGCCCGACTCTCGGTGGGCGGGAACCTCAGCACGGCCGAGAAGATGCGGGCGTAGGAGATGACGATGGAGATGAAGGAGACAAAACGAAAGCCGATACCAATAACCACGGTGACGTCAACAACAACGTGCGTTTCCGAAGAGGAGATCTTCAGTAAGGAGCGGATGTCCCAGAAGAACTGCTGGATCACGTTGGACTCGCAGAAACCTAATGTGAACGTCCCGGCAGAGTACATCGCCCCGAAGAGCCCCACGCTGAGCCAGTAGGCGGCGGCCATCTTTACACAGGCCCCTCAGTCAATGATGACGTTGTAGCACAGGGGGTGGCATATGGCGGCGAAGCAGTCGCAGGACATCATCGTGAGGAACAACATCTGCGAAGCAGCAAACAGACCCACCAAAAAGACTTGAGCCATATAGCTTCTGAAATAAATGGATCTGTTGTTGATCAGGGAGTCGAGGATGGATTTGGGGGCGGTGACGGAGATGTAGCAGAGGTCTAGGACGGACAGGTTCCTAAGGAAGAACCTGTACATTGGGGTGTGGAGGCGCCGATCGAGGACAGTGACGGCGACAATGAGGAGATTCCCCGTCAGGGCCGCCAGGTAGACCAGGAGGAACAGCGCGGCCTGGACCAGCTTTAGCTCCTGGACTTCCGAGAACCCCAGCAAGAGGAATTCTGTCACAACTGTGTGATTGGCCATGTGGTCTGTGGACTGCCTGAGGGTACCAAGAAAGCAATTAAGTATCACTCCGAGAAAAACACAAGACAAGTGAAATAGGCTTGTCACTTGTCAATAAGCTCGGACCTCTCGGTTTCCTCTTTCTTCTGTCTCTGGCCTGGAATGAAGACAATGACTCAAACCAATTTATTCGCCCAGGAACATTCCCTGTTCTTAAATGTTTGTGAGGATTGAGATACTGAAACTTCTCTTATTTATCACACTAGCCCATCTGCCCGGAAGCAACCCCTCACTTCATGTCTGGCAGACCCTCACTCTCCTCTCCACACTAAACACAAAGGTAACCACGAAGCGTCAGGGTGACTAAAGGACGGGCAGATGCAGAGAAACAGAGATAGGGAGACAGAAGCACAAAGACCAAACAAAATTCAAGGAGATATCTAGACCAGGAGACAGAGTTTTAATTATAGCACTGGCTCTAGCTTGCAGTGTGACCTGCTGTGGGACCTTGGGCCAGTCACATAACTCCTCTGGCCTCAGTTCCTTCATTTACAAATAGTGATTAATTACCTTTTCTCCCTGCTATGTAAACTTCGAGCCCCGTGTGGGAGAGGGTCTATGTCCAATCTGATTATTAGAGAAGCAGCGTAGCTTAATGGAAAGTGCCTGGCCTTGGGAGTCAGAGGTTGTGGGTTCTAATCCCGCCTCAGCCACTTGTCTGCTGTGTGTCCTTGGGCAAGCCACTTCATTTCTCTGTGCCTCAGTTACCTAGTCTGTAAAATGGGGATTAAGACTGCGAGCCCCAAGTGGGACAACCTGATTACCCTGTATCTACCCTAGCGCTTAGAACAGTGCTTGGCACTTAGAAAGTGCTTAACAAATGCCATATTATTATTATTATTATTATTATTATTATTATTATTATTATTATTATCTGACACTATTAGGCTTACATTTTTATGGTATTTGTTCAGTGTTTACTACTCAATAACTATTATTCATAATAATAATAATGGTTTTTTAAGTGCTTCTAGACTGTGAGCCTGCTGTTGGGTAGGGAATGACTCTATTCATTGCTGAACTGTACTTTCCAAGCGCTTAGTACAGTGCTCTGCACATAGTAAGCGCTCAATAAATGTAATTGAATGAATGAATGAAATACCATAATAATTATTATTGTTATTACCATTATCAGTCAATCAATCAGTGGCATTTGCTGAGCGCTTATTATGTGCAGAGCATTGATCTTAATGCTTGCAGAGTGCACTACAATAAAATTAGTAGATATGTTCCCCACCCATAATCATCTTGCAATCTAGAAGGGAAGCAGATGTTAATATGAATAGCTACTACCACTATTAGAGAAGCAGCGTGGCTCAGTGGAAAGAATCCGGGCTTGGGAGTCAGAGATCATGTGTTCTAATCCAGGCTCCAGCACTTGTCAGGCGTGTGACCTTGGGCAAGTCACTTAGCGTCTCTGGGCCTCAGTTACTCCATCTGTAAAATGGGGATTAAGACCGTGATCCCCACGTGGGACAACCTGATCACCTTGTATCCTCCCCAGCGCTTAGAACAGTGCTTCACACATAGTAAGTGCGTAAGAAATGCCATCGTTACTGTTATGACTGTTACTAACACTTCTGTTGCAATTACGACTAAAGACCTGCAGAGAGATAGAAACAGAAGGTCCAAGCAAAGAACTATAAATTGAAAGCTATAGAAACCCAGAAAAATTGAGAAGGGTAGAGTCATTAAGACAGAGAAATGAAAGAGAAGAGTGAAATTTGAGACAGAACCAAAGGCAGAAACACTAAGATATGTGGATGGCCATCAGAAAGGCGAATACGGAGACGGGTGGTGAGAGAGAATGAGTGGTAGAATAGGAGAGGGAGAAAGAGGAAAAAGAAAATAAACAGAAAGGGAGAGGCGGGAAAGAAAGGGAGATAGGAGTAGAGAGACAGAGGGAGAGGCAACAAAGAAGCAATGTGGTCTTGGGGGAAGAGCACAGGCCTGGGATTCAGAAGGCCTGGGTTCTAATCCTGGCCGGCTACTTGTCAGCTGTGTGACCTTGGGCAAGTCACTTAAGTTCTCTTTTTTTAATGGTACTCATTAAGCGCTTACTATATGTCAAACATTGTTCTAAACACTGCGGTAGATCCAAGCTTAACTGGTTGAACACAGTCCCTGTTCCACTTGGGGCTCACAGTTTTAATCCCCATTTTACAGGGGAGGTAACTGAGGCACAGAAAAGTGAAGTATCTGGCCCAAGATAACATGGCAGACGAGTGTCAGAGGCAGGATTAGAATCCAGATCCTCTGACTCCCAGGCCTGGGCTCTATCCACGCACCCAGCGGATACCAGTCGAGGAAAGATACCGGCCCTGGTTCTGACCTGTGACCTTTCATAGTCAGACAGCATCGATAGCATCCATGAGGCGAGAAAAGAAAACTTCCATCTCGCCTCCAAAGGCTGCCCTTCCCTGTTCTTCAGACTCACCGGGACAGGCCGGGAGGATAGGAGGAGCCTCTCTCCGTTGGCCTCTCTCGGCTGGTCTCGGCTGCCCCGGACCCCACACCCTTCCCTCTGGGATGATATTGGCTGATCTCAGAATGTTCTGCTGCAGGTACCAAGTATTTCAGCTCTACCAGCCCTCCCTCACAGAAGCTGAAGTACTCCACCATGCATACTGGCTGTGGGGAGAGAAGGGTGGGGTCCCTCTGGCAGGCCCCGCTCCGAGTTCCTCTCAGGAGTTGCTCCACAGGAACCCAGCCAGTGTGTGGAGCAGCGGCGTGATCTGGTGGATAGAGCATGGGGCGGGGAGTCAGGGCTCCTGGGTTCTAATACCAACGCATCAGGCTGTCTGCTCAGGGACCTGGGACAAGTCAGTTCACTTTTCCGCGCCTCAGTTCCCTCAACTGCAAAACGGGGATTAAGACATTGAGCCCTATTTGGGACCATTTGATTGTATCCATCCCAGCACTTAGTAAAGTGTCTGGCACATAGTGAGCACTTAAAAAATGCTACAAATATTATTCATTCTTTCATTCATTCAGTCATATTTATTAATGATAATAACAATGCTGGCATTTGTTAAGCGCTTACTATGTGCCAAGCACTGTTCTAAGCGCTGGGGTAGATACAAGGTAATCAGGTTGTCCCACGTGGGGCTCACAGTCTTAATCCCCATTTTACAGATGAGGGAACTGAGGCACAGAGACGTTAAGTGACTTGCCCAAAGTCACACAGCTTACAATTGGCGGAGCCGGGACTTGAACCCATGATCTCTGACTCCAAAGCCCGTGCTATTTACACTGAGCCACGCTGCTTTTCTTATTGAGTGCTTACTGCGTGCAGAGCACTGTACCAAGCGCTTGGGAAGTACAAGTCGGGAATATATAGAGACGGTCCCATCCAACAATGGGCACACAGTCTATAAGGGGGAGACAGACAACAAAACAAAACATGCAGACTGGTGTCAAATGATGATAATATCACTATCATCCCAGACTGAGCACCCCTTTTCCTCAGCTCCCCCTCACCTCCCCGTCGCCCCGGCTTCCTCCCTTTGCTTTACCCCTTCCCAGCCCCAGAAACACTTGTTTGTATATGCACATATCTATAATTCTATCTATTCATATTAATGACTGTTTGCTTCTTTTGATGTCTGTCTCCCCCCTTCTAGACTGTAAGCCCTGTGTGGGCAGGGATTGTCTCTCTTTAGTGCTGAATACGATTGAATCAATGAATGAATGAATATCATTTATTATTATTAATCCCAGCTCCACCACCTATCTGCTCAGTGGCTCTATATCTATCTATCATTATTATCTTTTTAATGGTATTTGTTTAACATTTACTATGTGCCAAGCACTGTACTAAACTCTGGGTTAGGGACAAATTAATTAGGGGACACAGTTCCTTTCCCATATGGAGCTCCGAGTCTTAATCCTCATTTTAGACTTTTAGACTGTGAGCCCACTGTTGGGTAGGGACTGTCTCTATGTGATGCCAATTTGTACTTCCCAAGCGCTTAGTACAGTGCTCTGCACATAGTAAGCGCTCAATAAATACGATTGATTGATTGATTGATTGATTTTACAGATGAGGCGACTGAGGCACAGAGAATTGAAGCGACTTGACCAAGGTCGCACAGCAGAAAAGTGGCAGATCAGCTCCTTTCGATTCCCAGGCCTGTGCTCTACCTACTAGGTCATGCTTCTTCTCTTTCCCCATCAGTTGATACTGTACTTGAAACATAGTAAGCCCTTTAGTACCCTTAAACAAACTAAGGATATAGTCTTTCCCTCTAGTTTCTGTTTTCTCTCTGGGCAATTATGACCCAGGATCTGTCCTATCTGGTGCTCTAATGGCCTCTGATTGTGGCCCACTTCCTTTAGCAATGGTTTCTGGGTAATCCTCGCCTCTACACCCCTACCCCCTGGCTACTCTGTCACTGTGAGACCATCGCCATCCCCACAGCAGCCTCTCACCATCCTATGACCACTCCACCCTTGGTTTCCAGGATCGCCCTTCTCTGCCTTCTCTATCTCTCCCGTCGTCCCCTCTGGGGTCTGTGGCTTCCTGTCCCTATTCATTGTTGGGGACTGGGACGGCAATAAATCAATCAATCAATCGATGGGTTTTTATTGAATACTTACTGTTTGCAGAACACTGTACTAAGCAACGCAAAGGAGTTGGTAGACATGATACTTGCCCTCAAGAAGCTTATGGTCTACAGGGAGAGACGGACATTAAAGTAGATCAGGGTTAGGAAAATAATAGATCATGAGACAATTTATACGAGTATCATCTGGCTGGGGGGAGTAACAGAGTGCTGAAGGGGTACACAACCAATTTCAGAGTCGATGCGGAAGGGAGAGTGGAAAGGAGTGATGGGTTTCAGCCACAAATTTTCCTCAAGGAGGCCTTCATGTCCCTGTTCCTCAGGCTGTGGATGAGGGGGTTCAAGACGGGGTGCATCACGGTGTAGAACACGGACACCAGCAGGTCCAGGGCCGAGGGGGAGTCTGACAGGGGCTTGAGGTAAGCAAAGGCACTGGTCGAGAGGAAAAGAGAGACGACAGCGAGGTGGGGCAGGCAGGTGGAGAAGGCTTTGGCCCGACTCTCCGTGGATGGGAACCTCAGCACGGCCAAGAAGATGTGGATGTAGGAGATGACGATGGAGACGAAGGAGACGAAACTAAAGCCGATAGCCAGAGTCACGCTGGCGTCAATGACAACGTGTGTTTCCGAACAGGAGATCTTCAGTAAGGAGGGAGCATCGCAGAACTGCTGGATCACGTTGGTTCACAGAAGGTTAATGTGAACGTCCCGGCAGAGTACATCGCCTCGAAAAGCCCCCCGCTGAGCCGTGAGACGGCTCCCATCATCCCACAGGCCTCTCTCTTCATGACTACGTCGTAGCGCTGGGGGTAGCAGATGGCGGCGTAGAGGTCGTAGGACATCGCCGTGAGGACGAACACCTCCGAAGCAGCAAACAGAACCACCAAAAAGAATTCGGCCATACAGCTTCTGAAATAAATGGATCTGTTGTTGATCAGGGAGTTGAGGATGGATTTGGGGACGGTGACGGAGATGTAGCAGAAGTCGAGGGCGAACAGGCTCCTGAGGAAGAAGTACATGGGGCTGAGGAGGCGCCGGTCGAGGACGGTGACGGCGACGATGAGGAGATTCCCCATCAGGGCCGCCAGGTAGACCAGGAGTAACAGCACGGCGTGGTCCAGGTGCAGCTTCTGGACCTCCGAGAATCCGAAGAGGAGGAATTCTGTCACAACTGTGACAGACTGAGCCCCCTCTTTCCTCTCCCCCTCCCCATCCCCCTGCCCTACCTCCTTCCCCTCCCCACCGCACCTGTATATATGTTTGTACAGATTTATTACTCTATTTATTTTACTATTCTATTTATTTTGTTAATGATGTGCATCTAGCTTTACTTCTATTTATTCTGATGGCTTGACACCTGTCCACATGTTTTGTTTTGTTGTCCGTCTCCCCCCTCTAGACTGTGAGCCCGTTGTTGGGTAGGGACCATCTCTATATGTTGCCAACTTGTACTTCCCAAGCGCTTAGTACAGTGCTCTGTACACAGAAAGCACTCAATAAATACGATTGAATGAATGAATGAATGAATGAATGAATGAACTGTGTGATTGGCCATGTAGTCTGCGGATTGCCTGAGGGTACCAAGAAGGCAATTGAGTATCACTCCGAGAAAAACATAGGAAAAGTGAAATTGTTAGCTTGCATATTACCTCTCAGATTCCTCTTCCTTCTGCCTCTCGCCTGGAATGAAGACAAGCTCTCAAACCGATTTATTCTCCCGGGAACGTTCCCTGTTCTTAAATATTTGTGAGGATTGAGATACTTCAACTCCTCTTATTTATCTAGTCACACTAGCCTATCTGCCCTGGAGCAACCCCTCCATGTCTGGCATACCACCACTCTCCTCACCCCCATAATAATAATAATAATGATAATAATAATAATAATAACAATAATGGCATTTGTTAAGCTCTTACTATGTGCAAAGCACTGTTCTAAGCGCCGGGGAGGATGCAAGGTGATCACATTTTCCCGCGTGGGGCTCACAATCTTAATCCCCATTGTACAGATGAGGTAACTGAGGCACAGAGAAGCTAAGTAACTTGCCCAAGGTCACACAGCTGACAGTTGGCAGAGCCCGGATTTTAACCCATGACCTCTGACTCCCAAGCCCGGGCTCTTTCCATTGAGCCACGCTGCTTCTCCAGTAAACACAAAGGTAAACACGAAGTTGCAGGGTGACTTAAAACAGACAGATGTAGAGAAATAGAGATAGGGAGACAGAAGCACAGAGACGAAACAAAATTCAAGGAGATTCCTAGACCAGAAGACAGAATTTGAATTATAGCACTGGCACTAGTTTGCAGTGTGTCCTGCTGTGAGACCTTTGGCTAGTCACATAACTCCTCTGACCCCAGTTCCTTCATTTGCAAGTAGTGATTAATGACTTTTTCTCCCTGCTAAGTAAACTGCGAGACCCATGTTGGAGAGGGTCTATTAGAGAAGCAGAATGGCTTAGTGGAAAAGCAAAGTCTTGGGAGTCAGAAGACGTGGGTTCTAATCCCGGCTCTGCCACTTGTCTACTGTGTGACCTTGGGCAAGCCACTGCACTTCTCTGTGCCTCAGTTACCACATCTGTAAAGTGGAGATTAAGACTGGGAGTCCCACATGGGACAACCTGATTACCTTGTATCTACCCCAGTGCTTAGAACATTTCTTGAAATATAGTAAGCCCTTCACAAGTAACATTATTATTATTATTGTTATTATCTCGTATCTCCCCCAGAGTTTAGAACAGTACTAGGCACATATTAAGTGCTTAACAAGTATCAATAAAAAACTGCCGGGTCTCCATTTTACTTAGAGTGTGAGCTCTGTGTGGGACATGGGCTATGTCCAATCTTCTATCAACTCCAACACTTAGAACAATTTCAGCGTTTAGTAAAGTGCCTGTCACATAGTACACGCTTAACCAATACCATAATTACTAATATTGTTATTATTATAACAAAGCACTCACTAGGTGCTTAGCAGTACCTATAAAAAATACCTGTTCTCCCTCCAATTTAGAGTGGGAGCCCCTTGTGGGACGTGGACTCTGTCCAATCTTGCATCTGGCCCAGAGCCTGGCCCTGTGCTTGGAATTAGTAAGCACTTATCAAGCTAGAGGAAGACAAGGATCAGGCACGAACTCACATGAACAATGAAACAGCTGAAGGTCACTGAAATGGATTTCCTGACGCACCTTGGCACTTACCAATGGATGGGAACAGGCGATTCCTCGTCACATTTCTCCGAGACTTAAAAAACCTCCCTTTTTTGCTGTTCATTCATTCACTCATTCAATCGCATTTATTGAGCGCTTACTGTGTGCAGATCACTGTACTAAGCGCATGGGAAGTACAAGTTGGCAACATATAGAGACGGACCCTACCAAACAGTGGGCTCACAGTCTAGAAGGGGGAGACAGACAACAAAACAAAACATATTAACAAAATAAAATCAATAGAATAAATATGTACAAGTAAAATAAATGGAGTAAGAAATACGTACAAACATATATACATATATACAGGTGCTGTGGGGAGGGGAAGGAGGTAAGACAGGATGATGGGGAGAGGGAGGAGGGGGAGAGGAACAATTTGTTCAGCTCCTCCATCTCTGACGTTGTGGTCAGGGATCTTGTCTCCCAACTCTGTTATATTGCACAGTATAGTACCGAACTCTGCCTACAGGAAGCGTTCATTAAATACTACTGATGGATTAATTAAAATCCATCTCCCTCTCTAGACTGTATGCTCATTGTGGCCAGGGAATGTATCTCCCAACTGTGTTATATTGTACTCTCCTGAACGCTTAGTTCAGTTCCCTGCACACAGTAAGCACTCAGTAAATCCCAGTGACTGATTGCTGGTTGCACCCGGGAGGAGACATCACTCTCTTGTTGAGGAGTTCCCGATGGTGTCTTTCACATTCTGCACTCCGCTCTAGCAGCAATTTATAATCCTTCCCACGTGGCCTCTCTTTTCCCTCTGGAGAAAGCAGGATTCCTCTTTTGTTCTGAGGAACTTCTTGACTGAAAGCCGCCAGAAACTACTGTGATTGAAATGATGAATTAATGAATCATCCTGGCTTTGCCAGGAGGATACTCAAGCTACTCTGCACCCCACAGAGCTTCATATTTATAAATTACGACTTGTATATCATAAATTATTTATTTCGATAAATGCCTGTCTCCCTCTCTAGACTTTTCGGTTCTTGTGGGTAGGGAAGGTGTCTAACAACTCTGTTATACTGTAATGAAAACAATAATAATAATAATAATAATAATAATAATAATAATAATAATAATAATGGTATTTGTTAAAAACTTACTATGTGCCAAGTACTGTACTAAGCGCTGGGGTGGATACAAGCAAATTGGGTTCGATGCAGTCCCTGCCCCATGTGGGACTCACAGTCTTTATCCCCATTTTACAGAGGAGGGAACTGAGGCATAGAGAAGTGAAGTGACTTGCCCAAGGTTGCACAACAGACAGGTGGCCAAGCCAGGATTAGAACCCATGATCCCAGACCCATGCTCTATCCACTATGCCATGCTGCTTCTCTGGCATATTGTATTCTCTCAAGGGCTCAGTAAAGTGCTCTGCACACACTAAGCGCTCAGTAAACCCCACTGATGGTGATGATTAGTGATTGAGAGCCTATGTGGCGGAGGCTGGTATGATTTCTTTTTCCCAGTACCGTCTCCTCGTAGATTCTAAGATGTCTTCTCAGAGGCTACTATTCTGTCATCTGGAATCAATTTTGTGATCAAGGGTCTCTTTTTGATTCCCTCCTTATGATCTAGGATCTCCCCCTTAACCGCTCTTTCCTTTGTCTGTGTTTATGTCCTCTTATTCATTGAAGATAATAGTAATAATAATGATTGTGGCATTAGTTAAGCAATCACTATGTGCCAAGCACTCAATAAGATTCAAGCTAATCAGGTCGGGCAACAGCCTCTGTCTCACATGGGGCTCACAGTCTTCAACGCATTTTACAGATGAGAACACTGAACCACAGAGAAGTGACTCGACCAAGGTCACAGAGCAGACATGTGCTGGAGAGGGGATTAGAACCTAGGACCTCTAACTCCCAGGCCCGGGTTCTTTCCGCTGGCTATTCCGCTTCTCCGTTTGGTGAGCACTACCACAGCACTGTTCTAAGCCCTTGGAGATAACACTAGGCCATCTCAAGGGGCTTGCAATCTTATGGGGGAGGCAGACATTCAAGTGAATTACAGATGGGAAGCAACAGAGTGCAAGGATTTGGACATAATCCCTGTGGGACTGGGGTAGGATAAGTATCCAAGTCCTTGGGAGTAAAGACCTAAGAGTCCAGGAAACCCAGAAGGGATGGTGAATAAATAGGGTGGGTGGAGGCGGGGGAAACCCACATACTCCAACCACCCCAAGTACTACATGGCAATATTCCCAAGCACTGGGAGTCCATTTTGGGAGAGCAACTGGAAGCTAGAGAGTAGGAGGCTATCCACGTAATGTTAAAATATTGCACAGAAAGTCATCCGGGACCATATTAGCCAATCAATCAATCAATCAGTGGTATTTATTGAGCGCTTACTGTGTGCAGAACACATTACTAAGCGCTTGGGACAGTACAATATAACAGAGTCGGTAGACACATTCCCTGCCCACAGTGAGCTTACGGACCAGTGGGGGAGACAGAGATGAATATATAGGAATAAATTATGGATATGGACATCAGTGCTGTGGGGCTGAGGGAAGGGTGAATAAAGGGAGCAAATCCAAGTGCAAGGGGGATGCGGAAGGGAGTGGGAGATGAGGAGATGCGGGCTTTGTCAGGGAAGGCCTCTTGGAACAGATTTGCATTCAGTAAGGCTGTGAAGGTGGGGAGAGTGATCTGTAGTGGACATGAGATGGATCAGCTGAAAAAGGAATGCCATGATTCTGGATAAATAGCAATTTAGTCAGGGAAGGATTTGGTATCTGGGAAGTCAAGGGAAGGGAGATAAGTATACGAAGAGTGGTCAAGACTGTAAGCTCCTTGTGGGAGGGGAACGTCTCTGCCATTTCTGTTGTGTTGGCCTCTCCTAAACGCTTAGTTCAGTGCGCTGCAAAGAGTAAGCGCTCGGTAAATACCGCCGATTGACTGAACACCAGGGAAGGAGAAACGACAACACATTGCCGTACAGTGCAGTTCACAACCATGGGGTTTGGAAACATTCTGGGGGCAAATGTCAGGTGACAAAGAGGGGATCTTTATTCTGGAGGAATGTACGCCCCCTCAGGACCCTCCCCAGGGCGGCCTTCATGTCCTGGTTCCTCAGGCTGTAGATGAGGGCGGGGGGCACCGTGGTGTAGAACACGGACAAAAGCAGGTCCAGGGTCGAGAGGGAATCAGACATGGGCTTGAGGTAGGCAACGGCTCCAGTCGAGAGGAGGATGGTGACGACGACAAGGTGGGACAGACAGATGGAGAAGGCTTTGGCACGGTCCTTGGCGGCAGGTATCCTCAAGCATGGCCCGGAATATGTACACGTACGAGATCACGATGAGAATGAAGGAGATGAAAGCCAACCCGAATGCAGTGGCTATGCTGACGTCAATGACGATGCGTGTTTCGGAACAGGAGATCTTCAGTAAGGAAGGGATGTCGCAGAAGAACTGCTGGATCAGGCTAGAGTCACAGAAACTCATTGTTAATGTCCCGGCTGTGTATATCGCCCCAAACAATCCCCCTCTGAGCCAGGAGGCGGCCGCCATCTTCCCACAGGTCCCTCGGTCCATGATGACCTCGTAGCGGTCGTAGGACATGGCCGTGAGGAGGGACAACTCTGAGAAAGCAGACGAAATCACTAAAACGACCTGAGCCACACAGCCCCATAGGGAGATGGCTCTGCCATTGATCAGGGAGCTGTGGATGGACTTGGGGACGGTGACAGGGATGAGGCCGAGGTCGAGGATGGACAGGTTCCTGAGGAAGAAGTACATGGGAGCGTGGAGGCGCTGGTCGAGGGCGGTGACGGCGACGATGAGGAGATTCCCCATCAGGGCCGCCAGGTAGACCCGGAGGAACAGCGCGGCCTGGACCAGCTGCAGCTCCCAGACCTCCGAGAATCTCAGCTGGAAGAATTCTCTCACCTTGGTGGTGCTTCCCATCTTCACGGATTATCTGTGGATTTCCCATGGAGGCACAGAGAAGGAGCACATTTAGAGGAAGGAATCTGAAAATCCCGATTTTTATTTTCAACTATCAGCGTCCCTCCGTTTTGGCTTCTAAGTCTGCATTTTCACTTTCACAGAGACCCAGGATAGGAAGGCAATGGCTTTGGAGCAATGAAAAAGGGGCTGGGGTCCTAATACCCCACCCACTCACCATTGCTCCCCGGGGTTTCGGGGGCAACTCTCGGGTTCTTACCCTCTCCGGGTCTTCGGACGTCTCCGGACGCAGGCCGCCCGTTCACACCAGGAAGAGTCAGCCAGAGGTCCAAAGCTTGGTTGCCGTTTATTTGCTATCCGCGATTACATGGTTAATAAAGAGAGAGAGAACGAGAGAGAGAGAGAAAGGGAGGGAGAGAGAGCACCTGTGTATGTGTGCACCCCCCCTTGTCTTGTTCGTCTCTTATACCCCCCGTTGCCCGGGGGCAGGATTTTCTCAGGCCATGTAGCACACTCACTCGCCACCCTCCAGCCACTAGCCTAGCAACAGCTCTGTCCATCACGAAGCGTTTGCTCTGGCTGGCCCCCAGCCACCCGTTGCCAACCATTGCTGGCTGCGGATATGGCCTTGAGGTTGCCTCCGAGCTTTGCAGGTGCAAGCTTGTTTTTCTTGCCCTGGTCCCTTTATCTCCTGTTGTTGAGTCTGGCTTTGAGCCGTTGGGTACAGTTTGTGTGCACATACTCCCTGTCTTTCCCACGCTCCCCACGTGTCCCCCTCCCGTTATGGCGGGGACCGCTAAGGGCGTCCGCGCAATGGGAGCATCTCGACCTTAAGCTCGCGGACCACCCGGGCAACAATGGAGCAAAAGAGATGAAGGAGGCACGGGAGGCACATGAGCAAAAGCAAAACCCCCCCAGTGGCGGCAAGGACCGAGACCAGCCAAGGGGCCAATCCCCCGGGCATCACGCGTTTAATCCAGTCCCAAAGTTCCTCCACCGCGTCCTCCCCGCGGCCTAGGACGTCCCAAGCCTTGGGGAAGCGCAGCGACTGGGCGTTGAGCTCGTCGATAAGGCGGCACAGTTCCTGTAACTCGCCGGTCACGTTGGCGGCCAGGAAAAGTCCCTCCAGGCGTTTCTTTACTCCATCCCAGGAGGCAGGGAACGAAGAGTTGGTGGCGTTGCAGCGGAGCGGAAGCACGCAGACATGCCGATACCGGTAGTCGCATTTCACCGCCTGCCGTAGGGACAGGAGGCGAACCTCGTCGCCGAGCGTCTCGATCACGTGCTCAAGGCCGATCAGCTCCTGCTGCAGGGAAGCGTCCAGGTGACGCTGAACCCCCCACGCCAGTTGGGTGGAGTGCATGAAGGCCGAGAGCTGAGACGCGAGGAAACCAGTCCGATCGTACAGATTCAGGATTTGCCATTCCTGGAAGGCGGAAAACGTGAGGTTCGCGGTACACAGCATGGCCTCAAACAATTCCCTGCGGTTGCGCAAGCCGCGCAAGTGGGTCGCTAGGGTATGCCATCGATGGTCGGAAGCCTGGGAAAACCAAGGTTCACCGGACTTAACGGGTATAAGGGTGTAGCGGGGCCGCCGGACCAGCCAAACGGCGTAATCAGCCGCACCCTCCGTGGTCATGGGTCGCGCCCGAGACATAAGGACGCATTGTGAGGAACCCGTGGTGGACAAGGAAAAGTCGCCATAAGCCGACCGGGAGGCAGTAAGGTTCCAGCTGGAGTCAGTACTTGGGCAGGCTATAAGCGCGTAAGGGACAGGGATAAGGGCGTTCCCTTGAAAGACATAATCATGGTCGGCACAATTGCCCTGCAAGTGCAGGGAAACGTTCAGACCCTCACGGAAAATAATACGATACACCGAGAAAGGGTAATCCTGGCACGTCGCCCCATCAGGGCAGGCGCACGAGCGGATCCTGACAGTCGCGGTGGGGGAGCGCAGGGAAGTAAAGGCTTTCCAGAGACCGGGGTGGTGCGTCCCCCACGGTAACGCGTAAAGCCCTGGTGCGGCCGCCTCCGTATACGTGTGGTCCCCAATGTGGTTATCCCAGGAGAGTAGGAGGGTACCATTATCATTATGGGGAATACAGCGGAACATGCCCGTGGAACAGTCAGTTAGAGGCATCCAAACCCCACCCCGACCCTCGGCGCACATTCTCCCAGGACCGGGGAGCGAGCTCGCATTACGGATAGGGCCAAAATACCCCCCGCTTCCCTCGCTGGATTTTGTGCCGCCGGGGGTGCACTGAAGTGTGCCGTGGATCCCCAGCAGGGTAAGGTTTCGGTGTGTGGGGTGCCCCTGACCTTGGGGTATGTTGACTTCCAGTGTATAAGTGAAATTTAGCAACCGCAAGCAAGATCTGGTTACCTCGGGCTGGTTCGAGAAAGCCCCATTGCCGGTGTACCAGCATATGGGGGGACCAGTGCTGCGCAAGATAGCGCCCCGAATACGGATCTCACGTTGGTCAGTGTCTGGGGACTGACCCCGGTGCTGGCCCATGAGCTTGGTCACGTTCCCTTGAAATGAGAGTTGGGGGGAGTCCTCCCTCCAGGAGACCATGCGCAACAAAGGCGCATTGGCGAGGAGGGCCCACCTCCAAACCCCGCTCTGCTCCTCAACATCCTTCAGGTGGCTATTTACCAGAGCAGTCCAGTTAATCCGCGTCCCGGCCTCCCTCCCCACCGCGCCCCCGGGAAGAAGAAGGGGAAGGGGAAGGAGGGGGGGGAGGAGGGGAATCAGGGCGCTGGGACTTCCCCTGCGGCTGGGCATCGTCTTCCCCGACGAGGCGGAGGTGTCGCGAGGAGATCCAAACGGGGCCGTCACCTGTGGAGATACAAGCATATCCTCGACCCCGAATTAGTACCGGATCAGGATCGCGCCAATCGCCCTCCACAGTACGCCACATCGCTCGCCCCATAGTGCGTGCGTGCGGGTGGTGGCGCCGGGGTTTCACGGTCGTGGACCCGTGGCAGAGGTGCCGCATGGCGGGGGAGATTCCCGTCTCCCGATCGACAGATAGAAAGTTATGGGTATACGTTGCCTTGTCTAGGGCGCACTGCGTGACCCGCTTCCCCACCCCCTGCTTCTGCAGGAGAGTTTTCAGTGTCCTGTTCGCCCTTTCCACTATGCCTTGACCGTTAGGGTTGTAAGGTATCCCGGTAACATGGGAGATGCCAAAGGAGGAGAAAAAGAGGGACATGGCTTTAGAGACATAACAGGGGCCATTATCGGTCTTTATCTCCTGGGGTGTGCCTATAGTGGCAAAGCAATGGTATAAGTGGTTTTGCACATGTCTTGCAGCTTCTCCGGCTTGGCGTGTCGCCAGCATGAATCCGGAGAAGGTGTCAATGGTCATATGAATCGTGGAGGTCCCCCAATGGGTGACATCCATTTGCCACAGCTCGTTCGGCGTGAGCCCCCGGGGGTTCACACCCGTCGACCCTGCCGGCCGTGGGGTGAACGGAAGACAGCGAGTACAGCGCCAGACAATAGACCGGGCCTCCTCTCTAGTGACCCCATACAGCCGGCGGAGCGAGGTGGCCGGGAGATGAAACTCCCTATGCGCCGCAGCCGCGGCATCCAGCCCCATTAGTGACGGCCCTGTGGGGTGCAGGCTGGCATCCACAGTTCGGTTGCCTTCAAAGATCGGCCCTTGTCCGTCCGTGTGGGAACGGACGTGCATGAGGTATACCTTACATTCCCTAGCCGCTACGGCGGCCTGAAGCTGAGAGATCATGTTCCCAATCTCCGAGTGCCGGTCGAAAAGTATGGAGGTTTCGATTCGCCGGGCAAGATTAACGGCATACAGGCTATCCGAGATAATGTTGATCGCCTGGGGGTAGTTAGTCATTGCCCATATGATAGCGAAAAGTTCATTTCGCTGAGTCGAGCCGTATGGTGTGTCGAGCACCGACAAGGCACCGGTGGTCTGATTGAAAACTACCGCCCGGTGTTCCTTGGTGGCACCCGTAAAGATATTGTCTCCTCCGACCGGAGTATCGGAGATCACCCGAGGGGTCAGAATGTCCGATCCCTCGCATAAGTGGCTAAGAGTCAACGGGGAGCGTTCCGTAAAGGTGGCCTGCTGTAGGAGCATGGCCCACAGGAAGCTGTCCCTGGCTATCGCCTCAAGGTCTCCCATGGCTATCCCGACATGGACTATAGGGTAAGTGGCTGAAAGCGCCACTACCCTCTGTATGGCGTTCTGGCAAAAGCGACCGAGAAGCTCAGTCTCCTTTGGGAGAACACGGGAGGGGTTTCAAGGATAACACCATTCGAGAATCTCGGTTCCTTGCTGTACAGCCGCGAAAAGGCTACCCTCCCGAAATATCGTGACCTCCATGGGGAGGTGGGGTTCAGCTCGACAAGTATGGCTACCCGCCAACCGCTGTGTGATTTCTCGGAGTGTGCTTTTCGCGGACTCCGTCCATTCGCGGTGCGATTTAAGATTGGGGTCTCTTTTTAGGAGATCGTACAGGGGTTGCATGAGGGCGGAGGGGATGGGCGTTCTCGCGCGCATCCATTGAATCTTCCCTACCAAACCCTGCATATCGTTTAACGTGACGTATTTTCGGGGGTCAATTTGGGGTGGTCTTTGAGTCACCCTGGTCTCGGTGACGTCAAACCCAAGGTACGTGCACGGGGCTGATTCTTGTACCTTCTCAGGTGCTACGAATAAACCCTGGGCTGCGAGGGCTGCCACCACTCGCCGGGTGAGCGTCTGTACCTGCCCTTGGTCAGGCATACCCAGAAGGATGTCGTCCATGTAATGGACGATCGTCGCCCCCGGGTATTCCTTGAGGAAAGGGGCGAGTATCCGCCCCACGAACCACTGGCGTATGGTAGGACTACAAGACATGCCCTGTGGCAGTACCTTCCACTGGTACCGGAGTGCTGGCTCCGCGAAATTCGGGCTCGGGACAGTAAAAGCGAACTTCACCCTGTCGTCAGGGTGTAACGGGATGCTGTAAAAGCAGTCCTTAATGTCTATGACCCGGATCTGGTGATTTTTTGGAATCATGTTAGGGGAGGGCAATCCGGGTTGTAGGGGTCCCATTGGCACAATGTGCGCATTGATTTTTCTTAAATCCATGAGGAAGCGCCACTTCCCCGCGGCTTTCTTTTTTATAACGAATACGGAGGCGTTCCAGGGGCTGAACGATTCCTCTAGGTGCCCCTGTGCAAATTGGTGCGCAACTAGGTCCTTCAGCGCCTGCAGCTTGTCCTTGGTCAGGGGCCACTGGTCCACCCGTACCGGTGGGTGTGGAAGCCATACCAGTGGGGGTGTTGACAAGCCCCGGAACCCAGTGGCCCCACCTAAAAAGGATCAGCTTCATCTATAAGGTGGGCTCCCAGCCCCTGCAGCACATCTCTACCCCACAGATTCATACGGAGCCCTTGAACGCACAGCGGGACGAACGCACCTTGCCTTCCCCGGCATGACCAAATCAACGAACGGCCCGCCTCTCTCACGGCTTGCAGTCCCCCCACGCCTTGCACCCCCATCGAGTGGTTTGCTAGTGGCCACTCCGCTGCCCAGCAGCAATCCTGAATAACGGAGCGATCGGCCCCGGTGTCCAGGAGCCCTTTAAGGGGCTTTCCTTCAACTAAGAGGGTCCGCCAGGGTTTATCAAGGGTTATTTCTTGTATTATTCCAATGGCTGGGGGCGGGGGATCAGGGGGCGGGGGGTCAAGGGGCGTAGCGTGAGCAATGACCATTCCCGATCCTAGGTATATACCATACGGATGATGGTTGGTGAGGGGAATCTTCCCGGGCCCTTCCCCCCGTTCGGACGAATGAACGACCCCTGCCGCTCTTGTCTGAAGCCCCACCACTAGGGCCCTCCAGGGGAGGGGCTGTATTGGGACGTTTACAGTGTCCCCGGGTCGGATTTCCACTGGGGCCAGGCATCGGACTTCAGCCCAAGTGGCTCCCGGGACCGAAGCCTCTGGTACTCCTCTATGAGAGAAACCTTTTTCGGGCTCTCTCCCGCGGCTGACACGGGGAACGCGTGACTTGGGGCCCGCGCGGGGCCCCTCCACCCGTTTCCCGACGCCGTTCGGGGTCTCCGCCTCGAGCGGCATTGTTTCGCATAATGCCCGTGCTTCCCACATTCAAAGCAAGTCACACCCTTTCTCGGCTGTGCTGGGGGGCCACTTTTGTCCTGAGCTCGGCATTGAGCCATCAGGTGTCCCATCCGTCCGCACCGAAAGCACTGTCGCCCCCTTTCCCCGACTCCTGATAATCCTTTCATTATTGCCCCCGCAAGCATCTGCGCCTTGTACTCTTCTCCTCCAACCCCTTCGCATCTTTGCAGGATGTCTCCTAATGTGGCCTCTCTGGGCAGCCCTGCCAATGCTTTCCTGCAGGCACTATTCGCGTTCTCTCGGATCATCTGCTTCAATACAATTTCGGCGCCGTCCCGATCCCCTATAATACGGGTGACCGCGGACTGCATGCGTGAAACGAAATCTTGAATCGCCTCGTCCGGGCGCTGTCTGATCTGCGTTAAGGGGGAGCGATGGTCCCCTTTCTCGGGAACCTTTTGGCAGGCAGTTAGGGCAACCCTGGCAATCACCATATACACCTCGGGATCGTAGTTGACCTGCATCTCAGGAGTCTCGAATCGTCCCGTCCCGGTCATAGCTGCAAAAGCCTCGGCGGGGTTCGGGAAACCCCGTCTGCATATTAGTTCTTTCGCAGCGGTGGTAAAATCAGATATCCATATAAGGCCCTGTCCGGGATCCAAACACCCGCGGGCAAGGGATTTCCAATCATTCGGGGTCAAAACGCTTTCCAAGGACATAGTGTCCAGGAGCTGGCTCACATAAGGGGAGCTGGGACCGTAGGCGACACACGCCGCCTTCAACTCTTTGAGTTTCACCCAAGGTATCGGGGCGAAACCTCGTCCCCCGTCTGGTCTTTCTATCACGGGGAATACCTCCCATCCCGTGACGTCCTCTCCCCTCGCCGCCGCCTCTTCCAAAGCCCGCTGTAGGGCTGAAACCGCTCTCGTCCTCTCCCCACTTTTAACGATCGGTTTCTTGCTTCCCACATCCATCTGCCTGAACTGTTCCCTCGTATCCCCTATCTCATTCTCAACCTCCGTCTGTGTAGCCTGATCTCCTCTTTCCCGCTCGGCGTTGGGCATTTCATTCTGGGTGTAAGGCCCGAGATCAGGATAGATGCGGTGGTAACTCGGGGCCCGTGGTGGGGGGGGTGTCTCTGCCTCGGCCTGACCAGTCTCCTCAGGTTGTCGGCTGTTCTCACCTTCCTGCCCCGCTTCCTCCTTGTCAGTCTGGCAGGTCGCGTCAAACTTACGAACGAGTTTCTCTGGCCCTTGAAAGGCCGCACGGAGGATACCGTGTATAAGAAAGTCCACGTCCTTTAGCTCCCCCGGGTGGGAGTCTTCATAGGCCGTCATCTGTTCCCCAATAACGTCCCATCGCTCCTCCGTGATCCCGGAATCAAGTATCCACGGGGAGGTCATAGTTACCTTCCCTATAAATTCCCTTATTGTTTTCAGCTCAATCTTTACCCCTTTACTTTTCAATATCTTGTAACAGTGCCGGGTGTACAATTCCTTATCTTCTGGCTTATATATGGGCAGCGATCGTACCGTCCCCATCTTCCCGCCTGACCTTTAGCTACCTGGCCTACGGGGCACTCTCCCTGGTCTTCCCCTATGGGGGTACTCGAGCCCCACGTTGGGCGCCACTCGTTGCTCCCCGGGGTTTCGGGGGCAACTCTCGGGTTCTTACCCTCTCCGGGTCTTCGGACGTCTCCGGACGCAGGCCGCCCGTTCACACCAGGAAGAGTCAGCCAGAGGTCCAAAGCTTGGTTGCCGTTTTTTTGCTATCCGCGATTACATGGTTAATAAAGAGAGAGAGAACGAGAGAGAGAGAGAAAGGGAGGGAGAGAGAGCACCTGTGTATGTGTGCACCCCCCCTTGTCTTGTTCGTCTCTTATACCCCCCGTTGCCCGGGGGCAGGATTTTCTCAGGCCGTGTAGCACACTCACTCGCCACCCTCCAGCCACTAGCCTAGCAACAGCTCTGTCCATCACGAAGCGTTTGCTCTGGCTGGCCCCCAGCCACCCGTTGCCAACCATTGCTGGCTGCGGATATGGCCTTGAGGTTGCCTCCGAGCTTTGCAGGTGCAAGCTTGTTTTTCTTGCCCTGGTCCCTTTATCTCCTGTTGTTGAGTCTGTTTGGCTTTGAGCCGTTGGGTACAGTTTGTGTGCACATACTCCCTGTCTTTCCCACGCTCCCCACGACTCACCTCTTTCTCTTTCTCACATACAAACACACACACATACACACACACTTTACAAATATATTTTAATATTGCCTACCACCTCTGTTCCACTATACTCTCCAAACTCTGTTCTGTTTCACTCTCCCAAGGACTTAGTTCAGTGCTCTGCCCACAGTAAGTGCGCAATAAATATCATTGATTAATTGATCATTTCTGCTAACATCTTTTTGGTGTGTGTCATAATGGCACCTTGATATCATTCAATCATATTTATTGAACGCTCACTGTGTGCAGATCACTGTACTAAGTGCTTGGAAAGTACAATTCAGCAACAGATAGAGACAATCCCTGCCCACACGAGGCTCACAGTCTAGAAATGAATGAATTACCTACGTTGCCTAATATTTCTTTAACATTAATGATGTTACCTGAACGCTTTCTGTGTGCAAGGCACTGTACTAAGTGCTTGGGAGAGTACAATAGAAGAGAGTTAGTGTAAACGTTCCCTGCCCATAGCGAGTTTACAGTCTAGTGGAGGAGATGGACATTAATATAAATATATGTTACAAAAATGAATATAAGTTCCCTTCCTTATTTTGAGTGTGCTCTGCAGGTAGGCTCCTCTTCAACCTAACCAACAATGACTGAAGGAATCCGACTCAGGTAGATAGATTCGGTTATTTTTAGCATGAAAGGCAGTGCAGTAGGCAATCGATCAGTCGATGGTATTTACTGAGCACTAACCGGGTACAGAGCCCTGTACTAAGCCTTGGGGGGAGTACAGTAGAACAGAATTGGAAGACACGTTCTAGGCCCGCAGAGAGCTTCGTGGCTAGTCTAGTCTCAGCTCCATGGGCCTTTGTCCTTCTCTTGCGATCCTAGCAGCTTGGTTTTAACTTGTTTCAACTAGATGTTTGCAGTCCACGCATCCTAACTCCTAACTCTCTCCTTCGGGCGGTCAGTGTCTTTTCCACAACAGCGTGTTTTCCACCCACATCCCACTCCCAGCCTCTCATCTCACACCCTTACTTCCGGTTCCATCTTCCCCTCATTCCTGGCTTTCTATCTGGCCCCTCTTTACAACCCGGCCTTACATTCCATGTCTTCCATTCTGGTCTGGGATTGGGAAGCAACGTGGCCTAGTAGAAAGCCTGGGAGTCAGGGGATCTGGGTTCTAATCCCAGCTCCACCAGCTACCCTTTTGTGGGTGGTATTTAAGAGTTTACCAGGTGCCAGGCACTATACTAAGTGCTGGGGTAGATACAAGCCAATTAGGTTGGACACATTCCCTGTTCCACAAGAGGGTCACGGTCTTAATCCCCATTTTACAGATGAGGTAACTGAGACACAGAGAAGTGAAGTGACTTGCTCAAGGTCACAGAGCTGATAAGACGTGGAGCTTGAATTATGACCGAGGTGCTCTGAGGCCCGTGATCTTTCCACTAGGCCACTTTGCTTCTCACACACGTCCATATCCTTATATTCTGTTAGCTTCCCTATCTGTAATTCATTTTAATGTGTCCTTTAGCACTAGATTCTAAGCTTCTTGAGGGCAGGCATTGTGCCCACCCACTAGAGAAGCAGCGTGGCTAAATGGAAAGAGCCCAGGGTTGTGGGTTCTAATCCCAGCTCCGTCACCTATCAGCTGTGTGACTCTGGGCAAGTCACTTCACTTCTCTGTGCCTCAGTCACCTCATCTGTAAAACGGGGTTTGAGACTGTGAGCCCCACGTGGGACAACCTGATTAGCTTGTATTTACCCCAGTGTTTAGAACAGGGCTTGGCACATAGTAAGCGCTTAACAAATATTATCATCATCATCATTACTCTTTTGTACTGGATTCTCCCAAGGACTTAGTACAGCGTTCTGCACGCAGTCAGTTGTAAGCTCCGTGTGGGGGCAGATCTTGTCTATCAACTCCACTGTATCAGTACAGTTCTACGTATCCAGTAAGAGCTCAATAACTACGATGGATGGATTGAGCGATTGACTTTGACTCACCGGGGCGGTCCAGGGTTGGGGATGCTGAGTTCCTCCTCCTCGCCTCCTTATGCGGGTTTGTGGCAGGGACGGGAAAGAGTGTGGCATAAAACCAGTGCTTTGGGTTTCTCGGAGACAGCAGCCGCTAATCTGGCGGGACAGGGGGAGGCGGTTCCCCTGGGAGGACCAGCCCCGGGCTCACCCCGAGGGACTCGTTATCTGGAAGACTCAGGAGTCCCATAGGTGACGTTATCTCCGACGTTCATCAGAGCTCAGACTGTCCCACTAATGTTACCTCCCTCACCCACGAGAATGCCCATGGTCACAAATTCATTCAATTGTCTTCGTTTAGTGCTTGCTGCATGTAAAGCACTATAGTTGGCGCTTAACAGCGCACAATACAATTAACAGACATATTCAACGCTAACAATGAATGTATAATGTAGAGAAATTCCGATAACGAACAAAACTCTGGCAAACTGACTAGTTATGCGATCTTCCTCTGAGCTTTCACTCTCCCCACCTTCGCAGCCTTATGCAAATCCTCTCCAAGAGGCCTTTCCTGACTAGGCCCTCATTTCGTTTTCTCCCACTCCCTTCCACATCACCCTGGTACTTGGATTTGCACCCTTTATTCACTCCGCCATCAGCCCCACAGCACTTATGTCCAAATCCATAATTTATTTATTTATATTAACGTGTCTCCCCGCACTAGATTGTAAGCTCACTGTGGGCAGAGAAACCTGTCTACCACCTCTGCTGCATTATAATCTCCCAAGGGCTCAGTGCAGTACTCTCTACACAGTAAGTGTTCAGAAAATATAGTTTGATTGACTGATTCATTCATTCAATCGTATTTATTGAGTGCTTTTGTGTGCAGAACACACGTGCATCTGGTTTTGTACTGGACAGTCTGGTTTCTGGCTGTTCTGTCTCCTGCTCTGGGCCCAGGATCCATGAGTGACCCCAATGACCACCCCTTCAATTTCTCTGCCCCCTTGTCTAACAGACCCAAACCCCATGGTCCAGTTGGGTGCCATGGCTATTGGCTTTCCTAGTCTTCCTTTACAGTTCTATCTCCCCTTACAGTCCCCCTTTCCTCTTCTTCCACTCTCTTCTGCATCACCATGACTGGCTACCTTTATTCATCCCCTCGCCCCAGCCCCACAGCGCTTATTTATGTCATTTATTTATGTCCATTAATGTCCGTATACCCCTCTGGTAGAATGGGTGGTCAGGGAATGTGTCCATTATATTGTTCTACTGTACTCTACCAAGCACTTAGTATAGTGCTCTGTACACAGTAAGCACTCAATTAATATGATTAACTGACTGACTGATTATTAAAGGCTACCTCATTCTCCCGCCATCTCAGTCCTGATCAAGGACTGATCTTGGTCTAGTACCAGTTAACACTAATGTACTGGGTGTGCCTAATGGAAAGAGCACGGGGCTGGGAGTCAGAGGAGGACCTGGGTTCTAATCCCTGCTCTGCCATATACCTGCTAGGTGACGATGGGCAAGTCACTTCACTCCTCTGGTCCACAGGTACCTCATCTATGTAATGGAGATTAAGACTGTGAGCCCCTTGTGGGTATAACCCGATCGTCTCATATCTACCCCAGCGCTTAGTAGAGTGCCCGGCACAAAACGGGAACGTATCTACCAATTCTGTTATATTGTACTCTCCCAAGTTTTTAGTACAGGGCGCTGCACAAGTAAGCACTCGATTGACTGATTGATACTAATCGCTTTACAAATGCTACAAGCAAATAGTCAATCTCCATGGCCACCATTCCCTTTAGACTGCTGGCGTTATGATACATTCGGGTATGGTGGTCCTGGAACTTGAGGTCTCAGCAACTGGCTGACCATTTTTCTCTGTGGGAGACTCCATGGTCACCAGTAGTTCCCATGTGAACGACCCCAAGGGGTGGGGACCCAGAATCCCCCAGGCTAGAAGGGACTCTGACCTCAGGGTGAAGAAGGTTCTACCGCCATTTTAGAGGCATTTCCCTGCTATCATTCTCCGCAGGGTGGTCTTCATAACCTGATTTCTCAGGCTGTAGATGAGGGGGTTCAGGGCGGGGGCACCACGGTGTAGAACACAGACACCAGCAGGTCCAGGGCCGAGGGAGAGTCAGACACGGGTTTGAGGTAGGCGAAGGTTCCATTCACTACGAATAAAGACACGATGACGAGGTGGGGCAGGCAGTTGGAGAAGGCATTGGCGCGGCCCTCGGCGGCCGGCATCCTCAGCACGGCCAGAAAGATGCGCACTTACGAGACAACGATGTGAATGAAGGAGATGAAAGCCAATATAAATGTAGTGGCCACGCTGACGTCGATGGCAACGTGCGTATCGGAACAGGAGATCTTCAGTAAGGAAGGGACGTCGCAGAAGAACTGCTGGATCAAGTTAGAACCACAGACGCTCAGTGTTAATGTCCCGGCTGTGAACATCGTCCCGAAAAGACCCCTGCCGATCCAGGAGGCGGCCGCCATCTTCCCACAGGCCCCTCGGTCAATGGTGACCTCGTAACGCAGGGAGAGGCAGATGGCCACGTAGCGGTCGTAGAACATGGCCGTGAGGGCGGACAACTCCGAGAAAGCAAACGAAATCACAAAAAAGACATGAGCCACACAACCCCATAGAGAAATGGCTCTGCCATTGATCAGGGAGTCATGGATGGATTAGAGGACGGTGACAGAGATGAGGCCGAGGTCGAGGACGGGCAGGTTCCTGAGGAAGAAGTACATGGGGGTGTGAAGGTGCCCGTCGAGGGTGGTGACAGCGACGATGAGGAGATACCCCGTCAGGGCCGCCAAGTAGATCAGGAGGAACATCGCGGCCTGGACCAGCTGCAACTCCCAGACCTCCGAGAATCCCAGCAGAAGGAATTCCATGACCATGGTGGTGTTGGTCATTTTCACGGAGAATTTGTGGATTGCCCATGGAGGCACAGAAATTTGATTTGATTTCATTCATTCATTCATTCGTATCCATTGAACACTTACTGTGTGCAGAGCACTGTACTAAGCGCATGGGAAGTACAAGTTGGCAACATATAGAGACGGTCCCTACCCAACAACGGACTCACAGTCTAGAAGGGGGAGACAGACAACAAAACAAAACATGTAGACAGGTGTCAAAATCGTCAGAACAAATAGAGTTAGAGCTATATGCACATCATTATTAAAATGAATAGAATAGAAAATATGTACAAGTAAAATAAATAGAGTAATAAATCTGTACAAACATATATACAGGTGCTGTGGGGAGGGGAAGGAGGTAGGGAGAGGGGATGGGTAAGAGGAGAGGAAAAAGGGGGCTCAGTCTGGGAAGGTCTCTTGGAGGAGGTGAACTCTCAGTAGGGCTTTGAAGGGAGGAAGAGAGCTAGCTTGGTGGATGTGTGGAAGGAGGGAATTCCAGGCCAGGGGGACGAAGTGACCGGGGGTCGACGGTGGGACAGGTGAGAAAGAGGAACAGTGAGTTTAGCGGCAGAGGAGCAGAGGGTGCGGGCTGGGCTGTAGAAGGAGAGAAGGGAGGTGAGGTAGGAGGGGGCGAGGTGATGGAGAGCCTTGAAGCCGAGAGTGAGGAGTTTTTGCTTGGTGCATAGGTTGACAGGCAGCAACTGGTGAATTTTGAAGAGTGGAGTAACACGCCCAGAGCGTTTCTGCACAAAAATAATCCGGGCAGCAGACAAGTAGGCCTCCTCCAGGAGGCCTTCCCAGACTGAGCCCCTTCCTTCCTCTCCCCCTCGTCCCCCTCTCCATCCCCCCATCTTACCTCCTTCCCTTCCCCACAGCACCTGTATATATGTATATATGTTTGTACATATTTATTACTCTATTTATTTATTTATTTTATTTGTACATATCTATTCTATTTATTTTATTTTGTTAGTATGTTTGGTTTTGTTCTCTGTCTCCCCCTTTTAGACTGTGAGCCCACTGTTGGGTAGGGACTATCTCTATGTGTTGCCAATTTGTACTTCCCAAGCGCTTAGTACAGTGCTCTGCACATAGTAAGCGCTCAATAAATACGATTGATGATGATGATGATGAAGTATAGACTGAAGTGGGGAGAGACAGGAGGATGTGATCATAGAGGAGGCTGATGCAGTAATCCAGTCGGGATTGGATGAGAGATTGACCCAGCAAGGTAGCGGTTTGGATTGAAAGGAAAGGCCGGATCTTGGCGATGTTATGAATGTGAGACTGGCAGGTTTTGGTGACGGCTTGGATGTGAGGGGTGAACGAGAGAGCGGAGTCGAGGATGACACCAGGGTTGTGGGCTTTTGAAACGGGAAGGATGGTAGTCCCGTCTACAGTTACGGGAAAGTCAGGGAGAGGGCAGGGTTTGGGAGGGAAGATAAGGAGTTCAGTCTTGGACATATTGAGTTTTAGATGGCGGGCAGACATCCAGATGGAGATATCCTGAAGGCAGGAGGAGACACGAGCCTGAAGGGAGGAAGAGAGACGGGGCAGTGATGTATATTTGGGTGTCATCAGCGTAGAAATGATAGTTGAAGCCGTGGGAGCAAATGAGTTCACCAAGGGAGTGAGTGTAGATAGAGAAGAGAAGGGGACCAAGAACTCACCCTTGAGAACCCCTACAGTAAGGGGATGGGAGGGGGGGAAGAGCCCTGCAAAGGAGACTGAGAATGAACAGCTGGAGGGATAAGAGGAGAACCAGGAAAGTACGGAGTCTGTGAAGCCAAGGTTGGATAGCGTGTTGAGGAGAAGGGGGTGGTCCACAGTGTCGAAGGCAGCTGAGATGTCAAGGAGAATTAGGATAGAGTAGAAGCCGTTGGATCTCGCAAAAAGGAGGTCATTGGTGACCTTTGAGAGGGCAGTTTCGGTGGAGTGTAGGGGATGGAAGCCAGATTAGAGGGGATCAAGGAGAGAGTTGGCGTTGAGGAATTCGAGGCAGCGGGTGTAGACGACTCGTTCTAGGAGTTTGGAAAGGAATGGTAGGAGGGAGATAGGGCGATAACTAGAAGGGGAGGTGAGGTCAAGAGAGGGTTTTGTAGGATGGGGAGACGTGGGCATGTTTGAAGGCAGAGAGGAAGGAACGAGTGGAGAGAACGTGGTTGAAGATTGAAGTTGAGGAGGGGAGGAGCGAGAGATTTCATAAAATGAGAGGGAATGAGGTCTGAAGCACAGGTGGGTGGTGTAACACTTGAGAGGAGGGAGGAAATCTCATCTGAAGATACTGCTGGGAAGAATGAGGGAGTAGCGGAGAGCGTTGAGAGCGGGGGGGTTGGAAAAGGGGGAGGTGTGAATTTGGGGAGCTCAGACATGATGGAGTTAATTTTACTAATGAAGTAGGAGGCCAGATCAGTGGGGGTGAGGGATGGAGGAGGGGGAGGAACAGGGGGCCTGCGAAGGGAGCTAAATGTTTGGAAGAGCTGACGGGGTTGATGGGCATGGGTGTCAAGAAGGGAGGAGAAACAGTTTTGCGTGGCAGAGGAGAGGGCAGAGTTAAGGCAGGAAAGGATAAACTCGAAGTGAACAAGGTTGGCTTGATCTTTGGACTTTCGCCAGCGGTGTTCAGCAGCTCGAGCATAAGAGCAAAGGGGGCGGACAATGGCAGTGATCAAAGGCTGTGGGATAGTGGTACGTGAGCAGCGAAGGGTAAGGGGAGCGAGCAAGTTGAGTTGAGTAGAGGGTAGAGTTGAGAGCAGTAATCTGGTCATCAAGATTGAGTAGAGAGGAAAGGGAGACCAGGTGGGTGTGATGCGCTGAGAAAGATGGATAGCGTCGAGAGAGCGGAGGTCTCTGTGAGTTAGTAATATGGATTTACAGGAGAGAGGAGTGTGAGTGAGGAGGCAGGTGAGAAGTGTATGATCAGAGAGAGGGATTTCAGAGTTGGTGAGGGTGGAGATAGTGCAGCGGTAGACGATGATGAAGTCGAGGGTGTGACGAGGTTGGTTAATGGGCGAGGTGGGGTTGAGCAGGAGGTTGGCAGCGTCAAGGAGAGAGTAAAGGTGGGCAGCAGAGGAGTCACCAGGGACATCCATATGGATGTTGAAGTCTTGGAGGATCAGAGTGGGCACGGAAAAGGAGAGAAAGAAGGTGAGAAAGGGGTCAAAATCTTTAAAGAAATTGGAGGTGGGGCCGGGTGGGCGGTAGATGACGGCTACAGGAATCTGAAGGGGGTGGTAGAGGTGCTTCAAAGGAAGCGAAGGAAAGGGAAGGGGGAGGAGGGATAGTGCGATAGCGACATTGGGGAGCAAGAAAAAAAACCGATACCTCCACCTTTTCCGGTGAGTCTGTGGAGTGTGTGAAGAAGAGGCCTCCACTGGAGAGAGCAGCAGAAGAGACCATGTCATCCAAAGAGAGCCATGTTTCGCTTAGGGCGCGGAGGATTAGCGAGCTGGAAAGGAATAGGTTCAGGATGAAAGGGAGCTTACCTATAATGGAGCGGGGGTTCCAAAGGCGACACTTGTCAGTGGCTGTGGGGGGAGGGGATGGAGGGTGAATGGTGCGAGGGGTGCGGAGGGTTTGGGTTTGGATGAGATGGCGGGGCCCTGGGCAGGGAGAGGGAGAAGAAGGGTGGCGATGAGAAGGGAGAATTGCGATGTGGTGTGGGCGGCGAGGAGGGGAGGGAGGGGTTTGGAAGGGAGGAGTTGAGGGTTGGCGCTGGTACAGAGTGAATCTGGGGAGGGGGTGAAGGGAAGGGGTGGTGTGAGGGAAAGGGAGGGAAAGAGCTAAATGGGAGGGGGGAAGGGGAAGGTGAGGAAAGGGAAGGGCAGTTGGGAACAGGGGAATTGATAGTTCATGGTGAGGTCAGCATGGTAAATGACAGCACAGCGGGTAGTTAACAATAACATGCAGTAGCAATAATAAAATAAGTAGGTGATAACGTCACAGAGAGTGGTTAACAATTAACATGCTCTGGCAATAATAAAATAAGCAGAAGATGATATCACAGAGAGCGGTTAACAGTTCATATGTGATGGCAAAAAATACGCAGATGATGACATCACAGAGAGCAGTTAACAGTTAACATGTGATGGCAGGAAAATGAGCAGGTAATGACATCATTGAGAGCCGTTAACAATTAACATGCTATGGCAATAATGAAATAAACAGATGATGACATCACGGAGAGCAGATAACAATTAACATGCAGAAGCGACCATAAAATAGGCAGGCGATGCCCAGAGGAGAAGGATAAATTGTCCATGGGCCAGTCAAATCAAATCAAAGTGGCTAATGGCAAGGAGAGACCAGGGGCTCTTGGCAAAAATGTCTCTGAGGTGGTGGAGGATGGAGTCCTATGGATGGAAGTTCTGGAGTAGGGTGGAACTCTTAAGGGGGGTTCATGGGAGAGGAGATGCCTGGGGAGAGGAGTGAACAGCCAAATAGCATGGGTGGGCTGACCAGAGTTCTTCTGTGACAACCCCTCCCTGTTGAAAATCTCTTCCTCCGAGGACCACGTCATCATCGATGTGAGCGTCACCGGTGGGGTAGCTTTAGTTGTCGCCTGCTTCGTCTCCATCATCATCTCCTATGTCCGCATCTTCCAGGCCGTGTTGAGGATGCCGGCCGCCGAGAGCCGAGCCAAAGCCTTCTCCACCTGCCTGACTCATCTCGCCGTTGTCATCGTCTTCCTCTTGACCAGAAGCTTCGCCTACCTCAAGCCCGTGTCAGACTCCCCATCGACCCTGGACCTGCTGGTGTCCATGTCCTACACCGTGATGCCTCCCCACCCTGAACCCCCTCATGCACAGCCTGAGGAACCGAGATATGAAGGCCGCCCTGGGGAAAATCCGAAAGGGTAGATTCCTCCTCCCTCCTCTAAGGGACGAAATGTCTATTTCCTTTTGCTGACTAACTGATTCCTTAGCAGGATTCTGACGGTGGGGGTAGCCATATAAAGAGCTGTCCAAAGAGGAAGTCCAGCGTCTGTGGATTTGTCAATGTCTGGGACAGAAGCTGATAAGCTGTGTGTGACTGTAAGCCCGATGTGAGCAGGGATTGTCTCTATTCTGAATAGTACTTTCCACGCGATTAGTTCAGTACTCTGCACACAATAATCATTGAATAAATATGATTGAATGAATCAATGAATCAATGGCTGACAAGTGATTGTTTGGGCGATATAATGATTTAGTGGAATGAGCGGGAAATTAGAAATGTCTGCCTAGTTCTGCCACCGGCCTGCTGTATCACCTTGGTCCAGTTACTTAACCTCTCTGGATCTCTCTGTAAAATAGGAGTTTAATATATGCTCTCCCTTTCTCTTACAATCTGAGCCCCCGTGGGTCAAAAACCTGTCCGATCTGATTCGTTTGTTTCTACTCCAGCACTTGGCAGCCTTTTACAAGTAAATTCTTAATCAATTCAATAATGATAATGTCGATACTACTAGTGATAGTAACAGTAATTCTATGAATTTTAAGATCACTGTTGATGGTTATGAAAATCAGAAAATCGGAGGGTGACAATGAGAAGGGACGCAATCATGGAAACTTTTCCCCACATTTGACTACCTGTTTACATGTTTTGATGCCTGTCTCCCCCTTCTAGACTATGAGCCCGTTGTGGACAGGGATTGTCTCTATTTGTTACTGGATTGTACTTCCCAAGAGCTTAGTACAGTACTGTGCACATAGTAAGCATTCAATAAATACGATTGAATGAATGAAGGAAGGTCTCCAGACACTAACTAAGCTTGCCAATCTGTCACTCCCTACCTCTGTGCTGAGGGTTTTGATTCTTCTTTGTTTACTCTGAGTAACCAATCGTACTCCCCCAGTGAGGATATGAGGATATATTTTCTTTTTGATATAGTATTTGTTAAGCGCTTGCTTCATGTCAAGCACTGTTCTTAGCGCTGGGATAGGTACAAATCAATCAGGTTGCACACAATCCCTGTCCCACATGAGGGTCACAGTCTATGTACGAAGGAGAACTGGTATTGCATCCCCATTTCACAGCTGAGGAAGATGAGTCCCAGAGAAGTGAAGTGACTAGGCCAAGGTCACCCAGGAAGCATTCGGGAGAGCTGGGACTCTCATGCCCAGGTTATTTCCACTAAATCATGTTGCTTCTCCTTTTCAGAAGCATACCATTCTCTCTCCGTCTCTCTCTCTCTCTGGATACGGGTATACCTATGTAGATGAAGATGCTGTTGTTCATTCATTCATTCAATCGTATTTATTGAGCGCTTACTGTGTGCAGAGCACTCTACTAAGCGCTTGGGAAGTACAAGTAGGCAACATATAGAGACGGTCCCTACCCAACAGTGGGCTCACAGTCTAGAAGGGGGAGACAGAGAACAAAACAAAGCATATTAACAAAATAAAATAAATAGAATAAATATGTACAAATAAAATAAATAAATAGAGTAATAAATACGTACAAACATATACATATGTACAGGTGCTGTGGGGAGGGGAAGGAGGTAGGGTGGGGGGATGGGGAGGGGAAAGAGGGGGAGAGGAAGGAGGGGGCTCAGTCTGGGATGGCCTCCTGGAGGAGGTGAGCTCTCAGTAGGGCTTTGAAGGGAGGAAGAGAGCTAGCTTGGCGGATTTGCGGAGGGAGGGCATTCCAGGCCAGGGGGATAACGTGGGCCGGGGGTCGACGGCGGGCCAGGCGAGAACGAGGCATGGTGAGGAGATTCGCAGCAGAGGAGCAGATGGTGCGGGCTAGGCTGTAGAAGAAGAGAAGGGAGGTGAGGTAGGAGGGGGCGAGGTGATGGAGGGCCTTGAAGTCGAGGGTGAGGAGTTTTTGCCTAATGTGAAGGTTGATTGGTAGCCATTGGAGTTTTTTGAGGAGAGGATTAACATGCCCAGAGCGTTTCTGCACAAAGACGATCCGGGCAGCAGCGTGAAGTATGCATTAAAGTGGGGAAAGACAGTAGGATGGGAGATCGGAGAGGAGGCTGATGCAGTAATCCAGACGGGATAGGATGAGAGCGTGAATGAGCAGGGTAGCGGTTTGGATGGAGAGGAAAAGGCAGATCTTGGCAATGTTGCGGAGGTGAAACCGGCAGGTTTTGGTGACAGCTTGGAAGTGAGTAGTGAACGAGAGAGCGGAGTCGAGGATGACACCAAGGTTGTGGGCTTGTGAGACTGGAAGGATGGTATTGCCGTCAACAGTGATGGGAAAGTTAGGGAGAGGGCAGGGTTTGGGAGGGAAGACAAGGAGTTCATTATTGGACATGTTGAGTTTTAGATGGAGGGCAGACATCCATAAGGAGATGTCCTAAAGGCAGGAGGAGATGCGAGCCTGGAGGGAGGGAGAGAGAGCAGGGTCAGAGATGTAGATTTGGTTGTCATCAGCGTAGAGATGACAGTTGAAGCCATGGGAGCGAATGAGTTCACTGAGTGAGTGTAGAACAGAAGGGGACCAAGAACTGACCCTTGAGGAACCCCTACAGTAAGGGGATGGGAGGGGGAGGAGGAGCCCGCCAATGAAACTGAGAATGAACGGCCGGAGAGATAAGAGGAGAACCAGGAGAGGACAGAGTCTGTGAAGCCAAGGTTGGATAGTGTGTTGAGGAGAAGCGGGTGGTCCACAGTGTCGAAGGCAGCTGAGAGGTCGAGGAGCATTAGGATAGAGTATAAGCCGTTGGATTTGGCAAGCAGGAGGTCATTGGTGACCTTTGAGAGGGCAGTTTCCGTGGAATGTAGGGGACGGAAGCCAGATTGGAGGGGGTCGAGGAGAGAGTTGGTGTTGAGGAATTCGAGGCAGCGCGTGTAGACGACTCGTTCAAGGAGTTCGGAAAGGAATGGTAGGAGGGAGATAGGGCGATAACTAGAAGTTGAGGTGGGGTCAAGAGTGCCTTTTTTTAGGATGGGAGAGACGTGGGCATGTTTGAAGGTAGAGGGGAAGGAACCAGTGGAGAGTGAGCAGTTGAAGATGGAAGTTAAACGGGCCAGGACCATTGCTGCAGTTGGGACTGTCAGGTTCCTATCTCCAGAGGGTTCTCGCTTTGTCTGGTCCACGTGCTCCCTCCACAGGGGCCCAAGCGGGTCCTCCAGGGATCCCTCTCAGAGCATCGACTGTTTATCTTCGGGGACGGGGCCCACCTGGAGAGCGGTTCAGCATCCATGGGAGAGTGGAGAGTGGCTGAGGGCCCCTGGACGTCCCTGTCTGGCTGACCGAACCCGAATCCGAGGAGAAAGAGGAGACCAGCCCAGTGCAAAGGAGGTCACTGCCCCCCGCCAGCCTCAGCTGCCTTGATGACAGTGAGCAGGGGTGGAGAAAGGCAAGGCGAGATGGAACCAGAAGGATGAAGCCAGAGATGGAGCCATTCTGGGGAGATTCCCGCACTCGGAGAACAGAGTTCATTCATTTATTCAGTCGTATTTATTGAGCGCTTACTATTTCTCCTCCCTTATTGACACCCATGCCCATCACCCCCGCCAGCTCTTCCGTACATTCAACTCCCTTCTTAGGCCCCCGGTTCCTCCCCCTCCTCCTTCCCTCACCCAAAACGATCTGGCCTCCTACAAAATTAAATCCATTAGGTCCAATCTCCCCAATGTCACTTCCCCCCCTTCTCCAACCCCCCGGCTGTCAACACTCTCTGCTACTCTCCCATCCTTCCCAGCAGTATCCTCAGAGGAGATCTCCTCCCTCCTCTCAAGTGCTACTCCGGTCACCTGTGCTTCAGACCCCATTCCCTCTCATCTCATGAAATCTCTCGCTCCATCCCTTCTCCCCTCCTTAACTTCCATCTTCAACCGATCACTCTCCACTGGTTCCTTCCCCTCTGCCTTCAAACATGCCCATGTCTCTCCCATCCTAAAAAAACCCTCTCTTGACCCCACCTCACCTTCTAGTTATCGACCCATATCCCTCCTATCAGTCCTTTCCAAACTCCTTGAACGAGTTGTTTACACGCACTGCCTAGAAGTCCTCAACACCAACTCTCTCCTCGACTCCCTCCAGTCTGGCTTCCGTCCCCTACATTCCACGGAAACTGCCCTCTCAAAGGTCACCAATGACCTCCTGCTTGCCAAATCCAACGGCTCCTACTCTATCCTAATCCTCCTCGACCTCTCAGCTGCCTTCAATCAATCAATCAATCAATCGTATTTATTGAGCGCTTACTATGTGCAGAGCACTGTACTAAGCGCTTGGGAAGTACAAATTGGCATCACATAGAGACAGTCCCTACCCAACAGTGGGCTCACAGTCTAAAAGGGGCACTTCGACACTGTGGACCACCCCCTTCTCCTCAACACGCTATCTGACCTTGGCTTCACAGACTCCGTCCTCTCCTGGTTCTCCTCTTATCTCTCCGGTCGTTCATTCTCAGTCTCTTTTACAGGCTCCTCCTCCCCCTCCCATCCCCTTACTGTGGGGGTTCCCCAAGGTTCAGTGCTTGGTCCCCTTCTGTTCTCGATCTACACGCACTCCCTTGGTGACCTCATTCGCTTCCACGGCTTCAACTATCATCTCTACGCTGATGACACCCTGATCTATATCTCTGCCCCTGCTCTCTCCCCCTCTCTCCAGGCTCGCATCTCCTCCTGCCTTCAGGACATCTCCATCTGGATGTCTGCCCGCCACCTAAAACTCAACATGTCCAAGATTGAACTCCTTGTCTTCCCTCCCAAACCCTGCCCTCTCCCTGACTTTCCCATCTCTGTTGACGGCACTACCATCCTTCCCGTCTCACGAGCCCGCAACCTTGGTGTCATCCTCGACTCCGCTCTCTCATTCACCCCTCACATCCATGCCGTCACCAAAACTGCCGGTCTCAGATCCGCAACATTGCCAAGATCCGCCCTTTCCTCTCCATCCAAACCGCTACCCTGCTCGTTCAAGCTCTCATCCTATCCTGTCTGGACTACTGCATCAGCCTTCTCTCTGATCTCCCATCCTCGTGTCTCTCCCCACTTCAATCCATACTTCATGCTGCTGCCCGGATTGTCTTTGTCCAGAAACACTCTGAACATGTTACTCCCCTCCTCAAAAATCTCCAGTGGCTACCAATCAATCTGCACATCAGGCCAGAACTCCTCACCCTCGGCTTCAAGCCTCTCCATCACCTCTCCCCCTCCTACCTCACCTCCCTTCTCTCCTTCTACAGCCCACCCCGCACCCTCCGCTCCTCTGCCGCTAATCTCCTCACTGTGCCTCGTTCTCGCCTGTCCCGCCGTCGACCCCCGGCCCACGTCATCCCCCGGGCCTGGAATGCCCTCCCTCTGCCCCTCCGCCAAGCTAGCTCTCTTCCTCCCTTCAAGGCCCTACTGAGAGCTCACCTCCTCCAGGAGGCCTTCCCAGACTGAGCCCCTTCCTTCCTCTCCCCCTCGTCCCCCTCTCCATCCCCCCCCATCTTACCTCCTTCCCTTCTCCACAGCACCTGTATATATGTATATATGTTTGTACATATTTATTACTCTATTTATTTATTTATTTTACTTGTACATATCTATTCTATTTATTTTATTTTGTTAGTATGTTTGGTTTTGTTCTCTTTCTCCCCCTTTTAGACTGTGAGCCCACTGTTGGGTAGGGACTGTCTCTATATGTTGCCAACTTGTACTTTCCAAGCGCTTAGTACAGTGCTCTCCACACAGTAAGCGCTCAATAAATGCGATTGATTGATCGATTGATTGATTGCTATTAGCAGTGTTATTGTTGAGAGGTGTTATTAATGAAGAAAATTTTCTGTAATATCTACCTATTTGTCTACCTATTTACCTATCTATAGATACATCTATATCTGAAATTCCGATATATCTATAGATAGCCGATATATCCCTATCTAGATATATAGATATAGACAAATCTGTAGATGTCTGTATCTATAGATATCCATTTATATCTATATCTATCTATATAAACAGACATATATCTCTATATCTATACCTACCTGTCTGTCTGCCTGTCTATCTATCAAGATGTCTTTATCTATATATGTCTATATCTGTCTGTCTAGATAGATATATCTAACTATATATAGACATATCCATCTATCTCCATCTATCTGTCTACACAGATAGATATAGATGGATATGTCTGTATATATATATCTGAGATTCTGATATATCTATAGTTATTCATTCATTCATTCAATCATATTTATTGAGCGCTTACTGTGTGCAGAACATTGTACTAAGCGCTTGGGAAGTACAAGTTGGCAACATATAGAGACGTTCCCTACCCAACAGTGGGCTCACAGTCTAGAAGGGGGAGACAGACAACAAAACAAAACATATTAACAAAATGAAATAAATAGAATAGTAAATATGTACAAGTAAAATAAATAGAGTAATAAATCTGTATAAAGATATATACAGGTGCTGTGGGGAGAGGAAGGAGGTAGGGCGGGGGGGATGGGGGGAGAGGAATGGAAGGGTTCAGTCTGGGAAGGCCTCCTGGAGAAGGTGAGTTCTCAGTAGGGCTTTGAAGGAAGGAAGAGAGCTAGCTTGGCGGATATGCGGAGAGAAGGCATTTCAGGCCAGGGGGAGGACGTGGGCCTGGGGTCGACGGCGGGACAGGCGAGAACGTGGCACAGTGAGGAGGTTAGCGGCAGAGGAGTGGAGGGTGCGGGCTGTGCTGCAGAAGAAAGCAGAGTCGAGGATGACACCAAGGTTGCGGGCTTGTGAGACGGGAAGGATGGCAGTGCTGTCAACAGTGATGGGAAAGTCAGGGAGAGGGCAGGGTTTGGGAGGGAAGATAAGGAGTTCAGTCTTGGACATACTGAGTTTTAGATGGCCGGCAGATATCCAGATGGAGATGTCCTGAAGGCAGGAGGAGACACGAGCCTGTAGGGAGGGAGAGAGAGCAGGGGCAGAGATGTAGATCTGGGTGTCATCAGTGTAGAGATGATAGTTGAAGCCGTGGGAGCGAATGAGTTCACCAAGGGAGTGAGTGTAGATAGAGAACAGAAGGGGACCAAGAACTGACCTTTGAGGAACCCCTACAATAAGGGGATGAGAGGGGGAGGAGGAGCCCACAAAAGAGACTGAGAATGAACGGCCGGAGATATAAGAGGAGAACCAGGAAAGGACAGAGTCTGTGAAACCAAGGTTGGATAGCGTGTTGAGGAGAAGGGGGTGCTCCAGAGTGTCGAAGGCAGCTGAGAGGTCGAGGAGGATTAGGATAGAGTAATTACCCAATATACCTATAGCTAGCTATATAGATGTAGGCATATCTCTATATCTGTAGATATAGACATATAGAGATATAGCTATATAGCTATAGGTAGATATATCTCCACCTTCCATTCATCTACCGGGCATTTGGAAGGTGCGGGATTAGATGGGGAGAAAATATTGTGCGTCCCTCAGTTATTAATCCTGATCATTAGGGTCGGTGTGCAGCACTTATTATATGTCCAGCCCTGGGGTAATACAGGAATAATAATAACTGTGGTACTTGTTAAATCTTTCTGTAAGAATGTGAGCTTCAACTGGGACAGAGACTGTGTCCAACCTGATTAACTTGTATCTCCAGCGCTTAGAACAGTGCTCTGGCACATAAAAAGCATTTAACAAATACCGTCATAATTAATCCCAGCGATTATAACAGTGCTTGGCACGTAGTAAATGCTTAAGAAGTACCATTGTTATTAGAATTCTGCAGCATCGTATCCCAGGGCTTAGAACTCATAGCCTCATGTGTAATGGACAATGCCACTGACCCCTGAAAGGTCCCAAGACTTCCTGTCAGTTCCCAAAGCTCCAAGACTCCCAGGGAGGCAGGGGGAAGGACAGAGGCTTGGAGGGTAAAGAAGAGAGAGTTAATAATAATTCATGGTATTCGTTGAGAAGCCGTGTGACCCAGTGGATAGAACCGAGGCCTGGGAGTCAGAACAACCTACGTTCAAATGCCGGCTCCGTCATTTGTCTGCTGCGTGATCTTGGGCAAGTCACTTCACTTCTCTGAGCCTCAGTTCCCTCGTCTGTAAAATGGGGATGAAGACTGTGGGCCCCCTGTGGGACAGGGCTGTGTCCAATCTGATTATTTTGTCTCTACCCCAGTGCTTAGAACGGTGCCCGACACACAGGAAGTGCTTAACAAATGCCGTAAAAATCCTTAGTTTGTGCCTCGTACTGTACTAAGCACTCGGGTTGATGATAATCAATATTATCATCGTTATTGTAGTTTTGTTAATAATGATAACAATAATAATAATAACGGCGGTATTTGCTAAACACTTACTCTGTGCCAGGCACTTTTCTAAGCACTGGGGTAGACACGAGGTAATCAGGTTGCCCCACGTGGGTCTCACAGTTTTCATCCCCATTTTCGAGATGAGGGAACTGAGGCACAGAGAAGTGAAATGACTGGCCCAAAGTCACCCAGCTGACAGATGGCGGAGCTGGGATTAGAACCCACGACCTCTGACTCCCAAGCCCTGACTCTTTCCACTAGGCCAGGTAAGGTAGCATGGGAAAGGGGAAAGATGGTCAAAGCTTTGAATGGGGAGTGAGGCGGTCGAGGATCAGTTTCATTAAATGCCCTCTTCTTCTCCAACTGGTTTCGTTGAGCAACTCTGTTGTCTCGGGCTCTCCCAAGCGCTTTGTACAGCCTTGCACGCAGTAAGCGCTCGATAAATACCATTGATTGATTAATTGATAGAATGGGCAAGCCATCCCGAAATAACAGTTCCCCTGTTAGGTGGCTGTTAAGTATGATTGCCTTCAGTCAATTCACCGAGAGTCTTCACAGAGTCATTCATTCAATCGTATTTATTGAGCACTTACTGTGAGTCCCTCGGAGTGCAAAGAAGCATCGTGACCTAGAGGAAATATCCCAGATCTGGAAGTCGGGAGATCTGAGTTTTAATCACAGCTCCACACTTGTCTGCCGGGTGACCGTGGACAAGTCACTTCACTTGTTGGTGCCTCGGTTTGCTCCTCTCTAAGGTGGGGCGTGTGTGAAGGTTATGGGAGCGAGGCAATCAGCAGACCGTGCTTGTGAAGGTTTAGCACTGATATTCTCCATCGTTCTTCTCAACTGCAGGGAGGTAAAATAAATTCTAGGTGCTGCTGATGATAATAGTATTTGTTAAGCACTTACTGCAAGCCAGGCACAAAGTTACATGCACAAGGGATTTGAGGTTGGAGTGTGTTTAGATACACAGTGGGTACATAGGTGATGCCGTTGGGAGGGAAAGAGGGGTAATGAGAGATTAGTCCGGGAAGACTTCCTGGAAGAGGTGATTTTAGGATGCCAGATGGGAAGGAGGGGGGAATTCCAGGGAGGAACATTAACAGGTTTTCACCTCAACCTTCTACACCACGCAGTGTGACAGTGGGAAGAGCCTAGGTCTGGGTGTCAGAAGACCTGGGTTCTAATCCCGCCTCTGCCACTTGCTTGACCTGTGACCTTCGCAAGTTACTTAGAGAAGCCACATGCCCTAGTGGATTCAGTGCTCTGCACACAGTAAGCCCTCAATAAATACTACTGATTGGTTGGCGTGAAGGAGAATGCAAATAAATTAAAACGCCACTACTTTTCTGGCATTGGACTGATATCTGCAACTGAAACCGTATGTAGCTTTAGCCCATTTCACAGCTGGGCCACCTCATTCTTTTGAAGTAATGGAAACAGACACATACACACAGATTTTTTCTTATTTATTATTGCAACATTCTCTGCCCAATTATTCCCAAACCTCTACACACACGAACACAATCAAACACACATTCACCCGTAAATACACCTGTCTTTAACATTTTTATATAGAAGGCTGGACACGTTCTGCTGGAGGAGACTGGCCATCCCGAAAGCCATTTCGGTGGCGTTCGTGCTATGTAGCTTCCGACTGGGATCAGATGGTTCTTTCTGGAGGGCGATCTGGGCAGGGGGAGAGGAGTAGAGACACAAGGAGAGAGAAAGCGGTGAGCTTTTCAAGAGTATGTCTCTGTGCCCGTTATAATAATAATAATAATGATGGCCTTCATTAAGTGCTTACTATGTACAAAGCACTGTTCTAAGCACTGTGGAGGTTACAAGGTGATCAGGTTGTTCCACGGTGGGGGGGGGGGCGCTCACAGTCTTAATCCCCATTTTACAGATGAGGTAAGTGAGGCCCTGAGAAGTTGTGATTGTCCAAAGTCACACAGCTGACAATTGGTGGAGCCGAGAGTTGAACCCATGATCTCTGACTTATAGGATGCATCACAGTGCTCTGCACAGAGTAAGCGCTCAATAAATACCCATGATGGAGAAACAGTGTGGCATAGTGGATAGAACCCGGGCCTGGAAGTCAGAAGGACCTGGGTTCTAATCTCGGCTCTAACATTCATCTGTTGTGTGACCTTACTAGAACCCAGCCAGCACACTTTGCTCCTCTAACGACAACCTACTCACCGTAACTCAATCTCATCTCTTTCACCGCCCACCTCTCGCCCATGACCCGCCTCTGGCCTGGAATGCCCTACCTCCTCATACCTGACAGACAATGGCTCTGCCCACCTTCAGAGCCTTATGGAAGGTGCATCTCCTCCAGGAGGCCTTCCCTGACTAAGCCTTCCTTTCCTCTTCTCCTGCTCCCTCAGAGTCACTTTGATTTGCTCCATTTTTCAAAATACGATTGAATGAATGAATCCTCCCTTCCAGCGCCAACGCACCTGTGTCCATATCTTCTAGACTGTGAGCCCTCTGTGGGCAGGAATTTTTAATGGCATTTATTAAGCGCTTACTATGTGCAAAGCACTGCTCTAAGCGCTGGGGAGGTTATAAGGTGATCAGGTTGTCCCACGAGGGGCTCAGAGTCTTAATCCCCATTTTACAGATGAGTGAACTGAGGCCCAGAGAAGTGAAGTGACTTGCTCAAAGTCACACAGCTGACAATTGGCGGAGCCGGGATTTGAACCCATGATCTCTGACTCCAAAGCACGTGCTCTTTCCACTGAGCCATGCTGAACCGTATTTATTGAGTGCTTACTGTGTGCAGAGCACCATACTAAGTGCTTGGGAAGTACAAATCAGCAACATATAGAGATGGTCCCTACCTAACAATGGGCTCATACTATAGCAGGGGGAGACAGACAATGTATGAATGACAATCATCCCTCTATTTGTTGCTGAATTGTACTTCCCAAGCGCTTAGTACTGTGCTCTGCACACAGCACTCAATAAATACAACTGAATGAATGAATCGGTTATTTATTCACATTAATGCCTATCTCCCTCTCTAGACTGTAATCTCGTTGTGGGTAGGGAATGTGTCTGTTATATTGTATTCTTCCAAGCGCTTAGTACAGTGCCCTGCACACAGTAAGCGTTCAATAAATACAACTGACTGACCGACTGATTATCCCAGAGACACAGCAGGAAGAGGAGGGAGGGGAGATCGTTGAGACACAAACAAAAGTGTCAAGCACTGTTCTAAGTACTGGGGTAGATACAGAGAAGCAGTGTGGCCTAGTGGAAAGGCCAAGGGCCTGGGAGTCAGAAGACCTGGGTTCTAATCCCGGCTCCACCACTTCTCTGCTCTGTGGCGTTGGCAAGTCACTTAACTTCTCTGTGCCTGTTTTCTCATCTACAAAATTGAGATTCAACACCCAAGACCCTTGTGGGACCTGAGGATCCAATATCTACCCCAGCGCTTAGTACAGTGCTTGACCCATAGTAAGTTCGTAACAAATACCAGAGTTACTATTATTCAATTTAATCAGGCCAGACACAGTCTCTTTCCTCCGTGGTGCTCTGTGGTGAAAGGATGAGCAGATATGTAAACCCCCTTTTACAGATAAAGAAACTGAGGCATGGTGAAGCTAAAGTGACATGACCAAGCTCCTCTGAAATCATTCAATCAATCCATTGTATTTATTGATAATAATAATAATAACGATGGCATTTATTAAGCGCTTACTATGTGCAAAGCACTGTTCTAAACGCTGGGGAGGTTACAAGGTGATTGGGTTGTCCCACGGGGGGCTCACAGTCTTAATCCCCATTTTACAGATGAGGTAACTGAGACACAGAGAAATTAAGTGACTTGCCCAAAGTCACACAGTTGACAATTGGTGGATCAGGATTTGAACCCATTACCTCTGACTCCAAAATCTGTGCTCTTTTCCACTGAGTCATGCTGCTTCTTCTGAGCACTTATGATGTACAGAACGCTACTAAGCACTTCAGAGAGTCCAATATAACAGAGTTGGTAGACGTGTTCCCTGCTCAGAAGGACCTTACAGACACTAATCAATCAATCAATGGTATTTATTGAGCAATTACTGTGTGCAGAGCACTATACCAAGTGCTACAGAGAGTCCAGTATAGCAGAGTTGGTTGACACTCTCCCTGCCTACAAGGGGCTTGTGAGGAGGGGACAAACAATAACCAGTCAACAATCAACTGATGGTATTCATTGACCACTTACTGTGTGCTGAGCACTGTACTGAGCCCTTGGGGGAGTTCACGATAACAACATAACAATATCACAGACCGAATATAACAGAGAATCCAACAGATTTGCCTGCCAATAAGGGGTTTAGAGACTGGATGGGGGGGACAGAGCACTGTACTAAGCGCTGAGAAGCAGTGTGGCCTTGTGGATACATCACCTGACTGGAAATCAGAATGACCTAGGCTCTAATCCTGGCTTTTTTGCTGTGGGAATTTGGGCAAGTCACTTCACCTCTCTGGGCCTCAAGTCACTTCACTTCCCTGTGCCTCAGTTCCCTCATCTGTAAAATGGGGATAAAGACTGTGATCCTCTCGTGGGACAACCTGATCACTTTGTAACCTCCCCAGGGCTTATAACAATGCTTTGCACATAGTAAGCCCTTAATAAATGCTACCATTATTATTATTATTATTATTATTATTATTATTATTATTATTATCTATAAAATGGGGATTAAAATTGTGAGCTCCAAGTGGGACATGGACTGTGTCCAACCTGATCAGCTGGTATCTACCCCAGAGCTTATTACAGTGCCTGGCACATAGTACGCACTTAACACATATCATTTAAAAGAAAAAATGAATGCCTGGAAATCCCTCTGGCAGCGGGGCAGCTCTAGTCTACTTACCCATCGCTCATGCTGGCTGGGAGGGCGGCTCTCAGAGAGTCAGGTTCTGGGGGATGAGGCTCCATTTATCAGCTGTTCTCTTCGTCTCTCCCTCAGGGGGCAACTAATATGTATCTAAATAAGCCGTGGAGCATTAACACATTCTGACAGTCAGACAGGCTCATCTCCGGAGTACCCCAGAAGGTCCCGACAATGTAAGACAAGATGGCTCACCCACCCTCAATGCTGATGGACGCATTGGAGGCCACTCTGAGGAGATAGAGGCTGCTCTGCGGATGTAGAGGCCGCTCAGTGGAGACAGAGAGAGCTCTGAGTAGACAGAGACCTCTCAGGGGACAGTGGCCGGTCTGAGGAGATGGAGACCACTCTGAGGAGATGGAGGCCTCTCTGAGAAGACAGAAGACACTCTGAAGGGACAGAGGTCACTCTGTGGAGACAGAGGCCACTCAGTGAAGACGGAGACAGAGACCACTCTGAGGAGATGGAGGCCTGAGGAGATAGAAGACGCTCTGAAGGGACAGAGGTCACTCTGCGGAGATAGAGGCTGCTCAGTGGAGACAGAGACAGCTCAGCGTAGACAAAGACCACTCTGAGGAGACAGAGACCGCTCTGAAGAGATGGAGGCTGCTCTGCAGAGACGGAGGCCGCTCTGAGGAGATGGAGACCGCTCAGAGGAGACAGAGACCATTCTGAGGGAACAGAGTCCGCTCTGCAGAGACAGAGGCCACTCAGTGGAGACAGAGACAGCTCTGAGTAGACAGAGACCACTCTGAGGAGACAGAGACCACTCTGAAGAGACGGAAGCCACTCTGAGGGGATGGAGGTCGCTCAGTGGAGAGACAGCTCTGAGTAGACAGAGACTGCTCAGAGGAGACAGAGACTGCTCTGAAGAGATGGAGGCCACTCTGAGGATATGGAGGCTGCTCAGAGGAGACAGAGACCACTCGGAGGAGACAGAGACCGCTCTGAGGAGATGGTGGCCACTTGGAGGAGACAGAGACCGTTCTGAGGGGACAGAGGCCGCTCTGCAGAGACAGAGGCCGCTCAGTGGAGACAGAGACAGCTCTGAGTAGACAGAGACCACTCTGAAGAGATGGAGGCTGCTCTGTGGAGACAGAGGCCGCTCTGAGGAGACGGAGGCTGCTCAGAGGAGACAGAAACTGCTCTGAGGGGACAGAGGCCACTCAGCGGAGACAGAGACAGCTCTAAGGAGACAGAGACCACTCAGAGGGGACAGAAACCGCTCGGAGGAGATGGAAGCCGCTCGGAGGAAACACATCAAAGGCGGCTCTGAGACATAGGCCCTGTCTTGCAGAACCCAGGTGCCTCACGGCCCAGCTCTGCCTGGTTGCCTGTCGTGGGTCTGAAACTGTCACCCTACAGAGCTTGCTTGGCCCCAGATGCTCTTATGTTAGAGATGCAGCCTGGTCTAGTCGCTAGAGCCCGGCCCGGGAATCAGAAGGACCTGGGTTCTAATCACACTTCCATCACTTGTCTGTTGTGTGGCTTTGGGCAAGTCACTTAACATCTCCGGGCCTCCGTTTCCTCGTCTGTAAAACGGGCATTTAAGTCACACTCCCATGTGGGATAGGGACTGCGTCCAACCTGATTACGTTGTGATTACCCCGGTTCATAGACCATTGCTTGGCACATACTAAGCACTTAACGAGTACCATAATTACTAACCCACAATGCTCTTGATGGTCAAGGTCCCTTGAGGTACTTGGGGCCCCAAGCCTCTTCAGCCTATTCGCATCCGATGCTGACTCAACTCACCTGGGTCACATCCTCTCTGTCTTAAGACTTTCCAAGTTAAATAATTAGTTCATCTTAATAATAATACTAATGATAATGATGGCATTTGTTAAGCGCTTACTATATGCGAAGAACTGTTCTAAGTGCTGGGGGGATACGAGGTGATCGGGTTGTCCCATGTGGGGCTCACAGTCTTAATCCCCATTTTACAGATGAGGTGGCTGAGGCCCAGAAGTGAAGTGACTTGCTCAAGGTCACACAGCAGACACGTGGTGGAGTCGGGATGGGCTCTTCACTTAAGACCCGTTGTCTAGTGGAAAGAGCACAGGCTTGGCGTCGAGGGAATCGGGCTCTAATCCTGGCTCTGCCACTGGCCTGCCGGGAGACCTTGGGCAAGTCACTGAACCTCGCTCTATCTACGTTTCCTCACCTGCAAAACGGAGCTACGACATCTGTTCTCCCCCTTTCTTAACTGGGCATCTTGGGTGCTTCAGGGACTGCGTCAGCTGTGACTTTTTTTAATGATACTTTTTAGTGCTTTCTATGTGCCAAAGACCTTACTAAGTGCTGGGCTAGTTACAAGATAATCGGGTCTTACATGGGGCTCACAGTCTAGCTAGGAGGGAGCCCAAGTATTGAATTTGCATTTTACTCAGTCAGTCAGTCGCATTTATTGAGCACTTACTGCGTGTAGTGCACCAAATTAAGTACAACACAACAATAAATGGACATACTTCCTGCCCGCAATGAGCAGGCATTAACATAAATAAATAAATTACACAGATGAGGGAACCGAGGCATGGAGAAGTGAACTGACCTGCACGCAGGTAAATTTCCCCAAGAACATCGCCTTCCTTAAGGACTGAGAACTACTACACCGGGGATTTTTCTTCCACATGAATTCTCCAGGGACTGACCACGGCTGAGGTTTGGCCAAAAGCCTTTCCACGCCCGTTCCATCTGTGGACTTTCACTCCATTGTGAACCTTCTGGTGGTTAATGAGGGTTGACCCTTGACCAAAAGCCTTCCCGCACTTGGAACATATGTAAGGTTTCTCTCCGGTGTGAATTCTCCGGTGGTTCACCAGGTCCGAGCCCTGACTGAAGCCTTTTCTGCAGTCGTCACATCTGTAGGGTTTCTCCCCAGTGTGGATTCTCTGGTGTTTAACGAGGGTCGAAGAGTCGCCGAAAGCCTTCCCGCAGCCACCGCACCTGTAAGGCCTCTCCCCCATGTGTATCTTCTGATGCGTCGCCAGGATGGAGTGGTCGCTGAAGGCCTTCCCACATTGGCCGCAGCGATAGGGTCTCTCTCCCACGTGGATTCTCTGGTGCCTTGTCCAGGCCGAGTTCCAACTGAAGACCTTTCCGCACTCATTACAACCGTAGGGCTTCTCTCTGGTGTGAATCCTCTGATGGTTGACAAGCATCGAGCAATCGCCGAAGGCCTTCCTACATCAGTCACACCAGTAGGGCCTGGCCCCGGTGTGAATCCTCTGGTGGTTGATGAGGATGGAGCATTGCCCGAAGGCCTTCCCACACTCGCCACACCTGTACGGCTTCTCTCCCGTGTGGATCCGCTGGTGCTTGATGAGGGTCGAGGAATCCCGGAAGGCCCTGCTGCAGTGGCCGCAGCGGTAGGGTTTCTCGTGGGTGTGGATCCTCCGGTGTTGCATCAGGGCCGAGTGCTGGCTGAAGACCTTCCCACACTCACCGCATCAGTAGGGTTTCTCCCCGGTGTGAATCCGCTGGTGGGTCACGAGCACCGAGTGGTCGCTGAAGGCCTTCTCACACTGGTGACACCTGTAGGGTTTCACTCTGGTGTGGATTCTCCGAAGCGTAACGAGGGTGGAGTGTCAACTGAACGCTTTTCTGCATTCCTTACAGCTGTGAGACCCCAGGGAGGACTTCTTATGGGGCTCTCCGGGGACCCCCAAACCGGCATCCCGTCCGGGAACTTTTCTCTGTCTCCCATCTTCCCGGCTCCGTCCCTCCATGGAAGGCCCGGGCGTGGTCTGGGAGAGCTTCCCGGAGACCGCCCCGTGGGAAACCGCTTCCCTGTCCCCCTCCAGCTTCTGGAAAACAGCTTCCCTGTCCCCCTCCGGCTTCCGGGCAATGGGCTCGCTGGTTTCAGTTGGGGTTTTACAATATGGAATGGACAGAAATGGAAAAGTCAGCCATCTCTCGGGTTGCTTATTCGGGTTACAGGAGTGAACATGGTAACTTCTCTACCAATGGATAGATTTGCGGCGGGGTGGGGGCGGTGTCGACCAGTCGATCGATTGATTGAGCACTTGATATTTTTTCAGTCGTATTTATTGAGCTTAGTCCAGTGCTCTGCACACAGTAAGCCCTCAAAAATATGACTGAATGAATGGAGCGATTGAGCGCTTGATATTCCTTCAGTCATACTTATTGAGCTTAGTCCAGTGCTCTGCACACAGTAAGCACTCAATAAATATGACTGAATGAATGAATTGAGCGACTGAGCGCTTGATGCCCGGATCATTTTTTTTAAAAAATTGTTTAGTCCTTGCTCCCCACTCCTCAAGAACCTCCAGTGGTTGCCCATCTTCCTCTGAATCAAACAGAAATAAAACTCCTTACCATTGGCTTTAAGGCACTCAGTCACCTTGACCCCTCCTATCTTACTTCTCCGATTTCCTACTACAACCCATCATGCATACTTTGCTCCTCCAATGCCAACTTACTCACTATACCTAGATCTCATCTATCTCACCACCAACCCCTCATCCATGTCCTCCCTCTGGCCTGGACCCCCCTTCCCTACCCCCCTTCCCTTTAATATCTGACAGGCCACCATTCTCCCTACTTTAAAAGCCTTATTAAAATTACATCTCCAAGAGACCTTCCCTGACCAAGCCCTCATTTCCCCCCCTCCATCTCCCATCTGCATCACCCTTGCACGTGGATGTATCCTTATTCACCCCTGTAGCAATTTTGAACATATCCGTAATTTAGTGGGGAAGCAGCGTGGCTCAGTGGAAAGAGCCCGGGCTTTGGAGTCAGAGTTCATGGGTTTGAGTCCCGGCTCTGCCAATTGTCAGCTGTGTGACTTTGGGCAAGTCACTTAACTTCTCTGTGCCTCAGTTATCTCATCTGTAAAATGGGGATTAAGATTGTGAGCCCCCCGTGGGGCAACCTGATCACCTTGTAACCTCCCCAGCGCTTAGAACAGTGCTTTGCACATAGTAAGCGCTTAATAAATGCCATTATTATTATTCAGTCGTATTTACTGAGCTTTGTCCAGTGCTCTGCACACAGTAAGCGCTCAATAAATACGACTGAATGAACACATTGAGTGATTGAGTGCTTGATATTCCTTCAGTCATATTTATTGAGCTTAGACCAGTGCTCTGCACACAGTAAGCCCTCAACAAACATGACTGAATGAACGAATTGAGCGATTGAGCGCTTGATATTCCTTCAGTCGTGTTTATTAAGCTTAGTCCAGTGCTCTGCACACAGTAAGCACTCAATAAATATGACTGAATGAATGAATTGAGCGATTGAGTGCTTGATATTCCTTCAGTCGTATTTATTGAGCTTAGTCCAGTGCTCTTCACACAGTAAGCGCTCAATATGATTGAATGAATGAATTGAGCAATTGAGCGCTTGATATTCCTTCAGTCGTATTCATTGAGCTTAGTCCAGTGCTCTGCACACAGTAAGCGCTCAATAAATACGATTGAATGAACGAATTGAGCAATTGAATGCTTGATATTCCTTCAGTCGTATTTATTGAGCTTAGTCCAGTGCTCTGCACACAGTAAGCTCTCAATAAATACTAAGCGCTTGGGACGTACAAGTCGGCAAAATCTAGAGACGGTCCCTACCCCACAACGGGCTCCCAGTCTAGAAGGGGGAGACGGACAACAAAACCAAACACATGGACAGGTGTCAAGTCGTCAGAGCAAACAGAATTAAAGCGGATGCACATCATTAACCAAATAAATAGAATATGTACAAGTAAAATAGAGTGATAAATCTGTACAAACATCTATACAGGTGCTGTGGGGAGGGGAAGGAGGTAGGGCGGGGGGCATGGAGGGTGGAGAGGAGAAAGGGGGCTCAGTCTGGGAAGGCCTCTTGGAGGAGGTGAGCTCCCAAGTGCTCTGCCCATAGTAAGCACCCAATTCATTCATTCATTCAATCGTATTTATTGAGCACTTACTGTGTGCAGAGCACTGGACTCCCGAAGGGATGCATGAGAGGCCAGGCTGCTTCTCCAGTGTGGCTCAGTGGGAAGAGCCTGGGCTTTGGAGTCAGAGGTCATGGGTTTGAACCCGGCTCCACCACTTGTCAGCTGGGTGACTGTGGGCAAGTCACTTCACTTCTCTGGGCCTCAGTTCCCTCATCTGTCAAATGGGGATGAAGACTCTGAGCCCCCCGTGGGACAACCTGATCACCTTGTAACCTCCCCAGTGCTTAGAACAGTGCTTTGCACATAGGAAGTGCTTACTAAATGCCATTATTATTATTACTGTTATCCATCGAAGGAAAACCCCCCCGGCTGCTTGCCAGCCGAGGGTAAAGTGCTCACCGAGGGAGAGGAGGTTCTGGTAGTTCCCCAGAGTCACGTCCCAGTAGAGGTGTTGCTCGGTGTGCCCCAGTTTCATCCACTCCTCGGGGCTGAAGGTCACGGCCACATCCTCAAACGTCAGTGACCCCTGAAAGGTCACAGCATCTCCTCGCTCGGTTCCTGCCCCTTTCCCCCTCACCCCCCTCAGGGAGTTGGGGATATGGGGGGGGCTGCAACCAGCACTTAGCACAGTGCCTGGCACAGAGTTAAGCGCTTAACAACATCGCAAGTATTATTATTATCAGCAGTTTTGGAGGAGCCCACTGTTGGGCAGGGACCTCTATATGTTGCCAACTTGGACTTCACAAGCGCTTAGTACAGTGCTCTGCACACAGGAAGCGCTTAATAAATACGATTGAATGAATGAATGAATGAAAGGAGAAAAGCATTCATAAATACGATTGAATGAATGAATGAAAGGAGAAAAACATTCATAAAATGATTGAATGAATGAATGAAAGGAGAAAAACATTCATTCATTCATTCAATCGTATTTATTGAGCGCTTACTGTGTGTGGAGCACTGTACTAAGCACTTGGGAAGTCCAAGTTGGCAACATCTAGAGACGGTCCCTACCCAACAGCGGGCTCACAGTCTAGAAGGGGGAGACAGAGAACAAAACATATTAACAAAATAAAATAAATAGAATAAATATGTACAAATAAAAGAAATAGAGTAATAAATAAAATAAATAAAACAAAGGAGCATGTCATCATTGGTATTTATCATTCATTCATTCATTCAATCGTATTTACTGAGCGCTTACTGTGTGCGGCGCACTGTACTAAGCACTTGCATTTATCGAGCACTCACTATGAGAAGCAGCATGGCTCAGTGGAAAAGAGCCTGGGCTTTGGAGGCAGAGGTCATGGGTTCAAATCCCAGCTCCGGCAATTGTAAGCTGAGTGACTTTGGGCAAGTCACTTCACTTCTCAGTGCTTAGAACAGTGCTTTGCACATAGTAAGCACTTAATAAATGTCATTATTATTATTATTATTCTCTGGGCCTCAGTTCCCTCATCTGTCAAATGGGGATGAAGACTGTGAGCACCGTGTGGGACAACCTGATCACCTTGTAACCTCCCCAGCGCTTAGAACAGTGCTTTGCACATAGTAAGTGCTTAATAAATGCCATCATTATTATTATTATTCTCTGGGCCTCATCTGTAAAATGGGGATTAAGACTGTGAGCCCCCAGTGGGACAACCTGATCACCTTGTAACCTCCCCAGCGCTTAATAAATGCCATCATTACCATTATTATACTCTGGGCCTCAGTTCACTCATCTGTCAAATGGGGATGAAGACTGAGCGCCATGTGGGACACCTGATCACCTTGTAACCTCCCCAGTGCTTAGAACAGTGCTTTGCACATAGTAAGAGGTTAATAAATGCCATCATTATTCTTCTTCTTCTCTGGGCGTCATCTGTAAAATGGGGATTAAGATTGTGAGCCCCCCAGGGGAAACCCTGATCACCCTATAACCTCCCCAGCGCTTAGAACAGTGCTTTGCACATAGTAAGAGCTTAATAAATGCCATCATTATTATTATTATTATGTGCGGAGCACTGTCCTGGGTACTTGGGAGAGCACGATGCAATAGTTGGTTGACACGTTCCCTGCCCACAACCACCTTACAATCTAGAGGCCTGGCACATAGCGCTTAACAAATACTACTATTACTATTCTTAATAATAATAATAATGACGATGATAATAATAGGAATAGTATTTGTTAAGCGCTTACTATCAATCAATCGTATTTATTGAGTGCTTACTGTGTGCAGAGCACTGTACTAAGCGCTTGGGAAGTACAAGTTGGCAACATATAGAGACAGTCCCTGCCCAACAGTGGGCTCACAGTCTAACTGAGGCCCAGAGAAGAAGAATAATAATGATGGTATTTGTTAAGCGCTTACTATGTGTAAAGCACTGTTCTAAGCACTGGGGGAAATACGAGGTCATCAGGTTGTCCCCCGGGGGGCTCCCACTCTTCATCCCCATTTGACAGAGGAGGGAACTGAGGCACAGGGAAGTGAAACGGCTTGCCCAAAGTCACCCAGCTGATGTGATATTACAGTGGGAGACAGGCATCTTTCAATCGATGAATGGTATTTATTGAGTGCTTACTTTGTGCAGAGCACTGGACTAAGCGTTTGGGAGAATACAGCGCAACAGAGGTGTTGGGCACGTTTACTCATTCAGTCATTCAATCGTATTTATTGAGCACTTACTGTGTGCAGAGCACTGTACTGAGCGCTTGGGAAGTACAAGTCGGCAACACATAGAGACGGTCCCTACCCAACAGTGGGCTCACAGTCTAGAAGGGGGAGACAGACAACAAAACAAAACATATTAACAATAAAAAATAAATAGAATAAATATGTACAAATAAAATAAATACATAAATAGAGCAATAAATATGTACAAACATATATACAAGTGCTGTGGGGAGAGGCAGGCAGACATTAATCAAGCTATCAGTGGTATTTATTGAGTACTTCTTGTAGTAAATGTAGCTTTTTATTGTTGCATTGTCCCCTCCCAAGTGCTTAGCCCAGTGCTCTGCACACAGTAAGCCTCAATAAATACGTTGGAATGAATGAATGAATGTAGAGCACTGTACTAAGCTCTTGGGACAGCACAGTACAACAGAGTTGTAGACACGTTCCCTGCCCACAACAAGCTCATGGTCTAGAGGACGAGAAGTTGAGACTGCCACCCTGATTGTGTTGCATCTACCCCAGCGTTTAGTACAGTGTCTACCCCGCACGGACATGGGGGGAGTGTCAGCTGGGAGTGTACGTCCAGTCCAGTCTGGGCCCGGGTCCGGAACTCAGGCCACCCTTGGGAAGCTGCGAGGGGGAGCTCACTGCGGGCAAGGAGGGCGTCTGCTTATTGTCCCACTGTCCTCTCCCGAGTGCTTAGTACAGTGCTCCGCACATAGTAAGTGCTCAATAAATACAACTGAATGGAGAAGCGGCGTGGCTCAGTGGACAGAGCCCGGGCTTGAGAGTCAGAGGTCATGGGTTCGAATCCCGGCTCCGCCATATGTCTGCTGTGTGACCTTGTGCAAGTCACTTCACTTCTCTGAGCCTCAGTGACCTCATCTGTAAAATGGGGATTGACTGTGAGCCCCATGTGGGACAACCTGATCACGCTATATCCCCCCCAGAGCTTAGAACAGTGCTTTGCACATAGTAAGCCCTTAACAAATGCCATTATTATTATTATTATTATTATTAGGTCATGGGTTCTAATCCCAGCTCTGCCAATTAATAATAATAATAATAATAATAATGATGGCATTTATTAAGTGCTTACTATGTGCAAAGCACTGTTCTAAGTGCTGGGGGGGATACAAGGTGACCAGGTTGTCCCACTGGGGGCTCACAGTCAACCCCCATTTTACAGATGAGGGAACTGAGGCCCAGAGAAGTTAAGTGACTTGCCCAAGGTTACACAGCTGATAAGTGGTGGAGCCGGGATTTGAACCCATGACCGCTGACTCCGAAGCCCGGGCTCTTTCCACTGAGCCACAAAGCTGTGTGACTTTGGGCAAATCACTTGACTTCTCTGGGCCTCAGTTCCCTCATCTGTCAAAGGGGGATTAAGACTGAGCCCCACGTGGGACAACCTGTATCCCCCAGTGCTTAGAACAGTGCTTTGCACATAGTAAGCACTTAACAAATACCATCATTATTATTATTCTTCTCTGGGCCTCAGTTCCCTCATCTGTCAAATGGGGATGAAGACTGTGAACCCCATGTGGGACAACCTGATCATCTTGTCTCCTCCCCAGCGCTTAGAACGGTGCTTTGTACATAGTGAGCGCTTAATAAATGCCATTATTGTTATTATTATTTTTATTATTAAATGGATGGACGAAGCTCGGGATGGGCAGATGAGACCCCAACTCACTCGAGTCCCGGCTTGGACGATGGCGGTGGTGGCGGTGGCCATTTTCTCATCTCCGGGCCTCCTAGCCTCAGGCGAGACAGGGCCTCGTGGGGTGGATGGCGCAGAAGGAGGTGAAAATATCCACGGATAAGATCCCCGAACACCCCAGGAGCTGGTCTGAACGCCCCCCGCCTCGTGCCGGTGGTGTTCCACGGGACAGAAGACCCTCCGCGCCAACAGCGGGTTGGGATTGACCTGAGGCAGAAAAAGGCGTGGAGGATCACAGAGGCGGGAAAGTCTCCTCCGTCGGGAGCGGACATGCAAGGGTCTCCAGTCGGTCAGTCAGGTGGATTTATTGAGCGCTTACTGGGTGCTGAGCACTGTATTGAGCGCTTGGGAGAGGACAATAGAACAACAGAATAGTCATTCATGCATTTGATCGCATTTATTGAGTGCTTACTGGGTGCTGAGCACTGTATTAAGCGCTTGGGAGAGGACAACAGAACAACAGAATATTCATTCATGCATTGTTAAACTTAACAAATAAGGTAATAATTATTCTTATCATTATTATTTTTAGACTGTGAATTCAATGTGAGAACTCATGACCTTCCATCCCCTCCAGCACTTAGTACAGTGCTTGGCACGTAGTAAACGCTGAACCAATAACATAATAATAATAATTGTTATTGTTAGACTGTGATAATAATAATAATCATTGTTATTATTAGACTGTGATCTCCATGTGAGAATTCATGACCTGCCATCACCTCCAGCGCTTAGTACAGTGCTTGGCACATAGTAAATGCTTAACAAATAAGGTAATAATTCTTCTTATCATTATTATTATTAGACTGTGAATTCCATGTGAAAACACATGACCTGTCAGCCCTTCCAGCGCTTAGTACAGTACTCAGCATGTAGTAAACTCTTAACCAATATCATAATAATAATAATAATTATTATTGTTATTATTAGACTGTGATCTCCATGTGAAAACTCATGACCTGCCATCCCCTCCGACACTTAGTACAGTGCTTGGCACGTAGTAAACGCTTAACCAATAACATAATAACAATTATTATTATTATTATTAGACTGCGATCTCCATGTGAGAACTCATGACCTGCCAACCCCTCCGGCGCTTAGTACAGTGCTTGGCACATAGTAAACGCGTAACAAATAAGGTAATAATTATTCTTACCATTATTATTATTGGACTGTGAATTCCATGTGAGAACTCATGACCTTCCATCCCCTCCAGCGCTTAGTACAGTGCTTGGCACGTAGTAAACTCTTAACCAATAACATAATAATAATTATTATTATTGTTATTATTAGACTGTGATCTCCATGTGAGAACTCAGGACATGCCATCCCTTCCAGCGCTTAGTACAGTGCTTGGCACGTATTAAACTCTTAGCCAATGGCATAATAATAATAATTATTATTAATGTTATTAGACTGCGATCTCCATGTGAGAACTCATGACCTGCCATCCCCTCCAGCGCTTAGTACAGTGCTTGGCACATAGCAAACGCTTAACAAATAAGGTAATAATTCTTCTTCTTCTTATTATTATTAGACATGTGAGACCTCATGACCTTCCATCCCCTCCAGCACTTAGTACAGTGCTTGGCATGTAGTAAACGCTTAACCAATAGCATAATAATAATTATTAATATTGTTATTAGACTGTGATCTCCATGTGAGAACTCATGACCTGCCATCCCCTCCAGCGCTTAGTACAGTGCTTGGCACGTAGTAAACGCTTAACCAATAACATAATAATAGTCATTATTATTGTTATTAGACTATAAGCTCCATGTGAGAACTCATGACGTGCTATTCCCCTCCGGCGCTTAGTACAGTGCTTGACACGTAGTAAACACTTAACCAATAACACAATAATAATTATTATTATTGTTATTAGACTGTGAGCTCCATGTGAGAACTCATGACCTGCCACCCCCTCCGGCGCTTAGTACAGTGCTTGGCACGTAGTAAACGCTTAACCAATAAGGTAATAATAATTATTCTTATCATTACAGTTATTAGGCTGTGAGCCCCATGGAGGAGAGCAGATCTCCCCCGGCGCTCAGTACAGTGCTGGGCACATTGTAAGCGCCGAAGGAGCAGACCGGGTTCGCTGGCGGTGTGTACTGAGTGCTTACCGTGGGCAGGGCACTGAGTACTGAGCGGTTGGGAGCGTCCAAGCCAAGGGCCTGCTGGACAGGCTGCGCGCTCCGTTCCGCTCCTCGCTCCGCGCTCCGGGTTTTGGGCTCCGGGTTTGGGGCTCCGGCTCCGATCCGGGCCCCGGGCTCCGGGCCTCGCCCTGCTCCCCCAACACAGAGACAGGAAACGCCCGCCAACACCGCCCCGAGACGCACTTCCGGTGCCTCTCTAGGACGCCGGAGGCTTCGTCGTCTCGGTGGTCGGGCCGCCATCCGGCCCCGCCCCTCTCTTTGCCCCGCCCCTTCTCACCATTCATTCATTCGTTCGTTCATGCATTCATTTGTTCGTTCGTTCATGCATTCATTCATTCGTTCGTTCATTCATTCGTTCATTCATTCGCTCGTAAATGCATGCATGCATCCATTCATTCGTTCGTTCGTTCGTTCATGCGTGCATTCATTAATTCATTCGCTCGCAAATGCCTGCATGCATGCATTCATTCGTTCGCTCGTTCATTTATTCATTCATTCGTTCGTTCGTTCATTCATTCATTCTTTCATGCATTCATTCATTCATTCGTGCATTCATTCATTCGCTCGTAAATGCAAGCATGCATGCATTCATTTATTCGTTCGTTCGTTCATGCATTCATGCATTCATTCGTTCATTCATTCTTTCGTTCATTCGTTCATGCATTCATTCATTCATTCGTTTGTTCATTCGTTCATTCGTTCATTCATTCATTCATTCATTCGTTCGTTCATTCATTCATCCCTTCATTCGTTCGTTCATTCGTTCATGCATTCATTCATTCGTTCATGCATTCATTCCTTCATTCGTTCATGCATTCATTCATTCATTCGTTCGTTCATTCATTCCCTCATTCGTTCATTCATTCGTTCATGCATCCATTCCTTCCTTCTCTATTTATTTATTTATTTATTTATTTTACTTGTACATATCTATCCTGTTTATTTTATTTTGTTAATATGTTTGGTTTTGTTCTCTTTCTCCGCCTTCTAGACTGTTAGCCCACTGTTGGGTAGGGACTGTCTCTATATGTTGCCAACTTGTACTTCCCAAGCGCTTAGTACGGTGCTCTGCACACAGTAAGCGCTCAATAAATACGATTGATTTATTGATTCATTCATTCATTCGTTCGTTCATTCGTTCATGCATTCATTCCTTCCTTCATTCGTTCGTTTATTAATTCATTCATTCGAGAAGCAGAGTTGCCCAGTGGAAAGAGGCCGGCCTTGGGAGTCAGAAGGTCATGGGTTCTAATCCCACCACTGCCAATGGTACAACCTGATCACCTTGTATCCCTCCCAGCGCTTAGAACAGTGCTTCACACATAGTAAGTGCTTAACTTAATACCAACATTATTATTATTATTACCATCAGCTGTGTGACTTTGGGCTAGTCACTTCCCTAGGCCTCAGTTCCCTCACCTGTAAAATGGGGATGAAGACTGGGAGCCCCCCCGTGGGACAACCTGATCACCTTGTAACCTCCCCAGCGCTTAGAACAGTGCTTTGTACATAGTAAGTGCTTAATAAATGCCATCATCATCATCATCTTTCAATCAATCGTATTGATTGAGCTCTTACTGTGTGCAGAGCATTGGATTATGCGCTTGGAAAGTACAATTCAGCCACAGATAGAGACAATCCCTATCCAACAGCGGGCTCACAGTCTAGAAGGGGGAGACAGACAACAAAACAAGTAGACAGGCATCAATAGCATCAGAATAGATAAATAATAATAATTACGGGATTTGTTAAGCGCTTACTATGTTCAGAGCATTGTTCTAAGTGCTGGGGTAGACACAAGGTAATCAGGTTGTTCCTTGGTCTGCTCTTTAATTGAACCTCTGGGCTTCTGGGCACCAAGCTCAGATCGACAGCCCCAAACCTGCATCTCCATCCTCCTCGAATCTGGGCCACAAAGGACCGATTCCATTGTTTTGTACAGCGGGACTAATTAAAGTCTGATTTCCCCATCCCATCCCTCGGGACTTCCTCTCGTCCCAGGTTTCCCAGAGCCCTGAACTCTAGAAAAGCAAAGGACCCGCTCCTCATCCCCTCGACAATATCTTGACACTTGTTACCTATCATCCCCATCTCCCAGTCTCTCAACTCCGATCCAAGCCGATCTCACAGCTCTGCCACCTGTTCCAACATCGCGGGAGACTGGAAGGAAGTCGGTCTTCATTCCCGTGGATTTCCATTCCCCCTCAACTGAATCTCTTCCAGTTTCCATATCCCCGATCCCCGCTTCTACAGATAAGGTCGCTGAGCTAACGGGAGAGGAGGAGATCTGTTGTGAATTACGGATCCCGTTGCCCAATGAGGTCACGGGGGAATAACGGGAGCATCCAGGAAAGCCAGTTCGACGATTCTCCCGTGCTTCCTCGCGGGCCGTGCCGTGAGGTAAGTTCTTTCTGTGCTCTTCTTCTTGGGCCTCGAGTGAGGAGGCAAAAAGACCCTTTCTGCCCGCTCGTCCTGAGGTGCCAGCGAGAGCCTTTCAGTCCAAAAATAAAGGATTAAACGGACGTCGCACTTGGAAACGTACCATGATCCAATCCCATCCACCACCTGTCGTTCTCACTACTCTTTCTCTGACAATGGCAACAGTCTACTTAGAGGGAGCATATTCATTTATTCATTGAATCGTATTTATTGGGGACATACCGCGAGCACTGTTCTAAGTGCTGGGGAAAGTACAATGTAACAATAAACAGACACATTCCCTGCCCACAATGAGCTTACAGTCTAGAGGGTGATAATACATTCCTTGCCCCCCATCTCACTGAATCATTCAAGCAATGGTATTTATCGATTGATTTACCTCCTTCCCCTCCCCACAGCACCTGTATATGTATATATTCATTCATTCATTCATTCAATCGTATTTATTGAGCACTTACTGTGTGCAGAGCACTGTACTTAGCTCTTGGGAAGTACAAATCGGCAACAGAGATGGTCCCTACCCAACAGCGGGCTCACAGTCTAGAAGATAATAATGTTGTTATTTATTAATATATGTATATATATTTGTACGTATTTATCACTCTATTTTATTTGTACATATTTATTCTATTTATTTTATTTTGTTAATATGTTTTGTTTTGTTCTCTGTCTCCCCCTTCTAGACTCTGAGCCCGCCGTTGGGTAGGGACCTTCTCTGTATGTTGCCAACTTGGACTTCCCAAGCGCTTAGTCCAGTGCTCTGCACACAGTAAGCGCTCAATAAATATGATTGAATGAATGAATGAATTTATTGAACGCTTATTGCGGGCGGAGCACTGTGTTATGAGCTTGGGAGAGTACAGTAGAGCAGAGGAGGTAGACGCGTTCCCTGCCCACATGAGCTTACAGTCTAGAGGGGGAGATGGACATTGTTATGAGTAAATGAATTACGGATATGGACAAAAGGGTCGTGGGGTTGAGAGAGGGGTGAATAAACGACGCAAATCCAAGTTCATTCATTCAATGGTATTTATTGAGCGCTTACTGTGTTCAGAGCACTGTACTAAGCGCTTGGGAAGTCCAGGTTGGCAACATATAGAGACGGTCCCTACCCAACAGTGGGCTCACAGTCTAGAAGTTCAGGGGTGATGTCGAGAGGGTGGGAGAAGAGGAAAGGAGGGCTTAGTCGGGGAATAATCCTTCAATAAGGCTTTGAAGGTGGAGAGGGTGGTCGCCTGTCAGACTTAAAGAAGGAGGGTGTTCCACGCCAGCGGCGGGAAGTGGGTGAGAGGACAGAGACGAGATAGACCAGACGGAGATCTCAATCAATCAATCAATCAATTGTATTTATGGAGTGCTTACAGTGCACAGAGCACTGTACTAAGCGCTTCGGAAGTACAAGTTGGCAACAAAGAATAATTCATCCATGCCTCTATCATCCCATCATTCATTCATTCCTTCAATCGCATTTATTCATTCATTCATTCAATCGTATTTATTCAGCACTTACTGTGTGCAAAGCACTGTACTAAGCACTTGGGAAGTACAAGTTGGCAACGTATAGAGATGGTCCCTACCCAACAGCGGGCTCACAGTCTAGAAGGGGGAGACAGACAACAAAACAAAACATATTAACAAAATAAAATAAATAGAATAAATATGTACAAATAAAATAAATAAATAAATAGAGTAATAAATACGTACAAACATATATACATATATACAGGTGGTGTGGGGAGGGGAATTTATTGAGCGCTTACTGTGTGCACAGCATTGTACTAAGTGCTTGGGAAGTACAAGTCGGCAACATAGAGAGACGGTCCCTACCCAACAACGGGCTCACAGTCTAAAAGGGGGAGACAGACAGCAAAACAAAACAAGTAGACAGGTGTGGCTTGGCACTCGTTTATAGTACATTTCTTCTTCCTGAGAAGCAGCGTGGCTCGGTGGAAAGAGCCCGGGCTTGGGAGTCAGAGGTCATGGGTTCAAATCCTGGCACCGCCAACTGTTAGCTGTGTGACTTTGGGCAAGCCACTTAATTTCTGTGGGTTCAGTTACCTCATCTGTAAAATGGGGATTAAAACTGTAAGCCCCCCGTGGGACAACTTGATTCCCTTGTAACCTCCCCAGTGCTTAGAACAGTGCTTTGCACATAGTAAGTGCTTAACAAATACCATCATTATTATTATTATTCATTACTAATTTTTAGATGAGTTTTATGTATGCGTTGATTCCTATTCCTAATGTGCAAATTCAGGTTCTGTCTGTCTCATTCACTGTCTTACGAACTCTCAAGGATAGGAATCACTTCTGTTGCTGCCAGATTCCTCTGGTGCTGAAAAATACCTTGTAATAATAATAGTAATGATAATAATGATAATGATAATAATAATAATAATAATATTTAAGTGCTTACCATGTGCGTAATAATAATAATGGCATTTATTAAGCGCTTACTATGTGCAAAGCACTGTTCTAAGTGCTGGGGGGATACAAGGTGAACAGGTTGTCCCACGTGGGGCTCACAGTCTTCATCCCCATTTTGCAGATGAGGGAAATGAGGCTCAGAGTAATTAAGTGACATGCCCAAGATCACACAGCAGACATGTGGTGGAGCCGGGATTAGAACCCATGACCTCTGGCTCCCAAGCCCGGGCTCTTCCCACTGAGCCACGCTGCTTCTGTACTAAGTGATTGTGAGAGTAAAATACAACAATAAACAGACACATTCCCTGCCCAAATGAGTTTACAGTCTAGTGGGGGAGGCAGACATTAGTATAAATAAATACAAATAAATACATTACAAATATGTACATGAATGCTGTGGGAGTATTACTAGTAGTAGTATTAATAGTAGTAGCAGTAATGGTAGTAATAATAATAATGGCATTTATTAAGCGCTTACTATGTGCAAAGCACTGTTCTAAACACTGGGGAGGTTACAAGGTGATCAGATTGTCCCACAGGGGGCTCACAGTCTTAATCCTCATTTTACAGATGAGGTAACTGGTGCCCAGAGAAGTGAAGTGTCTTGCCCAAAGTAACACAGCTGACGATTGGTAGACCGGGGATTTGAACGCATGACCTCTGACTCCAAAGCCTGTGCTCTTTCCACTGAGCCACGTTGCTTCATAACCCATTTCCTCTTGGGAAACCCAGCAACAATTTGTCCAAGTCTCATTGGACATTACCCCAGCGTTTAGAACAATGCTTGGCACATAGTAAGCGCTTAACAAATGCCATTATTATTATTGCTAATTGTTATTATTTTTGTATTTGTTAAGCGCTTACTATGAGTCAAGAACTGTTTTAAACGTTGGGATAGATACAGGTTAATCAGGTTAGACCCAATCCCTGACCCTCATGGGGGCTCACAGTCTTAATCCCCATTTTAGAGATTAAAATCTAGAAAAGTCTAGGAAGCAGCATGGCTTAGGGGAAAGAGCCCGGGCTCGGGAGTCCGAGGTCTTTGGTTCTCATCCCCGCTCCGCCACTTATCAACTGTGCGACTTTGGGCAAGTCACTTCGCTTCTCTGGGCCTCAGTTACCTCTTCTGGAAAATGGGGATGAAGTCTGTGAGCCCCACGTGAGACACCCTGATTACCTCGTATCTATCCCGGGGCTTAGAACAGAGCTCGGCACATAGTAAGCGCTTAATACAAACCATCATCATTATTATTATTACAGATGAGGCAACTGAGGCATAAAGGAAGTGAAGTGACTTGCCCAGGGTCACCCAGAAGACAGGTGGCACAGCAGGATTAGAATCCAGGTCCTCTAACTCCTTCCACTGACTGTTTCATGCTCAAATATTATTGATTGACTGACCTGCATCTCTGGCTCTTTCCACAGTCACTCAAGGAAGACTCTGGGCACAGTTTGGGGGAAACCATGTCCCAGTAGAGGGAAAAATGGATTTGTACAGCCTTGATCTTCTTAAGATACACAAATCATCCGAGTCTTAGAATCCCTCTGGAAATGACTAGACGATACTAGACTGCAAGCTCACCGTAGGCAGGGAATGTGCCTATTTTATTGTTACAGTGTACTCTCACAAGCGCTTAGTACAGGGCTCTTCACGCAGTAAGCGCTCCAAAAATAAGTTCTCTGGCTCTTTCCACAGTCACTCAAGGAAGACTCTGGGTACAGTTTGGGGGAAAACATGTCCCTGTAGAGAAAAAATGGATTTGTACAGCCTTGATCTTGTTAAGATACCCATATCATCCGGGTCTTAGACTCCCTCTAGCCATGACTAGACGATACTAGACTGCAAGCTCACCGTGGGCAGGGAATGTGCCTATTTTCTTGTTACAGTGTATTCTCACAAGCGCTTAGTAGAGGGCTCTGCACGCAGTAAGCGCTCCGTAAATAAGTTGATTGTTTGAGCCACTAATCATCTGATTTGGCAGCGATCACGTATGTATTTTGCGAGCCGCTGACGAGACCGTTTAACGGTGCCGATCCGTCCCATTTTCCTTCCAGGACAATCGCACGGCGCTGAGGGAATTCCTGCTCCTGGGATTCTCGGAGGTCCGGGAGCTGCAGCTGGTCCAGGCCGCATTGTTCCTCCTGGTCTACCTGACGGCCCTGATGGGGAATCTCCTCATCGTCGCCGTCACTGTCCTTGACCGGCGCCTCCACACCCCCATGTACTTCTTCCTCGGGAACCTGTCCCTCCTCGACATCGGCCTCATCTCCGTCACCGTCCCCAAATCCATCCACAACTCCCTGACGGACCAACGGTCCATCTATTATTGGGGCTGTGTGGCTCAAGTATTTTTGGTGGTCCTGTTTTCCGGGTCCGAGCTGTTACTCCTCACGGCGATGTCCTACGACCGCTATGCGGCCATCTGCCTCCCCCTGCGCTACGGGCTCATCATGGACCGAGAGGCCCGTGGGATGATGGCGGCCGCCTCCTGGCTCGTCGCGGGGCTCTTCGGGGCGATATACACAGCAGGGACATTCTCTTTGGGCTTCTGCGGACTCCTCGAGGTCCAGCAGTTCTTCTGTGATGTCCATTCCCTCCGGAAGATCTCTTGTTCTGGGTCGCCCGTCGTCATCGATACCAGTGTCGCTGTTGGCGGCATCTTTTCTTACAGCTCTTTCATCTCCATCGCGGTCTCGTACGCACGCATTTTCCGGGCCGTGCTGAGGATGCCGGCCGCCGAGGGCCGGGCCAAAGCCTTCTCGACCTGCTTTCCCCATCTCGTCGTCGTGATTTTATTCGTAGCCAATGGAACCTTCACCTACCTCAAGCCCGTGTCTGACTCCCCCTCGGCCCTGGACCTGCTGGTATCCATGTCCTACACCGTGGTTCCCCCCCTTCTAAACCCCCTCATCTACAGCCTGAGGAACCGGGACGTGATGGCGGCCCTGGGGAGGGTTTTCGGGGGGTGTCCATTTCTCCAGAATAAAGCCCCCCTCCATCTGCCCTGCCAGCGGCCCCCTGAGGCGTTTCCTAACCCCCTCCCCCTGTGCTGATCTCCCCCGCATCTCTTCTCTCCCTCCTCACCCTTCACCAACTTCCCAGCTTCCCCACCCTTCCCTGACCACAGTGGCCATTCTTTTCTTTTTTTATGGTACTGTTAAGCACTTACTAACCACTACTAATGATAATAATGGCATCTGTTAAGGGCTTACAACGTGCAGAGCACTGTTCTAAGCGCTGAGGAGGTTACAAGGTGATCAGGTTGTCCCACGGGGGGCTTAGACCAGGGCTTTGCACATAGTGAGCGCTTAATAAATGCCATTATTGTTATTAGTATTATCCCCATTTTACAGATGAGGTAACTGAGGTGCAGAGAAGTTAAGGGACTAGGTACCAGGCGCTTTTCTAAATTCTAGGGAAGATATGAGCTAATCAGATCAGACACAGTCCGTGACCCACAAGAGCTCACTGCCTTAATCCCCATTTTCATGTATATATGTATATATGTTTGTATATAGTTATTACTCTATTTATTTATTTTGCTTGTACATATTTATTCTATTTATTTGATTTTGTTAATATGTTTTGTTTCGTTGTATGTCTCCCCCTTCTAGACTGTGAGCCCGCTGTTGGGTAGGGACCATCTCTATATGTTGCCAACTTGTACTTCCCAAGCGCTTAGTCCAGTGCTCTGCACACAGTAAGCGCTCAATAAATACGATTGAATGAATGAATGAGGCCCAGAGAAGTGAAGTGACTTGCCCAAAGTCACCCAGCTGACAATTGGCAGAGCCAGGATTTGAACCCATGACCTCGGACTCCAAAGCCCAGGCTCTTTCCACTGAGCCACGCTGCTTCTCAATAATAATGGCATTTATTAAGTGCTTACTATGCTCCAAGCACCGTTCTGAGAGCTGGGGTAGTTACAAGGTGATCAGGTAGTCCCCCGTGGGGCTCACAGTCTTACTCCCCATTTTACCGATGAGGTCACTGAGGCCCAGAGAAGTGAAGTGACTTGACCAAAGTCACACAGCTGATAAGTGGCGGAGCCGGGGTTAGAACCCACGACCTCTGACTCCCAAGCCTGGGCTCTTTCCACTCAGCCACGCTGCTTCTCTACTTGTAGACAAGAAGCTTGTGTGGGCAGGGAATGTGTCTGTTATATTGTTATACGGTAATAATAATAATGATAATGTTGGTATTTGTTAAGCACTTACAATGTGCCCAGCACTGTTCTAAGCGCTAGGGAGGTTAAAAGGTGATCAGGTTGTCCCACGGGGAACTCACTCAATTTTAATCCCTATTTTATTCATTCATTCAGTCGTTTTTATTGAACGCTTACTGCGTGCAGAGCACTGTACTAAGCGCTTGGGAAGTACAAGTTGGCAACATATAGAGGTGGTCCCTACCCAACAGCGGGCTCACAGTCTACTTTACAGATGGGGCAACTAAGGCCCAGAGAAGTGAAGTGACTTGCCCCAAGTCACACAGCTGACAGTTGGCAGAGCTGGGATTTGAACCCATGATCTCTGACTCCAAAGCCCGGGCTCTTTCCACTGAGCCACGCTGCTTCTCCCAAGAGCTTAGTACAGTGTTTTGCACATAGTATGCGCTGAGAAGCAGTGTGGCTCAGTGGAAAAAGCCCAGGCTTTGGAGTCAGAGGTCATGGGTTCAAATCCTGGCTCTGCCCATTGTCAGCTGTGTGACTTTGGGCAAGTCACTAAACTTCTCTGGGCCTCAGTTCCCTCATCTGTAAAACGGGGATTAAGACTGTGAGCCCCCCGTGGGACAACCTGATCACCTTGTAACCTCCCCAGCGCTTAGAACAGTGCTTTGCACAGAGTAAGCGCTTAATAAATGCCATCATCATTATTATTATTATTTATGTACACATTTATAATTCTATTTATTTATATCAATAGAAGCAGCGTGGCTCAGTGACAAGAGTCCGGGCTCTGGAGTCAGAGATCATGGGTTCAAATCCCGGCTCTGCCAATTGTCAGCTGGCTGACTTTGGGCAAGTCACTTCACTTCTCTGGGCCTCAGTTCCCTCATCTGGAAAATGGGGATGACGAAATGAGCCCCTCGTGGGACACCCTGATCACCATGGCACCTCCCAGGCGCTTAGAACAATGCTTTGCACATAGTAAGCACTTAATAAATCCCATTATTTTTATTATTATCTATGTACACATTTATAATTCTATTTATTTATATCAATAGAAGCAGCGTGGCTCAGTGGAAAGAGCTCGGGCTTTGGAGTCAGAGATCATGGGTTCAAATCCTGGCTCCGCGAATTGTTAGCTGTGTGACTTTGGGCAAGTCACTTGACTTCTCTGGGCCTCAGTTCCCTCATCTGTAAAATGGGGATTAGGATTGTGAGCCCCTCATGGGACAACCTGATCACCTTGTAACCTCCCCAGCGTTTAGAACAGTGCTTTGCACATAGTAAGCACATAATAAATGTCATTATTATTATTATTATTATTACTGAAGATGGCCACCAGGAGAAGTGCCTAGCGGGGAGAGAGCGTGCCTGAGAGTCAGAAGGACTTGGGTTCTAATCCTGACTCCATCACTTGTCTGCTGGGTGACTGTGGGCAAGTCACTTCACTTCTCTGGGCCTCAGTTCCCTCAACTGCAAAATGGGGGTGTAGACTGTGGGCCCCAAGTGGGACAGAGACTGTGCCCAACCTGATGACTTTGAATCTACCCCAGTGCTAGGTACAAAGCCTGGAACGTAGTAAGCGCTTAACAAATACCGTAAAAAAAAACCGTCCGGGCTGCCTGACTGGTTTGGTCCATGGAAACGAAGGTCTCCTGCTTACCACGCTTAGTTCATTCATTCAGTCATATTTATTGAGCGCTTACTGCGTGCAGAGCACTGTACTAAGCGCTTGGGAAGTCCAATTTGGCAACAGAGACAATCCCCACCCAACAACCATCTTGATATATTTCTCCTCCCAAGCATCATGTAGAAGGAATAATCAATCAATCAATCAATCATATTTATGGAGTTGTTACTACGTGCAGAGCACTGTACTAAGCATTTGGGAGAACACAATGCAACAGAATTAGCACTTTCCCTGCCCACAACGAGCTTAGGGTCTAGTTAATAGTAATAATAATAATGATGATGGCATTTATTAAGCACTTACTATGTGCAACGCACGGTTCTAAGTGCTGGGGAGGTTACAAGGTGATCAGCTTGCGCCACGGGGGACTCACAGTCTTCAACCCCATTTTACAGATGAGGGAACTGAGGCACAGAGAAGTTAAATCACATTACTAACCTTCATATATCTTCAGGGAGTCAGGAATAGACAATCAATCAGTCCATCAATCAATAGGATTTGTGGGCGCTTACTATGTGCCGAACACCCGACTCAAGTTTTGGGAGAATATACTACAATAAAATTAGCAGGCATTTTCTCTGCCCTCAACCCATGGAGAGATTCCTCCTCTCTTAGATTCCTCTTCTGATCGGGACGGGAAACTGGGTCGGCTCGATTTATCCCGCATAAATCTGTGCGGGAACAGGAGAAATTTCCCATTTCCGCCCCTCTCACCAGTTCCCTGCTCCTCTCCGGAGTCACCAGGACCGTCCTGGGCTGAGAGAGAGGGTCACGCCAACCTCATTGTTCATTTATTCGTTAGTCCATTGTATTTATTGAGGGTTTAATGGGTGCAAAGCAACGTACTAAGCGCTTGGGAGAGTACAATTTACCAATAAACAGACCCATTCCTTGCCCACAACGAGTTTACAGTTCTGATACAGCCTTGTGTCTATGACAGCACTTATCAACGGTTCTTGGGACATACTAAGTGCTTAGCAAGTAGCAAATTTATTTTTGTCTCGTCGGTCCTGGACATTGGTGGGGGTGACAGGAAGGTCTGGGCGAGGCGTGGAGGATATCAGGATCCTCCCTCCCCGTCTCGGCTCTCCGGCTGGCCGCGCCGTCCCCTCAGACGATGGCCGGGTTATTTCCTGGGAGATTCCCAGTGGGAGGACGGGCCCGGGGCTCCGCTGAGACGGCCGACCGTCCGCGAATCCCAGAAGACCGGGATCGTGGGCTCCCTGTAGTCCCAGCCCTCGCAACCTAAATAACTGCCCATTCCCATGAGGTTCCCACTCCGGGACTCCTTCTTAGGACCGCCTAATCATCATTTCCTTTCCGGGATTAATTAAAACCCGGGAGACTTGAACCTCATTTCGCGCCAGGAATTAGGACCATCTGAATATCTCAGCAGAAGCAGCGTTGTTTAATGTCAACTTAGACTTCCCAAGCGCTTAGTACAGTGCTCAATAAATACGATTGAATGAATAAATGGAAAGAGCCCGGGCCTAGACGTCAGAGGACCTGGGTTCTAATTCCGGCTCCACTGCTGGTTTGCTGTGGGACCTTGGGCAAGTCGCTTCACTTCCCTGTGCCTCAGTTCCCCTCCCCTGAAAAATGGGGATTCAATATCTGTTTTCCCTTTTAGTGCAAGCCCCATGTAGGATCTGATTATTTCAGATCTACCCCAGTGCTTAATATAGTGCTTAGCACATAGTAAGCACTTAACAAATACCATTTAAAAAAACGGGGGGAGGGTAGAGTTGAGTCAGAGGTCATGGGTTCAAATCCTGACTCCACCAATTGTCAGCTGTGTGACCTTGGGTAAGTCACTTCACTTCTCTGGACCCCACTTACCTCATCTGTAAAATGGGGATGAAGACTGTGAGCCCCATGTGGGATGACCTGATCACCTGGGAACCTCCCCAGTGCTTAGAACAGTGCTTTGCACATAGTAAGCACTTAATAAATGCCATTATTATTATTATTATTAGAGGAGGGAAGCAGGGAATGGTTGGAGGAATGAAAGCAAAGTGGGCAGTAGGGCAGGAGATGGACACTGTATGACCTCCCCTAACTTTATTGCAAACTCTGGTGGCAAGCATGACAATGCTGCTACTACTACTACTACTACTACTACTACTACTAATAATAATAATAGTGGCATTTATTAAGAGCTTACTAGGTGCCAAACACTGTTCTAAGCTCTGGGGAGGTTCCAAGGTTATCAGGTTGCCCCATGGGGGGCTCACAGTCTTCATCCCCATTTGACAGATGAGGTCACTGGGGCCCAGAGAAGTTAATTGACTTGCTCAAAGTCACATTGCTGACAATGGGCAGAACCAGGATTCGAACCCATGACCTCTGACTCCAAAGCCCAGGCTCTTTCCACTGAGCCACGCTGCTTCTCTAGACCACTCCGTCCAAACCGCTGCCCTGCTGGTTCAATCTCTCATCCTATCCCTACTGGATGACTGCATCGGCCTCCTCTCCTATCTCCCATCCTCCTGTCTCTCCCCACTTCAGTCTATACTTCACGCTGCTCCCTGGATCATCTCTGTGCAGAAACGCTCTGGGCATGTTACTCCCCTCCTCAAAGATCTCCAGTGGCTACCAATCAACCTAGGCATCAGGCAAAAACTCCTCACTCTCGGCTTCAAGGCTGTCCATCACCTCACCCCCTCCTACCTCACCTCCCTTCTCTCCTTCTCCAGCCCAGCCCGCACCCTCTGCTCCTCTGCCGCTCACCTCCTCACCGTGCCTCGTTCTCTCCCGTCCTGCCGTCGACCCCCGGCCCACATCCTCCTCCGGCCTGGAATGCCCTCCCTCCCCACATCGGCCAAACTACCTCTCTTCCTCCCTTCAAAGCCCTACTGAGGGCTCACCTCCTCCAGGAGGCCTTCCCACACTGAGCCCCCTTTTTCCTCTCCTCCTCCCCATCCCCCCTGCCCTACCTCCTTCCCCTCCCCACAGCACCTGTATATGTTTGTACAGATTTATCACTCTATTTATTTTACTTGTACATATTTACTATTCTATTTATTTTATTTTGTTAATATGTTTTATTTTGTTGTCTGCCTCCCCCATCTAGACTGTGAGCCCGCTGTTGGGTAGGGACCGTCTCTATATTTTTGCCAACTTGGACTTCCCAAGCGCTTAGTCCGATGTTTTGCACAGTAAGCGCTCAATAAATACAACTGAATGAATGAATGCATGAATGAATCACTCGGAGAAAAACATAGGACAAGTGAAATTGTTAGGTTGCATCGGACCTCTCGGGTTCCTCTTTCTTCTGCCTCTGGCCTGGAATGAAGACAAGCACTCAAACCGATTTATTCTCCTGGGGACGTTTCCTGTTCTTAAATGTTTTTGAGGATTGAGATACTGCAACTCCTCTTATTTATCTAGTCACACTAGCCTATCTGCCCTGGAAGCCCTCTGGCTTCGTGTCTGGCAGACCCCCACTCTCCTCTCCCCAATAAACACGAAGCAGCAGGGTGACTAAAAGACAGGCAGATGCAGAGAAACAGAGGCAGGGAGACAGAAGCACAGAGACCAAACAAAATTCAAGGAGATATCTAGCCCGGGGGACGGAGTTTTAATTCTAGCTCTGCCACCGGCTTGCAGTGTGACCGGCTGTGAGACCTTGGGCCAGTCACATAACTCCTCTGGCCTCAGTTCCTTCATTTGCAAATAGTGATTAATGACATTTTCTCCCTGCTACATAAACTGCGAGCCCCATGTGGGAAAGGGTCTACGTCCAATCTGATTATTCAAGAAGCAGCGTGGCTTGGGAGTCAGAGGTCGTGGATTCTAATCCCGCCTCTGCCACTTGTCTGCTGTGTGACCTTGGGTGAGCCACTTCTCTGTGCCTCAGTTCCCTCATCTATAAAATGGGGATTAAGACTGTGAGTCCCACGTGGGACAACCTGATTACCCTGTAACAATAATAATAATAATATTGATGGCATTTGTTTAGCGCTTACTAGGAGAAGCAGCGTGGCTCAGTGGAAAGAGCACGGGTTTTGGAGTCAGAGGTCATGGGTTCTAATCCCGGCTCCGGCGCCTGTCAGCCGTGTGACCTTGGGCAAGTCACTTAGCTTCTCTGGGCCTCAGTTACTTCATCTGCAAAATGGGGATGAAGACCGACAACCTGATCACCTTGTATTCTCCCCAGCGCTTAGAACAGTGCTTTGCACAGAGTAAGCGCTTAACAAGTGCCACCGTTATCATTATGACTGTTACTACTACTGCCGTTGCTACTTCGACTAACGACCTGCGGAGAGAGAGAAACAGAAGGCCCAAGACAAGAAACTCAAAGAAATATAAATCAAAAGCCCTAGAAACCCTGAAAAATTGAGAAGGGTAGAGGCATTAAGACAGAGCAATGGAGGAGAAGAGTGAAGTTTGAGACAGAACCAAAGGCAGAAACACCAAGATCATCAGAAGGGCGAATATGGAGATGGGTGGAAAGGGAGCACTTAGAACAGTGCTTTGCACATAGTAAGCGCTTAATAAATGCCATTATTATTATTATTATTATTATTATTATTATTATTATTATTATTAAAGAAAACAAATGGAAAGGGAGAGGGGGGGAAAGAAAGGGAGATAGGTGTAGAGAGACGGAGAGACAGCAAAGAAGCACCTTGTATCCCCTCACCGTGCTTTGCATTCATTCATTCAGTCAGTCAGTCATATTTATTGAGCGCTTACTGTGTGCAGAGCACTGCACTAAGCGCTTGGAAAGTCCAAATTGGCAACATATAGAGACGGTCCCTACCCGACAGTGGGCCCACAGTCTAGAAGGGGGAGACAGAGAACAAAACAAAACATGTTAACAAAATAAAAGGAAGCGTTTAACAAATACCATCATTATTATTATTATTCCATCTCGCCTCTAAAGACTGCCCTTCGCCGTTCTTCAGACTCACCGGGATGGGCCGGGAGGCCGGGAGGGGCCTCTCTCTGGTGGCCCCTCTCGGCTGGACTCGGCTGCCCCGGGCCCGATGCCCTTCCCATCTGTGTCCGGGATGCTCCCGGATGATCCCAGAACGCTCTGCCGCAGGCAGCGGGTATTTCTGCTCCATCTGCCCTCCCTCACAGAGGCTGAAATACCCCGCCATCCAGCCCGGCTCTGGGGACAGAAGGGAGGGGTCCCTCTGGGAGGCCCCGCTCGGTTGTCCCGCAGGAACCCAGCCGGCGTGCAGAGCAGCGGCTGGACCTGGTGTATCGATGGTGGGGCGGGGAATCAGGACTCCTGGGTTCTGATACCAAGGAAGCAGCCTGTCTGCTTCTCCGCGCCTCAGTTCCCTCAACTGCAAAATGGGGATTAATTGAGCCCCATTTGGAACCATTTGCTGCTTTCAAGGCCCTACTGAGAGCTCACCTCCTCCAGGAGGCCTTCCCCTCCTTCCTCTCCCCCTCTCCATCCCCCCCCCGCCTTACCTCCTTCCCTTCCCCAGAGCGCGTGTATGTATGTATATATGTTTGTACAGATTTATTACTCTATTTATTTTACTTGTATATATCTATTCTATCTATTTTATTCTGTTAATATGTTTTGTTTTGTTCTCTGTCTTCCCCCTTCTAGACGGTGAGCCCACCGTGGGTAGGAACTGTCTCTATGTCGCCAAATTGTACTTCCCAAGCTCTTTGTACAGTGCTCTGCACACAGGAAGCGCTCAATAAATATGATTGAACGAATGAATGAATGAATGTCCAGACCAGCACATAGTAAAGTGTCTGGCACATAGTAAGCACCTAATAACTACCACAAATATTATTCCTTCATTCAATCGTATTTATTGAGCGCTTCCTGTGTGCAGAGCACTGGACTAAGCGCTTGGGAAGTCCACGTCGGCAACATCTGGAGACGGTCCCTACCCGACAACAGGCTCACAGTCTTGAAGGTTTGACAGACGACAAAACAAAACATGGAGATGGGTGTCAAATGATGATAATATTATCACAATCATCCCAGACTAAGAATCCCTTTTCCTCAGCTCCCTCTCCTATGGGGCTCCCAGTCTTAATCCCCATTTTACAGATGAGGCGACTGAGGCACAGGGAAGTGAAGCGACTTGCCCAAGGTCGCACGGCAGAAAAGTGGCAGAGCAGCTCCTTTCGATTCCCAGACCCGGGCTCTACCCACTAGGCCGTGCTTCTTCTCTTTTCCCATCACTTGGTACTGTACTTGAAACCTAGTAAGCACTTTAATAATAATAATAAGGATGGCATTTATTAAGCGCTTACTCTGTGCAAAGCACTGTTCTAAGCGTGGGGGAGGTTACAAGGTGATCAGGCTGTCCCACGGGGGGGCTCACCGTCTTCATCCCCATTTTTCCGATGAGGTCACAGAGGCCCAGAGAAGTGAAGTGACTTGCCCAAAGTCACACAGCAGACACGTGAGGGAGTCAGGATTAGAACCCATGACCTCTGACTCCCAAGCCCGGCCTCTTTCCACTGAGCCACGCTGCTTCTCCTTAGTACTTTAGTACCCTTAAACAAAATTTAAGGTTATAGTCTTTCCCTCTAGTTCCTGCTTTCTCCCTGGGCAATTGTGACCCAAATCTGTTCTCTCTGGTGCTGTAATGGCCTCTGATTGTGGCCCACTTCCTGTAGCAATGATTTCTGGGTAATCTTCCTCCTCTAGACCCCTTCCCCCGGCTGCCCTGTCTTTGTGGTACCACCACTAGCCCCACGGCCGCCTCTCACCATCCTCTGACCCTTGGTCTCCGGGATCTGCCCATCGCCCTCCTCCGTCTTCTCTGTCTTTCCCGTCAGACCCTCTGAGGTCTGTGGCTTCCAGTCCCCGTGCATTGTTGGGGATTGGGACGGCAGTCAATCAATCGATCAGTTGATGGGCTTTTATTGAACGCTTACTGTTTGCAGAGCACTGTACTAAGCACTTGAGAGGGTACAACGAAAAGGAGTTGGTTGACATAATACTCGATCAATAAATCAATCAATCAATCGCATTTATTGAGCGCTTACTTTGTTCCGAGCACAGTACTAAGCGCTTGGGAAGTACAAGTTGGCAACATATAGAGACGGTCCCTACCCAACAGTGGGCTCAGAGTCTAGAAGGGGGAGACAGAGGACACAACAAAACATATTAACAAAATAAAATAAATAGAATAGATATGTACAAGTAAAATAAATGAATAAATAGAGTAATAAATCCGTACAAACATATATACATATATACAGGTGCTGTGGGGAAGGGAAGGAGGTAAGGCGGGGGGGGATGGAGAGGGGGAGGAGAGGGAGAGGAAGGAGGGGTCTCAGTCTGGGAAGGCCTCCTGGAGGAGGTGAGCTCTTAGTAGGGCCTTGAAGGGAGGAAGAGAGCTAGCTTGACGGATGTGGGGAGGGAGGGCATTCCAGGCCAGGGGGAAGACGTGGGCCGGGGTTCGACGGCGGGACAGGCGAGAACTAGGCCCGGGGAGGAGATTAGCGGCAGAGGAGTGGAGGGTGCTTGCAGGGCTGTAGAAGGAGAGAAGGGAGGTGAGGTAGGAGGGGGCGAGGTGTTGGAGAGCCTTGAAGCCGAGGGCGAGGAGTTTCTGCCTGATGCGTAGGTTGATTGATAGCCACTGGAGATTTTTGAGGAGGGGAGTAACATGCCCAGAGCGTTTCTGGACAAAGACAATCCGGGCAGCGGCGTGAAGTATGGCTTGAAGTGGGGAGAGACAAGAGGATGGAGAGGAGGCTGATACAGTAGCCCAGACGGGATAGGATGAGAGCTTGAACCAGCAGGGTAGCGGTTTGGATGGAGAGGAAAGGGCAGATCTTGGCGATGTTGCGGAGCTGAGACTGGCAGGTTTTGGTGACGGCTTGGATGTGAGGGGTGAACGAGAGAGCGGAGTCGAGGATGACACCAAGGTTGTGGGCTCATGAGACGGGAAGGATGGCAGTGCCGTCAACAGTGATGGGAACATCAGGGAGAGGGCAGGGTTTGGGAGGGAAGACAAGGAGTTCAGTCTTGGACATGTTGAGTTTTGGGTGGCCGGCAGACATCCAGATGGAGATGTCCTGAAGGCAGGAGGAGATGCGAGCCTGGAGGGAGGGAGAGAGAGCAAGGGCAGAGATGTGGATTTGGGTGTCATCAGCGTAGAGATGATAGTTGAAGCTGTGGGAGCGAATGAGGTCACCAAAGTAGTGAGTGTAGATCGAGAACAGAAGGGGACCAAGAACTGAATCTTGAGGAACCCCTACAGTAAGGGGATGGGAGGGGGAGGAGGAGCCTGCAAAGGAGACTGAGAATGAACGACCGGAGAGATAAGAGGAGAACCAGGAGAGGACGGAGTCTGTGAAGCCAAGGTTGGATAGTGTGTTGAGGAGAAGTGGGTGGTCTACAGTGTCGAAGGCAGCTGAGAGGTCGAGGAGGATTAGGATAGAGTAGGAGCCGTTGGATTTGGCAAGCAGGAGGTCATTGGTGACCTTTGAGAGGGCAGTTTCCGTGGAATGTAGGGGATGGAAGCCAAATTGGAGGGGGTCGAGGAGGGAGTTGGTGTTGAGGAATTCGAGGTAGCGCATGTAGACGACTCGTTCAAGGAGTTTGGAAAGGAATGGTAGGAGGGAGATGGGGCGATATCTGGAGGTGAGGTGGGGTCAAGAGAGGGTTTTTTTAGGATGGGAGAGACATGGACGTGTTTGAAGGCAGAGGGGAAGGGACCAGTGGAGAGTGAGCGGTTGAAGATGGAAGTTAAGGAGGGGAAAAGGGACGGAGCGAGAGATTTCATGAGATGAGAGTGAATGGGGTCAGAAGCACAGGTGGCCGGAGTAGCACTTGAGAGGAGGGAGGAGAGCTCCTCTGAGGATACTGCTGGGAATAATGGGAGAGTAGCGGAGTGTGTTGAGAGCCGGGGGGTTGGGGAAGTGGGGGGAGTGACTTTGAGGAGGTCAGACCTGATGGATTTAATTTTATTAATGAAGTAGGAGGCCAGATCGTTGGGGGTGGGGGAAGGCGGTGGGGGAAGAACCGGAGGCCTGAGAAGGGAGTTGAATGTACGGAAGAGCTGACGGGGATGATGGGATACTCGCCCTCAAGAGGCTTACGGTCTACGGGGGAGACGGACATTAAAGTACATCAGGGTGAAGGGAAATAGTAGTTCATGAGTTCACGAGTATTGAACTAAGCACTTAGTTCAGTGCTCTGCACACAGTAAGCGCTCAATAAATACGATTGATTGATTGATTGAGACTATTTCTACGAGTATCATGGGGCTGGGGGGAGTAACAGACTGCTTAAGGGGTACATAGCCAATTTCAGAGTCGACGCGGAGGGGAGACCGGACAAGAGAGATGGGTTTCAGCCACAGATTTTTCTCAAGGCGGCCTTTATGTCCCGGTTCCTCAGGCTGTAGATGAGGGGGTTCAGGGCGGGGGGCACCACGGTGTGAAACACGGACAACAGCAGGTCCAGGGCCGAGGGGGAGTCTGACACAGACCTGGCGTGGGCGAAGATTCCGGTCGAGAGAAAAAGGTTGACGACGGCGAGGTGGGGCAAGCAACTGGAGGAGGCTTTGGCCCGACTCTCGGTGGACGGGAACCTCAGCACGGCCAAGAAGATGCGCACGTAGGAGACGACGATGGAGACGAAGGAGACGAAACCAAAGCCGTCACCCATGGCCACGGTGACGTCAATCACAACGTGCGTTTCCGAACAGGAGATCTTCAGTAAGGAGGGCGCGTCGCAGAAGAACTGCCGGATCACGCTGGACTCGCAGAAGATTAATGTGAACGTCCCGGCCGAGTACATCGTCCCGAAGAGCCCCACGTTGAGCCAGGAGGTGGCCGCCATCTTCCCACAGGCCCCTCCATCCATGATGGGGTCGTAGCGCAGGGGGTGGCAGATGGCCACGTAGCGGTCGTAACACATCGTCGTGAGGAAGGACATCGCTGAAACAGCAAAGAAAACCACTAAGAAGACCTGAGCAGCACAGCCCAGAAGGGAGATCTCTCTACGGTCAGTCAGGGAGTTGAGGATGGATTTGGGGACGGTGACAGAGATGTAGCAGAGGTCGAGGATGGACAGGTTCCCGAGGAAGAAGTACATGGGGGTGTGGAGGCGCTGGTCAAGGATGGCGACGGCGACGATGAGGAGATTCCCCGTCAGGGCCACTAGGTAGACCAGGAGGAACAGTGCGGCGTGGGCCAGCTGCAGCTCCCGGATCTCGGAGAATCCCAGCAGGAGGAATACCGTCACAACTGTGTGATTAGCCATGTGGTCTGAGGACTGCCTGAGGGTACCAAGAAAGCAATCGAGTATCAGTCCGAGAAATTGTTAGGTTGCAAGTGCTGAAACTGAAGGGAACATGGGTGGGGAAGAAACTAGTTGAAGCACTTAGGCGGTAAAGCCTTGGCAGTGACATAGGCGCTGGTAAATGGAGTGAGGCGAGAAAGGGAGCATGACAGGGATAGAGATAATATCAAACATCTTAGGTTTCACAGCAGAAATTTCCAGAACAATCCACTGCAGCCTCAGTGAAGAATATGCCGTCTTCCCTTAAGCTCATTTCGGGAATAAAATGAAAACTAACCTCGCCCATCCACCCGAAGTTCCAGGGTGATCTGTGTTGAAGGGCTCAGACCTACAAACAGGAGGATTAACTTTTCAAATCTCAAATTTGGCAGGTGTTAGGACCCACTGCTTCTTTGCATTGTTTGCGGTCCGATGGCTTCAACCTGACTTTTTCAGGAAATCCATTTCAAAAATCTCTCGCCCCACAGACACAATTATTCTCAGCTGGGTTGTGCCTGTCGCTGACAGGATAATAAATTGCTAGTGGACTAAAAGAAGGGGCAGTAGAAATAAAATTTCAAAGATTTGCCAGTGAGTCCATTAAGCTCATTATATGCTGTCAGAAACTCTTCAGGCTCTTCTCTGCAGCTCATCCAGAGTACAAAAGAAAGTGGTACACTCAGCTAGGCTCCCTCGCTGCCGTTTTGAAACATTGCCTCTCATGAAACAAGAGATGCTTTTTAAAAAATATTTATTGAGGTCTTACTATATGCAGAACACTGAACCGAGCGCTTGGGAGAGTGCAGTACAACGGAGTTGGCAGACATTTCCTGCCCCCAAGGAGTTTATAGTCTAAAGGGAGAGACAGACATTAAAATAATTAGGATAGGGGAAATAGAGTTTAAGCCTATTTACACAAGTGCTGTTGGGCTGGGGTGCGGAGTCAAAGCATCATAGGCCAGGAGAAGGCTAGGTGACAATGATAACAGGAAGATGGGATGGAGAGGGAGAAGGGGCATGGCACAGTGACCAAATTATATTGCACTATGCACACTGTGATGTGATGATGAATTATGTCATGTGGGGCCGGCCAAAAATCAAATAGCCCTGGGCCTATATTAATCATTATATCAATGTTATATTAATGTCTGTCTTCCCCTCTAGACTATAAGGTCACTGTGGGCAGGGAATATGTATGTTTTATTGCTACATTGTACTCTTCTAAGCACTTAATACAGTGCTGTGCACACAGTAAGCATTCAATAAATGCGATTGAATGAATTAAGTGACTTGTCCAAGGTCACACAGCAAACAAGTGGGAGAGCCGGGATTAGAACCCAGGTCCTTCTGATTCCCAGACACGTGCTCTAGCCACTGTTTATGTGCTGCTCTGGTTTCAGGGGTGGTCGTACACCAGCACCAATCAATCAATCAATCAATAGTATTTATTGAGCGCTTACTGTGTTCAGAGCACTGTACTAAGCGTTTGGGAAGTACAAGTTGGCACCATTCCTCAAGCATGGAGCGGAGAAGAGATGGAAAATCCTAAAGGCAACATCTGTTCTAGACCGTGAGCCCACTGTTGGGTAGGGACCATCTCTGTATGTTGCCAACTTGTACTTCCCAAGCGCTTAGTACAGTGCTCTGCACACAGTAAGCGCTCAATAAATACGATTGAATGAGTGAATGAATGTTGGTTAGTGCTCACTAACTACATCAGTTAGTTGGACGGTGAACAACAGTGATCCTGAAATGGTCTCAGAGTTCGGCTTTGTGATAACTAATGCTTATCCAGCGCTTAGAACAGTGCTTTGCACATAGTAAGCGCTTAACAAATACCAACATTATTATTATTATCATTATTATTATTATTATTATTATCTAAACTGCCCAATATTGATCACTGGCAATCCGGTCGCTAACACTGCCAGTTCCCCGGTGACTTTCAAGTCCCAAACCAAATTTTCCTTTACATAATAACCTTCAAAAAATGAGCATTTTCCATCAACACCTGTCCACATGTTCTGTTTTGTTGTCTGTCTCCCCCTTCTAGACTGTGAGCCCGCTGTTGGGTAGGGACCGTCTCGCTATGTTGCCGACTTGGACTTCCCAAGCGCATAGTACAGTGAGCTCTCACTAAATACGATTGAATGAATGAATGAAATCGGACCTCTCGGATTCCTCTTCCTCTGCCTCTGGCCTGGAATGAAGACAAGCACTCAAGCCGATTTATTGTCCGGGGAACGTTCCCTGTTCTTAAATGTTTATGAGGATTGAGATACTGCAACTCCTCTTATTTATCTAGTCACACTAGCTTATCTGCCCTGGAAGCCCTCTCGATTCATGTCTGGCAGACCCCCACTCTCCTCTCCCCAATAAACACGAAGTGTCAGGGTGACTAAAAAACCGGCAGATGCAGAGAAACAGAGGCAGGGAGACCGAAGCACAGAGACCAAACAAAATTCAAGGAAATATCTAGCCCAGGAGATGGAGTTTTAATTCTAGCTCTGCCACCAGCTTACAGTGTGACCTGCAGTGAGACCTTGGGCCAGTCACATAACTCCTCTGGCCTCAATTCCTTCATTTGCAAGTAGTGATGAATGACTTTTTCTCTTTGCTACGTAAACCGCGAGCCCCACGTGGGAGAGGGTCTATTAGAGAAGCAGCGTGGCTTAATGTAAAGAGCCCGGGGTTGGGAGTCAGAGGTCGTGGGTTCTAATCCCGCCTCCGCCATTTGTCTGCTGTGTGAACTTGGGCAAGTCATTTCGCTTCTCTGTGCCTCAGTTATTTCATCTGTAAAGTGGGGATTAAGGCTGTGAGCCCCACATGGGACAACCTGATTACCTTGTATCTCCCCCAGTGCTTAGAACAGTGCTTGACATATAGAAAGCGCTTAACAAATACCATTATTATTATTATCTTGTATCTCCCCCAAGCGCTTAGAACAGTACTAGGCACGTACTAAGTGCTTCACAAGTATCAATAAAAAAAAATACCGGTCTCCATTTTACTTAGAGTGTGAGCTCCGTGTGGGACACGGGCTATTTCCAATCTTCTATCAACTCCAGCACTTAGAACAATTCCATCGTTCAGTAAAGTGCCTGGCACATAGTAAGCACATAACCAATGTCATAATTATTATTATTGTTATTATTATTACAAAGCACTCACTAAGAGCTTAACAGTACCTATAAAAAATACCTGTTCTCCCTCCAATTTAGACTGGGAGCCCCCCCGGTGTTTAGAACAGTGCTTGACATATAGTAAGCGCTTAACAAATACCATTATTATTATTATCCTGTATCTCCCCCAGCGCTTAGAACAGTACTAGGCACGTACTAAGTGTTTCACAAGTATCAATAAAAAAAATATCGGGTCTCCATTTTACTTGGAGTGTGAGCTCCGTGTGGGGCACGGGCTATTTCCAATCTTCTATCAACGCCAGCACTTAGAACAATTCCAGCGTTCAGTAAAGTGCCTGGCACATAGTAAGCACATAACCAATGCCATAAGTATTATTATTGTTATTATTATTACAAAGCACTCACTAAGTGCTTAACAGTACATATAAAAAATACCTGTTGTTCCTCCAATTTAGACTGGGAGCCCCCCCCCCCAGTGTTTAGAACAGTGCTTGACATATAGTAAGCGCTTAACAAATACCATTATTATTGTTATCTTGTATCTCCCCCAGCGCTTAGAACAGTACTAGGCACGTACTAAGTGCTTCACAAGTATCAATAAAAAAAATCTGGTCTCCATTTTACTTGGAGTGTGAGCTCCGTGTGGGACACGGGCTATTTCCAATCTTCTATCAACTCCAGCACTTAGAACAATTCCAGCGTTCAGTAGAGTGCCTGGCACATAGCAAGCGCATAACCAATGCCGTAATTATTATTGTTATTATTATTACAAAGCACTCACTAAGTGCTTAACAGTACCTATAAAAAAATACCTCCTTTCCCTCCAATTTAGACTGGGAGCCCCTTGTGGAACGCGGAGTCTGTCCAATCTTGTATCTAGCCCGGAGTCTAGCCCTGTGCTTGGAATATAGTAAGCACTTACCAAGCTAGAGGATGACAAGGATCAGGCACGAACTCACACGAACAATGAAGCAGCTGAAGGTCACTGAAATGGATTTCCTGCCGCACGTTGACACTTACCAATGGATGGAAACAGGCGATTTCTCATCACATTTCTCCCAGACTTAAAAAAGCTTCCCTTTTTGCTGTTCAGCCCCTCCAACTCTGACGTTGTGGTCAGGGATCTTGTTTCCCAACTCTCTTATATTGCTCTATATAGTACAGAGCTCTGCCTACGGGAAGCGTTCAGTAAATACGACTGATGGATTAATTAAAGTCCATCTCCCCCTCTAGACCCTATGCTCACTGTGGCCAGGGAACGTATCTCCCAACTCCGTTATAAGGTACTCTCCCGAACGTTTAGTTCAGTGCCCTGCACACAGTAAGCACTCAGTAAATCCCACTGACTGATTGCCGGTTGCACCCGGGAGGAAACATCACTCTCTTTTGAGGAGTTCCCGAAAGATTAAGTCTTTCACATTCTGCGCTTCTCTCGAGCGGCAATTTATAATCCTTCCCACTTGGCCTCTCTTTTCCCTCGGGAGAAAGCAGGATTCCTCTTTTGTTTTGAGGGACTTCGTGACTGAAAGCCCCCAGAATCTACTGTGATTGAAAGAATGAATGAATGCCATCCTGGCTTTTCCACGAGGATAATCAAGCTATTCTCCACCCCCCAGCGCTTCATATTTATAAATTATGACGTATATCGTAAATTATTTATTTAGATTAATGCCTGTCTCCCTCTCTCGACTTTTCGGTTCTTGTGGATAGGGAAGGTGTCTGCCAACTCTGTTATACTGCAGTGAAAACTAGAATAATAATAACGGTATTGGTTAAGCACTTACTATGTGCCAAGTACTGTAATAAGCACTGGAGTGGATACAGGCAAATTGGGTTGGACGCAGTCCCTGCCCCGCGTGGAACTCACAGTCTTCATCCCCGTTTTACAGAGGAAGGAACTGAGGGACAGAGAAGTGAAGTGACTTATCAATCAATCGTATTTATTGAGCTCTTACTGAGTGCAAAGCACTGTACTAAGCGCTTGGGCCTGCCCAAGTTTACACAGCAGACAGGTGGCAGAGCCAGGATTAGAACCTATGACCCGAGGCGCAGGTTCTATCCACTATGCTTAGAGAAGCAGCATGGTTCAGTGGAAAGAGTCCGGGCTTTGGAGTCAGAGGTCATGGGTTCACATCGCAGTCCGCCAATTGTCAGCTGCGTGACTTTGGGCAAGTCACTTAACTTCTCTGTGCCTCAGTTACCTCATCTGTAAAATGGGGATTAAGACTGTGAGCCCCCCATGGGACAACCTAATCTCTTTGTAACCTCCCCAGCGCTTAGAACAGTGCTTTCCACATAGTAAGCACTTAATAAATGCCAACATTATTATTGCTATTGCTATGCCATGGCTTCTCTGGCATACCGTACTCTCTCAAGGGCTCGGTACAGTGCTCTGCACACAGTAAGCGCTCAATAAATACCACTGATGGTGACGATTGGTGATTGAAGGCCTTAAGTGGAGGAGGATGGGATGATTTCTTTTTCCCAGTACCGTCTCCTCGCAGATTCTAAGATGTCTTCTCAGAGGCTACTTTTCTGTCATCTGGAATCATTTTTGTGATCAAGGGTCTCTTTTTGATTCCCTCCTTATGATCTAGAATCCTCCCTTAACCGACTCTTTCCTCTGTCTGTGTTTCTATCCTCTTATTCACTGAAGAGAATAGTAATAATAATAATTGTGGCATTTGTTAAGCGCTCACTATGTGCCGAGCACTCTATAAGATTCAAGCTAATCAGGTCAGACAACAGCCTCCGTCTCTCGTGGGGCTCGCAGTCTTCACCCCATTTTCCAGGTGGGGAAACTGAACCGCAGAGAAATGACTCGGCCAAGGTCGCAGAGCAGACAAGTGGTGGAGAGGGGATTAGAACCCAGGACCTCTGACTCTCAGGCCTGGGGTCTTTCCGCTGGCTATTCTGCTTCTCCGTTTGGTGAGCACTACCAGAGCACTGTTCCAAGCCCTTGGAGAAAATACTAGGCTATCTCAAGGGACTTGCAATCTTACGGGGGAGGCAGACACTCAAGGGAATTACAGGCGGGAAGCAACAGAGTGTAAGGATTTGGACATAATCCCTATGGGACTGGGGTCGGATAATAATAATAATAATAATAATAATAATAATAATAATAATAATGGAATTTATTAAGCCCTTACTATGCGCAAAGCACTGTTCTAAGCGCTGGGATAGATACAAGGTAATCAAGGTGTCCCACGTGGGGCTCACAGACTTAATCCTCATTTTCCAGATGAGGGAACTGAGGCCCACAGAAGTGAAGTGACTTGTCCCAAGTCACACAGCTGACCAGTGGCGGAGCCGGGATTCAAACCCATGACCTCTGCCTCCAAAGCCCGGGCTCTTTCCACTGAGCCACACTGCAAGCACTCCATCGCAATATTCCCAAGCATTGGGCATCAATTCTGGGAGAGCAACTGGATCCTAGAGAGAAGAAGGCTGGCCACTTAATGTTAAAATATTGCATGGAACGTCGACCGGGACCATATTAGCCAATCGATCAAGCAGTAGTATTTATTGAGCGCTTACCGTGTGCAGAACGCTGTACTAAGCGCTTGGGACAGTACAATAGATCAGAGTCGGTAGACACGCTCCCTGCCCACAGGGAGCTTACGGACTAGGGGAACAGACAGAGATGAATATAAATAAATGAATTGTGGATATGGACATCAGTGCTGTGGGGCTGAGGGAGGGGTGAATAAAGGGAGAAAATCCAAGTGCGAGGGGGACGCGGAAGGGAGTGGGAGAGGAGGGATTGGTCAGGGAAGGCTTCTTGGAAGAGATCTGCCTTCAATAAGGCTGTGAAGGTGGGGGGAGTGATCTGTAGTGGGCAAGAGATGGATCATCTGAAAACGGAATGTCTTCTGATTCTGGATAAATAGCAGTTTAGTCAGGGAAGGATTTGGAATCTGGGAAGTCAAGGGAAAGGAGATAGGGATAGCGAAGAGTGGTCAAGACTGTAAGTTCCTTGTGGGAGGGGAATGTCTCTGCCAATTCTGTTGTGTTGGCCTCTCCCAAATGCTTAGTAATAATAATAATAATGATGGTGATGGTATTTGCTAAGCGCCTACTATGTGCAAAGCACTGTTCTAATCGCTGGGGAGGTTACAAGGTGATCAGGTTGTCCCTCAGAGGGCTCAGAGTTTTAATCCCCATTATACAGATGAGGGAACTGAGGCCCAGAGAAGTGAAGTGACTTGCCCAAAGTCACACAGCTGACAGTCGGCAGAGCCGGGATTTGAACTCCTGACCTATGACTCCAAAGCCCGGCCTCTTTCCACTGAGCCATGCTGGGCACCGCAAGGAGTAAGCGCTCAGTAAGTACCGCCGATTGACTGATCACCAGGGAAGGGAAAACGACAACACTTAGTTGGGTTCGGAAACATTCTGGGGGCAATCGTCAGGTCAAAAAGAGGGGATCTTTATTCTGGAGGACCGTAAGCCCCCTCAGTACCCTCCCCAGGGAGGCTTTCATGTTCCGGTTCCTCAGGCTGTAGATGAGGGGGTTCAGTGCGGGGGGCACCGTGGTGTAGAAAACGGACACCAGCAGGTCTAAGGTCGAGGGGGAGTCAGACGTGGGCTTGAGGTAGGCCACGGCACCGGCCGAGAGAAAGATGGTGACGACGACGAGGTGGGGCAGACAGGTGGAGAAGGCTTTGGCCCGGCCCTCGGAGGCCGGCATCCTCAGCACGGCCAGGAAGATGCGCACGTACGAGATGACTATGAGGATGAAGGGGATGAAAGCCAAGCCGAATGCCGTGGCTATGCTGACGTCGATGACGACATGCGTTTCGGAACAGGAGATCTTCAGTAGGGAAGGGATGTCGCAGAAGAACTGCTGGACCAGGTTAGAGCCACAGAAGCTCAGTTTTAACGTCCCGGCTGTGTACACCACCCCGAACAGGCCCCCGCCGAGCCAGGAGGCGGCCGCCATCTTCCCTCAGGCCCCTGGGTCCATGATGACCCCATAGCTCAGGGGGAGGCAGATGGCCGCGTAGCGGTCATAGGACATCGCCGTGAGGAGGGACAGCTCCGAGAAAGCAGACGAAATCACTAAAACCACCTGAGCCATGCAGCCCCATAGAGAGATGGCTCTGCCATTGATCAGGGAGTTGTGGATGGATTTGGGGACGGTGACGGAGATGAGGCAGAGGTCGAGGACGGACAGGTTCCTGAGGAAGAAGTACATGGGGGTGCGGAGGCGCCGGTCGAGCGCGGTGACGGCGACGATGAGGAGGTTCCCCGTCAGGACCGCCAGGTAGACCAGGAGGAACAGCGCGGCCTGGACCATCTGCAGCTCCCGGACCTCCGAGAATCTCAGCGGGAGGAATTCCCTCACCTTGGTGGTGTTTCCCATCTTCACGGATTATCTGTGGATTTCCCATGGAGGCACAGAGAAGGAGCACGTTTAAAGGAAGGAATCGGAAAAATCCCCATTTTGATTTTCAACTATCAGCATCCCTCCGTTTTGGTTTCTGAAAGTCTGCATTTTCACTTTCACAGAGACCCAGGATGGGAAGACAATGGCTTTGGAGCAATGAAAAAGGGTCTGGGGTCCTAATATTCCACCCACCCCTTTCTCTCGCTCACATACACACACACACACACACACACACACACATTACAAAGATATTTTAATATTGCCTACCAACTCTGTTCCACTATACTCTGCCAACCCTGTTCTATTTCACTCTCCCAAGCACTTTCTAGACTGTGAGCCCACTGTTGGGTAGGGACTGTCTCTATATGTAGCCAACGTGTACTTCCCAGGCGCTTAGTACAGTGCTCTGCACACAGTAAGCGCTCAATAAATACGATTGATAGATTGATTGTTTAATAATAATAATAATAATAATAATGGCATTTATTAAGCACTTACTATGTGCAAAACACTGTTCTAAGTGCTGGGGAGAATACCAGGTGATCAGCGTGTCCCACATGGGGCATACAGTCTTCATCCCCGTTTTCCAGATGAGGGAACTGAGGCCCAGAGAAGTGAAGTGACTTGCCCAAAGTCACACAGCTGACAATTGGCGGAGCCGGGATTTGAACCCATGACCTCTGACTCCTAAGCCCGGGCTCTTTTCCCTGAGCTAGGCTGCTTGGATCAATGGTATTTAGTGAGCACTTACTGCACAGAGCACTGTACTAAGCACTCGGGACACTATAACCCTGTTGGTAGGAACTTTCCCTGCCCACATCGAGTTGTTAATAATAATAATGATGATGATGGCATTTATTAAGCTCTCACTATGTGCCAACCACTGTTATAAGCGCTGGGGAGGATACCAGATGATCAGCTTGTCCCACATGGGGCTCACAGTCTTCATCCCCATTTTCCAGATGAGGGAACTGAGGCCCAGAGAAGTGAAGTGACTTGCCCAAAGTCACACAGCTAACAATTGGTGGAGCCGGGATTTGAACCCACGACCTCTGACTCCAAAGCCCGGGTTCTTTCCACTGAGCCACGCTGCTTCACTTAGTTCAGTGCTCTGTACACAGTAAGTGCGCAATAAATACCGTCGATGAATCGATCATTTCTGCAAACACCTTTTGGGTGTGTGTCATAACGGCACCCTGATATTATCATTCAATCGTACATACTGAACGCTCACTGTGTGCAGATAGCTGTACTAAGCGCTTGGAAAGTACAATTCAGCAACAGAGATAATCCCTACCCACACTGGGCTGACAGTCTAGAAATGAATGAATTACCCACGTTGCCTAATGTTTCTTCAACATTAATGGTGTTTCCTGAGCGCTTTCTGCGTGCAGGGCACTGTACTGAGTGCTTGGGAGAGTACAACAGAACAGAGTTAGTGGAAACGTTCCCTGCCCACAGCGAATTTACAGTCTAGCAGAGGGGATGGACATTAATAGAAATATATGTTACAAAAATGAATAAAAGTTCCCTTCCTTATTTTGAGTGTGCTCTGCAGGTAGGCTCCTCTTCAACCCAACCAACAATAATAATGATAATAATAATGATGGCATTTGTTCATTCATTCATTCATTCAATTGTATTTATTGAGCGCTTACTGTGTGCAGAGCACTGTACTAAGCGCTTGGGAAGTACAAGCTGGCAACATATAGAGACGGTCCCTACCCAACAGTGGGCTCACAGTCCAGATGGGCTCACAGTCTGGAAGTTAAACGCTTAATATGTGCCAAGCACTGTTCTAAGCGCTGGGGGGGGATACAAGGCAATCAGGTTGTCCCACGTGGGGCTCACAGTCTTAATCCCCATTTTACAGATGAGTTCACTGAGGATCAGAGAAGTGAAGTGACTTGCCCAATGTCACGCAGCAGACATGGTGGAGCTGGGATTAGAACCCACCACCTCCGAATCCCAAACCCGGGCTCTTTCCACGGAGACACGCTGCTTCTCTGATAGATAGATTCTGTTATTCGTAGCCTCAGAGGCAGTCCAGTAGGCGATCGCTCGATCGATGGTATTTACTGAGCACTTACCGGGTGCGGAGCACTGTACTAAGCCTTGGTGGGAGTACAGGAGAACAGAATTGGAAGAAACATTCCCGGCATTCCCGGCCCGCAGAGAGCTTCGTGGCTAGTCTAGTCTAGGCTCCGTGGTCCTTTGTCCTTCTCTTGGGATCCTGGCAGATTAGTTCTGACTGGTTTCAACTAGACGTTTGGAGTCCGTGCCTCCTAAAACTCCCAACTCTCTCCTTCGGGAGGTCAGTGTCTTTTCCACAGCGGCGGATTTTCCACCCACATCCCACGCCCGGCCTCTCATCTCACACCCATCCTTCCGGTTCCATCTTCTCTGCATTCCTGGCTTTTTATCTGGCCCCTCTTTACAACCCGGCCTCGCATTCTATATCTTCCAACGTGGTCGGAGATTGGGAAGCAACGTGGACTACTGGAAAGCCTGGGAGTCAGGGATCTGGGTTCTAATCCCACTCCAAAACCTACCCTTTTGTGGGAGGTATTTGTTAAGCGGTTACTAGGTGCCAGTCACTACACTAAGCTCTGGGGTTGATACAAGCTAATTGGGTTGGCCACAGTCCCTGTTCCACAAGAGGGTCACGGTCTTAATCCCCATTTTACAGATGAGGTAACTGAGGCACAGAGAAGTGAAGTGACTTGCTCAAAGTCACAAAGCATGGAGCTTGAATTAGGACCCAGGTGCTCTGAGGCCCGTGATCTTTCCGCTAGGGCACGTTGCTTCTCACACACGACCATATCCTTATATTATCTGTCATTCATTTTAATGTCTCCTTTTCACACTAGATTCTAAGCTTCTTAATAATAATAATAATAATGATGGCATTTAGTGAGCGCTTACTATGTGCCAAGCACTGTTCTAAGCGCTGGGAAGGTTACAAGGCGATCAGGTTGTTCCACAGTCTTCACCCCCATTGTACAGATGAGGGAACTGAGGCCCAGAAAAGTGAAATGACTTGCCCAAAGTCACACGGCTGACAATTGGCAGAGCCGGAATTCGAACCCGTGACCTCTGTCTCCAGAGCCCGGGCTCTTTCCACTGAGCCATGCTGCCCTTCTTGAGGGCAGGCATTGTGTCTACCCACTAGAGGAGCAGCGTGGCTAAAAGGAAAGAGCCCGGGGTTGTGGATTCTAATCCCGGCTCCGTCACTGCTGCCATGCAGCAGTCTGAAGCAGGATGAAGCCAGCATCCCTCCTTTCACGGGCCACATAAAAACATATTCTCATCCCTCCTTCCACGCCTAGGCCGTGAAGACCCAAACGGGGAATCTAATTTGGGGCTCATGGCATGAATTGCACCAGTCCAGTTCTCTGTACAGTCTTCACTTCCCAAGCGCTTAGTAGAGTGCTCTGCACACAGTAAGCGCTCAATAAATGCGATTAAATGAATGAATGAATGAATGAGAAACATTCCCTGCTCATAATCAATCAATAGTACTTATTGAGCTCTTACTGGATGCAGAGCATTGTACTAAGCTCTTTAGAGAGTACACTACAACAGAGTTGGCAGACCTGGTATATATGTTTGTACAGATTTATTACTCTATTTATTTATTTTACTTGTACATATTTATTCTATTTATTTTATTTTGTTAATATGTTTTGTTTTGTTTGTCTCCCCCTTCTAGACTGTGAGCCCGCTGTTGGGTAGGGACCGTCTCTATATGTTGCCAACTTGTACTTCCCAAGCGCTTAGTACAGTGCTCTGCACACAGTAAGCGCTCAATAAATACGATTGAATGAATGAATGAATGAATAGAGGAGCAGCGTGGCTAAATGGAAAGAGCCCGGGGTTGTGAGTTCTAATCCCGGCTCCGTCACTGCTGCCACGAAGCAGTCTGAAGCATGATGAAGCCAGCATCCCTCCTTTCACGGGCCGCATAAGAACATATTCTCATCACTCCCTCCACGCATAGGCCGTGAAGACCCAAACGGGGAATCTAATCTGGGACTCGTGGCATGAATTGTAGCAGTCCAGTTCTCTGTACCCAATAAGAGCTCAGTAACTCTCTCTGATCATAATCTTCTCACCTGCCTCCTCACTCACACTCCTTTCCCCTGTAAATCCATATTACTCCCTCACAGACTTCTCTGCTCTCTTGACCCCATCCATCTTTCTGAGCGCCTCACACCCCACCTCGCCGCCCTCTCCTCTCTACCCAGTCTTGATGATCAGATTACTACTCTCAACTCTACCCTTTCTACTCAGCTAGACTCATTCGCTCCCCTTTCCCTTCGCCGCTCTCGTACCACTAACCCACAGCCCTGGATCAATGCCACTGTCTGCCTCCTTCGCTCTTATGCTCGAGCTGCCGAACGCTGCTGGCGAAAGTCTAAACACCATGCCAACCTCGTTCACTTCAAGTTTATCCTTTCCTGCCTTAACTCAGCCCTCTCCTCTGCCAGACAAAATTATTTCTCCTCCCTCATTGACACCCATGCCCATCACCCCCGCCAGCTCTTCCATATATTCAACTCCCTTCTAAGACCCCCGGTTTCACTCCCTCCTCCTTCTCTCACCCCCAACCATCTGGCCTCCTACTTCATTAACAAAATTAAATCCATCAGGTCCGACCTCCCCAGAGTCACTTCCCCCCCTTCTCCAACCCCCCGGCTCTCAACACTCTCTGCTACTCTCCCATCCTTCCCAGCAGTATCCTCAGAGGAGCTCTCCTCCCTGCTCTCAAGTGCTACTCCGGCCACCTGTGCTTCAGACCCCATTCCCTCTCATCTCATGAAATCACTCGCTCCATCCCTTCTCCCCTCCTTAACTTCCATCTTCAACCGATCACTCTCCACTGGTTCCTTCCCCTCTGCCTTCAAACATGCCCATGTCTCTCCCATCCTAAAAAACCCTCTCTTGACCCCACTTCACCTTTTAGTTATCGCCCCATATTCCTCCTACCATTCCTTTCCAAACTCCTTGAACGAGTTGTCTACACGCGCTGCCTCGAATTCCTCAACACCACCTCTCTCCTTGACCCCCTCCAGTCTGGTTTCCGTCCCCTACATTCCACGGAAACTGCCCTCTCAAAGGTCACCAATGACCTCCTACTTGCCAAATCCAATGGCTAATCCTAATCCTCCATCCTAATCCTCCTCGACCTCTCGGCTGCCTTCGACACTGTGGACCACCCCCTTCTCCTCAATACGCTATCTGACCTTGGCTTCACAGACTCCGCCCTCTCCTGGTTCTCCTTTTATCTCTCCGGTCGTTCATTCTTAGTCTCTTTTGCAGGCTCCTCCTCCCCCTCCCATCCCCTTACTGTGGGGGTTCCCCAAGGTTCAGTGCTTGGTCCCCTTCTGTTCTCGATCTACACGCACTCCCTTGGTGACCTCATTCGCTCCCACGGCTTCAACTATCATTTCTACGCTGATGACACCCAGATCTACATCTCTGTCCCTGCTCTCTCCCCCTCTCTCCAGGCTCGCATCTCCTCCTGCCTTCAGGACATCTCCATTTGGATGTCTGCCCGCAACCCAGAACTCAGCATGTCCAAGACGGAACTCCTTGTCTTCCCTCCCAAACCCTGCTCTCTCCCTGACTTTCCCATCTCTGTTGACAGCACTACCATCCTTCCTGTCTCACAAGCCTGCAACCTTGGTGTCATCCTCGACTCCGCTCTCTCATTCACCTCCACATCCAAGCTGTCACCAAAACCTGCTGGTCTCAGCTCCGCAACGTTGCCAAGATCCGCCCTTTCCTCTCCATCCGTACCGCTACCCTGCTCGTTCAAGCTCTCATCCTATCCTGTCTGGACTACTGCTTCAGCCTTCTCTCTGATCTCCCATCCTCGTGTCTCTCCCCACTTCAATCCATACTTCATGCTGCTGCCCGGATTGTCTTTGTCCAGAAACGCTCAGGGCATGTTACTCCCCTCCTCAAAAATCTCCAATGGCTACCAATCAATCTGCGCATCAGGCAGAAACTCCTCACACTGGGCTTCAAGGCTCTCCATCACCTCGCCCCCTCCTACCTCACCTCCTTTCTCTCCTTCTACAGCCCACCCCGCACCCTCCGCTCCTCTGCCGCTTAGTACAGTGCTCTGCACATAGTAAGCGCTCAATAAATACGATTGATTGATTGATTGATTGCCGCTAATCTCCTCACCGTTCCTCGTTCTCGCCTATCCCGCCATCGACCCCCGGCCCACGTCATCCCCCGGGCCTGGAATGCCCTCCCTCTGCCCATCCGCCAAGCTAGCTCTCTTCCTCCCTTCAAGGCCCTACTGAGAGCTCACCTCCTCCAGGATGCCTTCCCAGACTGAGCCCCTTCCCTCCTCTCCCCCTCTTCCCCCTCTCCATCCCCCCATCTTAACTCCTTCCCTTCCCCACAGCACCTGTATATATGTATATGTTTGTACATATTTATTACTCTATTTATTTATTTATTTATTTTACTTGTACATATCTATTCTATTTATTTTATTTTGTTAGTATGTTTGGTTTTGTTCTCTGTCTCCCCCTTCTAGACTGTGAGCCCACTGTTGGGTAGGGACTGTCTCTATATGTTGCCAACTTGTACTTCCCAAGCGCTTAGTACAGTGCTCTGCACATAGTAAGCGCTCAATAAATACTATTGATTGATTGATTAACTACTATGGATGGATTGAGCAATTGACTTTGGCTCACCGGGGCGGTCCAGGGTTGGAGATGCTGAGTTCCTCCTCCTCGTCTCCTTATGCGGTTCTGTGGCCGGGACGGGAAAGAGCCCGGCATTAAACCAGCGCTCCGGACTCCTCGGAGACAGCAGCCCCCGTCCGGCGGGACGCGGGGAGAGGGTTCCCCAGGAGGACCCGCCCCGGGATCGCCCCGAGAGACTTGTTATCTGGAAGACTTTGGAGTCCCAGAGGTGACGTTGTCTCCGACGTTCGGCAGGGCTCAGACTGTCCCACTAATTTTACCTCCCTCACTCACGAGAATGCCCATGGTCACCAATTCATTCAAATGTCGCCGTTTAGTGCTTGCTGCGAGTAAAGCACTGTAGTAAGCGCTTGGGAGCGCACAATACAACAATAAACGGACATAGTCGCCGCTCATAATGAATGTATAACGTAGAGAAATTCCGATAACGCGCAAAACTCTGGCAAACTGCCTAGTTATGCGATCTTTCTTTGAGCTCTCACTCTCCCCACCTTCATAGCCTTATGTGGATCCTCTCCAAGAGGCCTTTCCTGACTGAGCCCTAATTTAATGATAATGACAATGACAATAATAATAATAATGATAATAATAATGGTATTTGCTAAGCGCTTATTGTGTGCAAAGCACCGTTCTAAGCGTTGGAGATTTCCTCTTCTCCGACTCCCTTCCACATCACCCTGGTACTTGGATTTTCCCCCTTTATTCACCCCACCCTCGACCCCGCAGCACTTATATCCAAATCCATAATTAATTAATTTATATTAACAGCCGTGTCCCCCCGCTAGATCATAAGCTCACTGTGGGCAGGGAACGGGTCTACCGGCTCTGCTGTATTACACTCTCCCAAGGGCTCAGTGCAGTACTCGCCACACAGTAAGTGTACGGTAAATATAATTGATTGACTGATTCATTCATTTAATTTTATTTATTCGTTCAATAGTATTTATTGAGCGCTTCCTGTGGGCAGAGCACTGGACTAAGCACTTGGGAAGTCCAAGTAGGCAACATAGAGAGACGGTCACTACCCCACAACGGGATCACAGTCCAGAAGGGGAAGCAGGGGAAGCAGCATGGCTCAGTGGAAAGAGCGAGGGCTCGGGAGTCAGAGGTCCTGGGTTCGAATCCTGACTCTGCCACTTGTCAGCTGTGTGACCTCGGGCAAGCCACTTAACATCTCTGGGCCTCAGTTACCTCATCTGGAAAATGGGGATTAAGACTGTGAACCCCAAGTGGGACAACCTGATCACTTTGTATCCCCCCCGAGCGCTTAGAACAGTGCTTTGCACATAGTAAGCACTTAACAAATATCACCATTATTATTAGAAGGGGGAGACAGACAACAAAACAAAACACGGAGACAGGTGTCAAAGTCGTCAGAACAAATCGAATTAAAGCCAGATTCACATAAGTATGGAGTATGTGTGTAGAGTAAACGTGCACCCGGTTTTGTACTGGACGGTCTGGTTTCTGGCTGTTCTGTCTCCTGATCTTTGTCTTTGTCTTTGTCCAGAAACGCTCTGGGCATGTAACTCCCCTCCTCAAAAATCTCCAGTGGCTACCAATCAACCTACGCATCAGGCAGAAACTCCTCACCCTCGGCTTCAAGGCTGTCCATCATCTCGCCCCCTCCTACCTCACCTCCCTTCTCTCCTTCTCCAACCCATCCCGCACCCTCTGCTCCTCTGCTGCTAATCTCCTCACCGTGCCTCGTTCTCGCCCGTCCCGCCATCGACCCCCGGTCCACGTCATCCCCTTGGCCTGGAATACCCTTCCTCTGCACATCCGCCAAGCTAGCTCTCTTCCTCCCTTCAAGGCCCTACTGAGAGCTCACCTCCTCCAGAAGGCCTTCCCACACTGAGCCCCCTCCTTCCTCTCCTCCTCCATCCCCCTCTCCATCTCCCCCGCCTTCCCTCCTTCCCTCCCCACAGCACCTGTATATGTGCATATATGTTTGAACGGATTTATTACTCTATTTATTTATTGATTTTACTTGTACATATCTATTCTATTTATTTTATTTTGTTAATATATTTGGTTTTGTTCTCTGTCTCCCCCTTCTAGACTGTGAACCCGCTGTTGGGTAGGGACCATCTCTATATGTTGCCAACTTGGACTTCCCAAGCGTTTAGTACAGTGCTCTGCACACAGTAAGCTCTCAATAAATACGATTGATTGATTGATTGATCTGGGCCCAGGATCCACGAGTGACCCCAACGACCACCCTCGCAATTTCCCTGCCCCCTTGTCTAACAGCACCAAAACCCCAGCGTCCCTTTGGGTGCCACAGCTATTTGCTCTCCTAGTCTTCTCTTACAGCTCCGTCTCCCCTTACAGCCCTCCTTTCCTCTTCTCCCACTCCCTTCTGCATCACCTTGACTCGCTCACTTTATTCATCCCCCCCCCCGTCCCAGCCCCACGGCGCTTACGTCCATATCTGTCGTTTATTTATGTCTATTAATAAAATAATAATAACGGCATTCATTAATAATAATACTAATGGCATTTATTAAGTGCTTACTATGTGCAAAGGACTGTTCTAAGCGCTGGGGAGGTTACAAGGTAATCAGGTTGTCCCACGGGGGCTCACAGTCTTAATCCCCATTTTACAGATGAGGGAACTGAGGCACCGAGAAGTTAAGTGACTTGCCTTAAGTCACCCAGCTGACAAGTGGCAGAGTTGGGATTCGAACCCATGGCCTCCGACTCCAAACCCCGGGCTCTTTCCACTGAGCCACACTGCTCGAGCCGAGCGCTGTTCTAAGCGCTGGGGAAGTTGCAAGGTGATCCGGTTGTCCCACGGGGGGCTCCCAGTCTCCATCCCCATTTTCCAGAAGAGGTCACTGAGGCCCAGAGAAGTGCCCAAAGGCACCCAGCTGACAAGTGGTGGAGTTGGGATTTGAACCCATGATCTCCGACTCCAAAGCCCGGGCTCTTTCCACTGAGCCAAGTTCGTCTACCCTAAGCTTGCTGTGGTCGGGGAATGTGTCCTTTATATTGTTATATTGTACTCTCCCAGGCACTTAGTATAGTGCTCTGCACACAGGAAGCACTCAATTAATACGATTAACTGACTGACTGACTGATTATTAAAGGCCACCTCATTTTCACGCCATCTCAGTCCTGATCAAGGACTGCTCTTTGTCTAGTCCCAATCAACTCTGATGTATTGGAGGTGCCTAGTGAAAACAGCACAGGGTTGAGAGTCAGAGGAGGACCTGGGTTCTAATCCCTGTTCCACCATGTTCCTGCTGGATGGGCTTGAGCAATTTACTTCACTTCTCTGGTCCTCAGTTACCTCATCTATGTAATGGAGATTAAGACTGTGAGCCCCGTGTGGGACACGGATTGGGTACTAGTCATTCATTCGTTCAATCGTATTTATTGAGCCCTTACTGCGTGCAGAGCACTGGACTAAGCGCTTGGGAAGTACTACAACCTGATCATCTCATATCTACCCTAGCGCTTAGTACAGTGCCCGGCACATAACGAGAACGTATCTACCGATTCTGTTACACTGTACTCTCCCAAGAGTTTAGTACAGGGCGCCGCACACAATTAGCACTCGATTGATTGATTGATTGATAATAATCGCTTTACAAATGCTACAAACAAATAGCCAATCTCCATGGCCACCATTCCCTGTAGACGGTTGGCATTATATGATCCATTCGGGCATGGTGGTCCTGGATAATAATAATGATGGCATTTATTAAGCACTTAATATGTGCAAAGCACTGTTCTAAACGCTGGGGAGGTCACCAGGTGATCAGGTTGTCTCGCGGGGGGCATCCCAGTCTTCATTCCCATTTTACAGATGAGGTAATTGAGGCCTAGAGAAGTGAAGTGACTTGCCCAAAGTCACACAGCCGACAATTGGCGGAGCCGGGATTCATTCATTCATTCAATCGTATTTATTGAACACTTACTGTGTGCAGAACACTGTACTAAGTGCTTGGGAAGTATAATTTCGTAACATATATGAGGAACCCATGGGATTTGAACCCATGACCTCCGACTCCAAAGCCCGGACTCTTTCCACTAAGCCACGAGGTCTCAGCAACTGGACGACCATTTTTCTCCGGGGGAGACTCCAGGGTCACCAGTAGTTCCCACGTGAACGACCCCAAGGGGTGGGGACCCAGAATCACCCAGGCTAGAAGGGCCTCTGACCTCGGGGAGAAGAAGGTTTGTAACCTTTGTAACCTCCCCAGCGCTTAGAACAGTGCTTTGCCCATGGTAAGCGCTTAATAAATGTCATCATTATAAGGTTCGACCACCATTTTAGAGCCATTTCCCCGTTGTCATTCTCCTCAGGGTGGTCTTCATGTCCCGGTTCCTCAGGCTGTAGATGAGGGGGTTGAGGGCGGGGGGCACCACGGTGTAAAACACGGACAACAGCAGGTCCAGGGCCAAGTGGGAGTCAGACGTGGGCTTGAAGTAGGCGAAGACTCCGTTCACTATGAAAAAGACAAGATGGCGAGGTGGGGCAGACAGGTGGAGAAGGCCTTGGCCCGGCCCTCGGAGGCCGGCATCCTCAGCATGGCCTGGAAGATGCGTACGTACGAAACGATGATGCCGACGAAACAGCAGAGGCCCAGGAACATGCTGAAGCCCAGAATGGCGAGCTCGTCGATGGAGCGTCTGGAACAGGAGATCCGCAGGAGGGAAGGGATGTCTCAGAAGAACTGCCGGATGGCATGGGTGTCACAGAAGGGGAGGGAGAAAGTCACGGCGGTGTGGATGACTCCGTTCAGCCCCTCGCCGAACCAGGAGCCGGCCGCCATCTTCCCGCAGGCCCCTCGGTCCATGATGACCTCGTAGTGCAGGGGGAGGCAGATGGCGGCGTAGCGGTCGTGGGACATCGCCGTGAGGAGGAACAGCTCCGAGGCAGCAAACAGGACCACCAAGAAGACCTGGGTGGCACAGTCCAGGAAGGAGATGGATCTACGGTCGATCAGGGAGTTGTGGATGAATTTGGGGACGGTGACAGAGATGTAGCAGAGGTCGAGGATGGACAGGTTCCTGAGGAAGAAGTACATGGGGGTTTGGAGGCGCCGGTCGAGGACGGTGATGGTGACGATGAAGAGAATCCCCACCAGGGCCACCAGGTAGACCAGGAGGAACAGCGCGGCGTGGACCAGCTGCAGTTCCCGGATCTCCGAGAATCCCAGGAGCAGGAATTCCCTCAGCGCCATGTTGTTGACCATTTCTTCCTTGTGGGGAAATAGGAAATAGGGTCTTGTGGGATGGATGGAGGTGAAAATATTAAGTTATTCAAGCAGTGTGGGGAACAGTGCTTGGCACATAGTAAGTGCTTAACAAATGCCATTATTATTATTATTATTATTATTATTATTATTATTATTATTATTATTCTCTGGATCCCAGTTACCTCAACTGCAAAATGAGGATTAAATCCTACTCTAGTAATAATACTATTATTAGTATTAGTGACTAGAGCACAGGCTTGGGAATCAGAAGACCTAGGCTTTAATCCCGGTTCTGCCATTCGTCTGCTGTGTGATTTGGGGCATGTCACTTCCCTTCTCAGAGAAGCAGCGTGGCTCAGTGGAAAGAGCCCGGGCTTTGGAGTCAGAGGTCATGGGTTCAAATCCCGGCTCTGCCAACTGTCAGCTGTGTGACTTTTGGACAAGTCACTTCACTTCTCTGTGCCTCAGTGACCTCATATGTCAAATGGGGATGAAGACTGTGAGCCCCACAAGGGACAACCTGACCACCTTGCAACCTCCCCAGCTCTTAGAACAGTGCTGTGCACATAGTAAGCGCTTAATAAATGCCATTATCATTATTATTATTATTATTATTATTCTCTGGACCCCAGTTACCTCAACTGTAAAATGAGGATTAAATCCTACTCTTTCCTCCTTTGCATTTACTCCTGTGCTCCCCTCTACCCAGGGCGCGACGTCTGCAGGTGAAAGACATTCAATCAATACTATTGATTGATCGATGGATTGACTATTGGGAAATGCTGCCCAGGAAGGGAAATATTTGAGAAAAATCCCAGCAGCTTTAATTTTTCTCCAAAACGAGGAAGGCTGCAATTACAGCTGAACCCAAGCTCCTCCAGTTTTCATGATAAAAATAATACTAATGATGATGGTATTTATTAAGTGCTTACTATGTGCCTAGCACTGTTCTAAGCGCTGGGGGAGATACAAGGTCATCAGGTTGTCCCACGTGGGGATCCCGGTCTTAATCCCCATTTTACAGATAAGGGCACTGAGGCCCAGAGACGTGAAGTGACTTGCCCAAAGTCACACAGCTGATAAGTGGAAGAGGCGGGATTAGAACTCATGACCCCTGACTCCCAAGCCCACGTTCTTTCCACTAAGCCATGCTGCTTCTCCCACTCAATCAGTCAATCAGGCAATCGATCAATGGTATTTAGTGGCTATTTGCAGAGCACTGTACTAAATGATGATGATGATGATGATGATGATGATGGCATTTATTAAGCGCTTACTATGTGCAAAGCACTGTTCTAAGCGCTGGGGAGGTTACAGGGTGATCAGGTTGTCCCACGGGGGGCTCACAGTCTTAATCCCCATTTTACAGATGAGGTAACTGAGGCACAGAGAAGTTAAGTGACTTGCCCAGAGTCACACAGCTGACTATTGTCGGAGCTTGAATTCGAACCCATGACCTCTGACTCCAAAGCCCGGGCTCTTTTCACTGAGCCATGCTGCTTAAATGCTGGGGAGACTACAATTCAACGGAATTAGCAGACGTTCCCGACTCACATTGAGCTTGCAGTCTAGAGGGGGAGACAGACATTAATATAAATAAAGAAATATGGTACAAGGAACCACGGCAGGATGGAGGCCAGGTTAAGACTTCATTCATTCGATCGTATTTATTGAGGAAGTGCGTAGAGCAGAGAGAGGGAGTTGGGTCGATGGGGAGGAGAGGAGGAGCAGAGGAAAAGCGGGGCTCAGTGTGGGAATAATAATAATAATAAAAAAGATAATAATGGCATTTATTAAGCGCTTACTATGTGCAAAGCACTGTTCTAAGTGCTGGGGAGGTTACAAGGTGATCAGGTTGTCCCACGGGGGGCTCACAGTCTTAATCCCCATTTTCCAGCCTCAGAAAAGTTAAGAGACTTGCCCAAAGTCACACAGCTGACAATTGGCAGAGTTGGGATTCGAACCCAGGACCTCTGACTCCAAAGACCGAGCTCTTTCTACTGAGCCACGCTGCTTCTCTAATCTTATTTAGGAAGGCCTCTCAGTGTGGGAAGTGTGGGAAGGGAGAAAGAGAGATAGGTTGGCGGCTGTGTGGAGGAAAGGCATTCTGGGCCGGTGGAAGGACGCAGGCCGGGGGTCGACGGCGGGATGGGCAGGAAGGAGGCCCGGTGAGGAGGCGAGCGGCGGCAGAGGAGCAGAGGGTGCGGGCTGCTGTGGAGAAGGAGAGAAGGGAGGGGAGGGAGGAGGGGGCGAGGTGATGGACAGCCTTGAAGCCAAGCTGATGGACGCCTTCTCAGGGCAGGGTCTCTGCAGCCTCCAAGGGACCCTCAAACTAACAACCCTGGCAGCGTTGAGGAGCTGAGTTCTAATCCGCGCTCCGCAAACCGCTTTCTGTGTGATCTTGGATGCATCACTTGATTTCCCTGTGCCTCGGTTCCCCTATTCTCTCCCTTCCTTAGGCTGTGAGCCCCGTGCAGGACAGAGACCGTAGCCAACCTAATGGACTTGTAATGTATTCCAGCTCTTAGAAGAGTAATAATAATAACGATGGCATTTATTAAGTGCTTACTATGTGCAAAGCACTGTTCTAAGCGCCGGGGAGGTTACAAGGTGATCAGGCTGTCCCACGGGGGGCTCACAGTCTTAATTCCCATTTCACAGATGAGGTAACTGAGGCATGGAGAAGTTAAGTGACTTGCCCCTCCTCCTTCTAGACTGTGAGCCTACTGTTGGGTAGGGACCCTCTCTATATTTTACCAACTTGTACTTCCCAAGCGCTTAGTACAGTGCTCTGCACACAGTAAGCGCTCAATAAATACGATCGAATGAATGAATGAATGAATGAATATGTTGCCAACTTGTACTTCCCAAGCGCTTAGTACAGTGCTCTGCACACAGTAAGCGCTCAATAAATACGATTGAATGAATGATTATGTTGCCAACTTGTACTTCCCAAGCCCTTAGTACAGTGCTCTGCACACAGTAAGCGCTCAATAAATACGATTGAATGAATGATTATGTTGCCAACTTGTACTTCCCAAGCCCTTAGTACAGTGCTCTGCACACAGTAAGCGCTCAATAAATACGATTGAATGAATGAATGAATGAACTTGCCCAAAGTCACACAGCTGACAAGTGGCGCAGCCGGGATTTGAACCCATGACCTCTGACTCCAAAGCCCGGTCTCTTTCCACTGAGCCAAGCTGCTTCTCTATAGAACAGTGGGACAGCCCAGAATGTAGATTAGTAGAATAGAACGGTAATTAGAATAATAATAGTAATATTATGCCATAATAATGATGATGATTATGGTATTTAAGTGCTTACTATAATAATAATAATAATGATGGTATTTGTTAAGCACTCACTATGTGCCAAGCACCGTTCTAAGCACTGAGGTAGATATAAGGTAATCAGGTTGTCCCACATGGGGCTCACAGTCTTAATCCCCATTTTACAGATGAGGGAATTGAGGCACAGAGATGTTAAGTGACTTGCCCAAAGTCACAGAACTGACAAGTGGTGGAGCCGAGATTTGAACCCATGACCTCTGATTCCAAAGCCCGGGTTCTTTCCACTGAGCCACACTGCTTCTCTATAGAACAGTGGAACAGCCCAAAATGTAGACTAGTAGAATAGAACAGTAATTAGAATAATAATAGTAATTTTATACCATAATAATGATGATGATGATGGTATTTACATGCTTACTAGAATAATAATAATGATGATGATGATGGTATTTGTTAAGCGCTCACTATGTGCCAAGCACCATTCTAAGCACTGAGGTAGATACAAGGTAATCAGATTGTCCCACATGGGGCTCACAGTCTTAATCCCCATTTTACAGATGAGGGAACTGAGGCACAGAGAAGTTAAGTGATTTGCCCAAAGTCACACAGCTGACAAGTGGCGGAGCCAGGATTTGAACCCATGACCTCTGACTCCAAAGCTCGGGCTCTTTCCACTGGGCCACGCTGTTTGTCTATAGAACAGTGAAACAGCCCAGAATGTAGATTCATTCATTCATTCAATCGTATTTATTGAGCGCTTACTGTGTGCAGAGCACTGTACTAAGCGCTTGGGAAGTACAAGTTGGCAACATGTAGAGACGGTCCCTACCCAACAGTGGGCTCACAGTCTAGAAGGTGGACTCACAGTCTAGAAGGTGGGCTCATAGAATAGAACAGTAATTAGAATAATAATAGTAATATTATACCATAATAATGATGATGATGGTATTTAAGTGCTTACTATAGTAAGAATAATAATGATGATATTTGTTAAGTGCTCAGTATGTGCCAACCACCGTTCTAAGCACTGCGGTAGATACAAGGTAATCAGATTGTCCCATATGGGGCTCACAGTCTTAATCCCCATTTTACAGATGAGGGAACTGAGGCCCAGAGAAGTGAAGTGACTTGCCCGAAGTCACACAGGTGGCAATTGGCAGAGCCAGGATTTGAACCCATGACCTCGGACTCCAAAGCTCTGGTTCTTTCCACTGAGCCATGCTTACTATGTGCCAAGCACTGTTCTAAGCACAGAATAATGATATAGTAACGATGATAAAGATATCGTAACAAATAGAAGCAGCGTGGCTCAGTGGCTCAGTGGCTCAAGCGCTTAGTACAGTGCTCTGCACACAGTAAGCGCTCAATAAATACGATTGATTGATTGATTGAAAGAGCCCGGGCTTGGGAGCCAGAGGTCGTGGGTTCTAATCCCAGTTCCGACGCCTGTCAGCTGGGTGACTTTGGGCGAGTCACTTCACTTCTCTGGGCCTCAGTTCCCTCATCTGTCAAATGGGGATGAATATTCGGAGCCCCACGTGGGACAACCTGATGACCTTGTGTCTACCCCAGCGCTTAGGACAGTGCTGGGCACATAGTAAGCGCTTAACAAATGCCATCATCATCATATAAAAAACCCGCCGTTCTCAGCCTGTGCTTCAGACCAGAACATCTCTTCCAACTTGTACTTCCCAAGCGCTTAGTACAGTGCTCTGCACACAGTAAGCGCTCAATAAATACGATTGATTGAATGAATGAATCTGTCCCCAGTTTAGTCATCCCTTGTCCTGTAAATAGTACCCTGAGCGGGGTCTAATAAAAAGAGTATAATCCCGGCTCCGCTACTTGCCTGCTGTGTGATCCTGGGCACGCCACTTTGCTTCTCTCGATTTCCTCAGCTTATTTTTAAAATCAGGAAAATCAAGTTCACCTTCCTCACGCATCTTCTTCGAATCAGGCCTGGAATGAAATGGGGAGCTTCCCTCGCTCCCTCTAGACGGTCCGTTCGTTGTGGACAGGGAATGTTGCCAACTTGTACTTCCCAAGCGCTTAGTACAGCGCTCTGCACCCAGCAAGCGCTCAATAAATGCGATTGAATGAATGAATGAATGAATGAATACGACTGAATGAAGACTTGTACTTCCCAAGCGCTTAGTACAGCGCTCTTCACCCAGCAAGCGCTCAATAAATACGATTGAATGAATGAATTAATCAATTAATACGACTGAATGAAGATTTGTACTTCCCAAGCGCTTAGTACAGCGCTCTGCACCCAACAAGCGCTCAATAAATACGATTGAATGAATGAATGAATTAATTAATATGACTGAATGAAGACCTGTACTTCCCAAGAGCTTAGTACAACGCTCTGCACCCAGCAAGCACTCAATAAATACGATTGAATGAATGAATGAATGAATTAATACGACTGAATGAAGACTTGTACTTCCCAAGAGCTTAGTACAACGCTCTGCACCCAGCAAGCGCTCAATAAATACGATTGAATGAATGAATGAATGAATTAATACGACTGAATGAAGACTTGTACTTCCCAAGCGCTTAGTACAACGGTCTGCACCCAGTAAGCGCTCAATAAATACGATTGAATGAACGAATGAATAGAGAAGTAGCGTGGCTCAGTGTAAAGAGCCCGGTCTTGGAAGCCAGAGGTTGTGGGTTCTAATCCAGCCTCCACCTCTTGTCAGCTGTGTGACTGTGGGCAAGTCACTTCACTTCTCTGGGCCTCAGTTCCCTGATCTGTAAAATGGGAATTAACACTGTGAGCCCCATGAGGGACAACCTGATCACCTTGTATCCCTCCCAGCGCTTAGAACAGTGCTTGGCACATAGTAAGCGCTTAACAAATGCAATCATCACCATCATCAACAGTGCTTGGCACATAGTAGGTGCTTAACAAATGCCATCAACACCATCATCAACAGTGCTTGGCACACAGTAAGCGCTTACCAAATGCCATCATTACCATCATCAACAGTGCTTGGCACATAGTAAGCGCTTAACAAATACCGTCCTCATTATTATTATTATTACCAAATCTGTTATATCATATTCTTATGATATCCCCCTCATATCCCCCTCCCCATCCCCCCGCCCTACCTCCTTCCCCTCCCCACAGCACCTGTATATATGTTTGCACAGATTTATTACTCTATTTATTTTACTTGTACATATTTACTATTCTATTTTTTGTCAATGATGTGCTTTACTTCTATTTATTCTGATGACTTGACACCTGATCACATGTTTTGTTTTCTTGTCCGTCTCTCCCTTCTAGACTGTGAGCCCGTTGTTGGGTAGGGGCCGTCCCTATATGTTGCCAACTTGGGCTTCCCAAGCGCTTAGTCCAGTGCTCTGCACACAGTAAGCGCTCAATAAATACGATTGAATGAATGAATGAATATTCTTCCAGTTGCTTGATTCGGTGTTCTTCACACAAGCGCTCAATAAATAGCACTGATTGACTGACTAATGCCTGCCTCTCCATGTACAGTGTAAGTTCACTGGGGCAGCGATCACGTCCACCAACTCTATTAAATTGGACTCCTCCAATCGCTCATTCAGTGCTTTGTGCACATTGAGCGCTGGCTAACACCACTGATCCTTTAACTAATTCTAGACCGCAAGCTCGTTCATTCCTTCATTCAGTCGTATTTACTGAGCGCTTACCTTGTGCAGGGCACTGAACTAAACGCTTGGACGTCCAATTCGGACACAGGTAGAGACAATCCCTACCCAACAACGGGCTCACAGTCTTGAAGTGTGAGACGGACAACGAAACAAAGCAAGTAGCTAGTCAGGGGGTATCCAACGTGTCTACTCACTCTGACCTAGTGTACTCTCCCAAGCGCTTAGTGCAGTGCTCTGCACCCCGCTGATTGATGAAGTCCCTCCTTAGCTCTCACAAAGTTTCAGCCACGGCACTCACGATCGCCACAACGTGCCCTAGATCTCTGATGGTCTTCCCATCTGAGCCCAGAACCGGTGGCCAATATTCCCAGAACAACGTGCCACAGAAAAAGAGGAGCCGGTTTTATGAACTCCTGAAAAACGTACAACTCTCACCTTCTCCCATCCCCCGGGGATCCCGCCTGCTCGCAGAAGTTAGGATTCCCAGCGGGCCCTTACGTTCAACCTCTAGAAAAATGGCAAAACTGAAGGGAGAGATTGGTCCACCTAGATTTATCCCCCTAGATTTACAATAATTACGAATATTATCATCATTGCTGTTGCATTTGTTGAGCACTCACTAGATTATTATGATATCTGTTTAGCACTCACTCTGCTATTATTATGGTATAAATTAAGCACTCACTATATTATTATGGTATTTGTTTAGCACTTACTCTGCTATTATTATTGTATAAATTAAGCACTCACTATATTATTATTATGGCATTTGTTAAGCACTTACTCTATTCTTATTATGGTATTGGTTAAGTCCTTACTATATTATTATTATGGCCTTTATTAAGCATGCACTATATTATTATGGCATATGTTAAGCACTTACTATATTATTATTATTGTGGTATTTGTTAAGCACTCATATTATTATTATGGCATTTGTTAAGCACTTATTACATTCTTATTATGGCATTTGTTAAGCACTTACTATATTATTATTATGGCATTTGTTAATCACTTATTATATTCTTATTATGGCATTTGTTAAGTACTTACTATATTATTATTATGGTATTTGTTAAGCACTCGCTATCTTATGGGATTTGTTAAACACTCACTATATTATTATTATTATGGGATTTGTTAAGCACTTGTTATATTATTATTGTAGTATTAAGCACTCACTATATTATTATTGTGGCATTTGTTAAGCATTTACTATATTATTATTATGGTATTTGTTAAGCATGCATTATACTATTATTAGAGAAGCAGCGTGGCTCAGTGGAAAGAGCCAGGGCTTTGGAGTCAGAGGTCATGGGTTCAAATCCCGGCTCTGCCAATTGTCAGCTGTGTGACTTTGGGGAAGTCACTTCACTTTTCTGGGCCTCCGTTACCTCATTTGTAAAATGGGTATGAAGACTGTGAGCCCCACAGTCTGATCACTTTGTAACCTCTCCAGCGCTTAGAATATTGCTTGGCACATAGTAAGCACTTAATAAATACTATTATTATTATTATTATTATTATCATTATTATTATTATGGCATATGTTAAGCACTTACTATATTATTATTATTATTGTGGTATTTGTTAAGCAATCACTATATTATTATTATGGCATTTGTTAAGCACTTACTATATTCTTATGGCATTTGTTAAGCACTCACTATATTATTGCGGCATTTGTCAAGCATTTACTATATTATTATTACGGTATTTGTTAAGCAGGCACTATAGTATTATTATGGCATATGTTAAGCCCTTACTATATTATTATTGTGGTATGTGTTAAACACTCATTATATTATTATTATGACATTTGTTAAGCACTTGTTATATTCTTATTGTGGCATTTGCTAAGCACTTACTATATTATTATTGTGGTATGTGTTAGACACTCACTATATTATTATTATGGCATTTGTTAAGCACTTATTATATTCTTATGGCATTTGTTAAGCACTTACTATAGTATTATTGTGGTATTTGTTAAGCACGCATTATGTTATTATTATGGTATTTGTTAAGCACTCACTATTATTATTATTATGGCAATTGTTAAGCAATTATGATTATTATGGCATTTGGTAAGAACTCACTATGCCATTATTATTGAATTTGTTAAGCACCTACTATATTCTTATTATTCTTGTTCTTATATTCTTATTATTGTTGTGAAATCTTCGAGGATGAAGGAAAACTTTTAATCAATCAATGGTATCTACTAAGGAATTAAGTACTTCGTACAGTGCTGTGCACATGGTAAACACTCAACAAATACCATTGATGATGATGATGATGATGATGCAGAACACTGTACTAAGCGCTAGGGAACATTCGATACAACAAAGTTGGTAGATGTGATATCTGTCCACTTTTAGATTGTAATCTGCATGAGGGACAGGGACTGTGTTTAATTCCCCACCCGTGTACTTTCTCCTATCGTTTATGTTAATAATAATAATGATGGCATTTGTTAAGCGCTTACTATGTGCCAAGCACTGTTCTAAGCGCTGAGGGGGGGATACAAGGTGATCAGGTTGTCCCCCGTGGGGCTCTCAGTCTTCATCCTCTTTTTCCAGATGAGAGAACTGAGGCCCAGAGAAGTGAAGTGACTCGCCCAAAGTCACACAGCTGACAAGTGGCGGAGGCAGGATTAGAACCCACGACTTCTGACTCCCAAGCTCTGGCTCTTTCCACTGAGCCACGCTGCTTCTCTTATTCATTCATTCATTCAATCGTTTTTATTGAGCGCTTATTGTGTGCAGAGCACTGTACTAAGCGCTTGGGAAGTACAAGTCTTCATTCAGTCATATTAGTTAATTCATTCATTCATTCACTTGTATTTATTGAGCACTTACTGTGTGCAGAGCACTGTATTAAGTGATTGGGAGAGGACAATAGAACAACAGAATATTCATTCATTCATTCATTCAATTGTATTTATTGAGCATTTACTGTGTGCAGAGCACTGTACTAAGCGCTTGGGAGGTACAAGTTGGCAACATCTAGAGACGGTCCCTACCCAACAGCGGGCTCACAGTCTAGAAGGGGGAGACAGACAATAAAACAAAACCTATGAACAAAACAAAATAAATAGAATAAATATGTACAAGTAAAATAAATAATAAATAAATTGAGCTCTTACTATGTGCATAGCACTCCACTAAGCGCTTAGTACAGAGATATTCATTTGTTTTGTTGTCTTTCTCCCCCTTCTAGACTGTGAGCCAGTTATTGGGTAGGGACTGTCTCTATATGTCGCCTATTTGTACTTCCCAAGCTCTTAGTACAGTGCTGTACACACAGTAAGCGCTCAATAAATACGATTGATTGAATGAATGAATGAATGCTCTGCACTCAGCAAGCACTTAATTATTGCAATTACGACTTCTACTATGTACCTATGAGAAGAACAATGCTTTGCACATAGTAAGCGCTTAATAAATGCCATCATTATTATTATTATTAAGTACATAGTACTTATGTACCATGCAAAGCAGCGTGGCTCAGTGGTAAGAGCCCGGGCTTGCGAGTCAGAGGTCATGGGTTCAAATCCCGGCTCCACCAATTTTCAGCCGTGTGACTTTAGGCAAGTCACTTCACTTCTCTGGGCCTCAGTTCGCTCATCTGTGAAATGGGGATGAAGACTGGGAGCCCCACGCGGGACAACCTGATCACCTTGTATCCCCCCAGTGCTTCGTACATAGTAAGCACTTTACAAATGCCATTATTATTATTACTATGATTACCTGAACGTGAATTCCTGGACCATAGGTTAAGTGGATTGTCCAAACAGCGGTAGTAAGCGCTCAACAAATGCCATCAAAACAAACAAACAACAAAACTCCTCGTGTGCCTGGAGATTAGCAAAGGCCTAGCAGGAAATGCAGTGTCTCAGGTAGTTTCACTGTGTCTCTGAGCCCCTCGGCCCCCCTTGGCACCCCGACTAGTATGTTCTACACACAGTAAGCGCTCAATAAATGTGATTGAATGAATGAATAAAAGCGGCGCCGGGGGTGGACACGGTAATACAAAGATGCCCCGCAACAGGAGAGGGATCAAATATCCCACCCCGTCCGCGGCTCGGCTCGCTCCGGCCTCTCGTCGAAGGGAGAGGAGGTGAACATCAATCAATCAATCAATCATATTTATTGAGCGCTTACTGTGTGCAGAGCACTGTACTAAGCGCTTGGGAAGTACAAGTTGGCAACATATAGAGACGGTCCCTACCCAACAGTGGGCTCACAGTCACAGATTTGCTCTTGGGGGTCCGGCGTTCGGAGAAGAGGAGGCAGACGAGATTGGTCGACTCAATCCCTCCCTTCTCGGCACATGACAACTCTGTGTGCCATTTTATCCCTTGTCAGGAAAAGTGTCGGCTGTGGGATTTAGCGGCCGCAGTGGAGAAGCAGTGTGGCCTATGGGAAAGAGCCCGGGCCTGGGAGCTTGAAGGATCTGGGTTCTAATCCCGGTTCTGACGCTTGTCTGCTGAAGTCACTTGGCTTCTCTGTGCCTCAGTGACCTCAACTGTAAAACGGGGATTAAGACTGTGAGCCCCATGTGGGACAGGGACTGCGTCCGCCTTGATTAGCTTGAATCTACCCCAGCGCTTAGAAGAGAAGAGCGCAGAGAAGCAGCGTGGCTCAGTGGAAAGAGCCGGGGCTTTGGAGTCAGATGTCATGGGTTTAAATCCCAGCTCCTCCGCTTGTCAGCTGTGTGACTTTGGGCAAGTCGCTTCACTTCTCTGGGCCTCAGTTACTGCATCTGTCAAATGGGGATTAAGACTGTGAGCCCCTCCGCCATGGGACAACCTGATCACCTTGTAACCTCCCCAGCGCTTAGTACAGAGCATTGCACATCGTAAGCACTTAATAAATGCCATCGTTCATTCATTCATTCATTCAATCGGATTTATTGAGCGCTTACTGTGTGCAGAGCACTGTACTAAGCGCTTGGGAAGTCCAGGTTGGCAATATATAGAGATGGTCCCTACCCAACAGTGGGCTCACAGTCTAGAAGAGGAAGACAGAGAACAAAACAAAGCATATTAGCAAAATAAAATAAGTGGAATAAATACGTACAAATAAATAAATAGAGTAATAAATAAATAGAGTAATAATAAATAGAGTAATAATTGTTATTATTATTATTAGAACAGTGCTTTGCACATAGTAAGCGCTTAATAAATGCTATCATTATTACTATTATTGTAGCACCTGGCACATAGTAAGTGCTAAACACATACCATAAAAAATTCATTTTTCCTGAAAGGATCCAGGCAGTCTCCATGCATCTCTAGACTGCATGCTTGTCTATTTTTTTATTCTTATTTATTACACACTCTCCATGTGTCAAGTACTGTACTAAGCATTTGGGTAATAATAATAATAATAATAATGGCATTTATTAAGCACTTACTATGTGCAAAGCACTGTTCTAAGTGCTGGGGAGGCTACAAGGTGATCTGGTTGTCCCACGGGAGGCTCACAGTCAATCCCCATTTTACAGATGAGGCAACTGAGGCACAGAGAAGTGACTTGCCCAGTCACACAGCTGACAGCTGGTGGAGCCCGTTTCTGAACCCATGACCACTGACTCCAAAGCCTGGGCTCTTTCCACTGAGCCACGCTGCTTCTTGTGGCTCTTGTATCTTCTCATAGATACAAGTTAATCTGTTTGGATGCAGTTCTTATTTATTCATTTATTTTATAATTTTTATTTATTAATTATTCATTAAGCACTCCCCACGTGTCAAGCACTGTTCCAAGCACTGGGGTAGATACAGGTTAATCTCTTTGGATGCAGTTCCAGTCCCACGTAGAGCTCACAGTTTAAATAGGAGGGAAGACAAGCTCAGTAAGGTCAGGGAATGTGTCCATCAGTTCTGTTGTACTCTCCAAGTGCTTAGTATAGCACACAGTGAGCGCTCAATAAATACCACTGGATGATCGATATTGATGTGGTGATAAAGGGTGTATAATAATGGAAAGAGCAGAGGGCTGGGGGTCACTTTCCTGCTGTGTGATCTTGGACGAATCACTTAAATTCTCTATGACTCAGTTTCCTCGTCCATAAGATGGGCATTAAAATATCTGTTTTCCTTCCTCTTAGACTATGAGCCCCGTGTGGGACAGGAACTGCATCTGATCTAATAATAATAATAATAATAATAATAATAATAGTGGTATTTGTTAAGCATTTACTATGTGCTAAGCACTGGTCTAAGCACCGGGGTAGATACAAGGTAATCAGGTTGCCCCACGTGGGGCTCCCGGTCTTAATCCCCATTTTACAGAGGAGGTAACTGAGGTGCAGAGAAGTGAAGTGACTTGGCCAAAGTCACACAGCTGATCAGTGGCAGAGCCGGGATTAGAACCCACGACCTTTGACTCCCAAGCCCGGGCTAACTCCACTAAGCCACGATTGGACTTTATCCATTCCACCGCTTGGAACATAGTATGTGCTCAACAAATACCGCAAATACTATTCAAATCCGGTGAATCGAACATATTATTATTATTATTATTATGGTATATTTGCAGTCTAATAGAAAATGGGTAACCGCAAACCAGCTGTGTGTCATCAATCAATCGATCAATCAATGGTATTTATTGAGCGCTATCAATTAATCGTATTTATTGAGCCCTTACTATGTACAGAGAACTGTACTAAGCACCAGGGAGAGTATAATATAACAGAGTTGGTTGACATGTTCCTTGTCCACAAGGAGTTTATAGTCTAGAAGGGGAAGCAGCCATTGATTAATTCAGCCATCAATCAATGACATGTATTCATTCATTCATTCATTCGTATTTATTGAGCGCTTATGTATTGAGCGCTGACCATGCACAGAGAACAGTACTAAGCACTTGGGATAGTCAAATATGTGTCCCCATGATCTTGCCCACCAGAAGAAAGTAGGAATAGTATTCTTTCATTCAACTGTATTTATTGAGCGTTTACTGTGTGCAGAGCACTGTACTAAGCGCTTAGTAGTAAATAATAATAATAATAATAATAATAATAATAATAGTAATAATGATGGCATTTATTAAGCACTTACTATGTGCCAAGCACTGTTCTAAGCGCTGGGGAGTTTACAAGGTGATCGTATTGTCCCACGGGGGGGTCACAGTCTTAATCCCCATTTTAAAGATGAGGTCACTGAGGCCCAGAGAAGTGAAGTGACTTGCCCAAAGTCACCCAGCTGACAAGTGGCAGAGCCGGGTTTTGAACCCATTACCTCTGACTCCAACCTGTACCTCCCAAGCGCTTAGTACAGTGCTCTGCACACAGTAAGCGCTCAATAAATGCGATTGATTGATTGACTCCAAAGCCCGGGCTTCTTCCACTGAGCCACGCTGCTTCTCATCAGTAGTAAAAGTATTCACAAAGTAAAAGTATTTACAAAGACTTGCTGTGAGATGATGTGACACATGTTTTGTTTCGTCCTGTTTCCCCCTTCTCGACTGTGAGCCCATTGTTGGGTAGGGACCGTCTGTAGATGTTGCCGACTTGTACTTCCCAAGCGCTTAGTACAGTGCTCTGCACACAGGAAGCGCGCAATAAATACGATTGAATGAGTGAATTTGTAATGGCTCAAAGCGGTCTTCTCTTACACAGCTAGGACATCTTACCTCTGGGAAGGAAATGGCCAATGGCACGGCGGTGACGAGATTCCTCCTGCTGGGATTCACGGAGATCCGGGAGCTGCAGCTGGTCCAGGCCGCGCTGTTCCTCCTGGTCTACCTGGCGGCCCTGACGGGGAATCTCCTCATCGTCGCCGTCACCGCCCTCGACCGGCGCCTCCGCACCCCCATGTACTTCTTACTCAGGCACCTGTCCGTCCTGGATCTCTGCTACATCTCCGTCACCATCCCCAAATCCATCCACGAAACCCTGACCGGCTGCGGAGAAATCTCTGTCCCGGGTTGCATCTCTCAAGTCTTCTTAGTAACCAGCCTTGCGGGCGTCGAAGCGGCCCTGCTTACGGCGATGTCCTACGACCGCTACAACCTCATCATGGACCGAGGGGCCTGCGGGAAGATGGTGGCCGCCTCCTGGCTGGGTGGTCCCGTGAACGCCGCCTCGCACGCGGCCGCCACCTTCTCCGTTGGCTTCGGCGGGTCCAACGTGATCCGCCACTTCTTCTGTGACGTTCCCCGGATGATGGAACCAGGTGATGGCCCCAGTGGGAGCCTCCGGGAGATCGGAATCACAATCTTCTCTGCCATCCTGAACGTCTCGTGTCTCGTCTCCATCGTTGTCTCGTACGTGCGCATCTTCCGGGCCGTGCTGAGGATGCCGGCGTCCGAGGGCCACACCAAAGCCTTCTCCACCTGCTTGCCCCACCTCGCCGTGGTGATTTTATTCATCTCCACGGGAACTGTCTTCCACCTCGAGCCGCCCTCAGACTCCTCCTCCACGCTGGACCTGCTGGTGTCCGTGTCCTACGCCGTGGTGCCCCCCGCCCTCAACCCCCTCATCTACAGCCTGAGGAACCGGGATGTGAAGGCCGCCCTGAGGAGGGTGCTGGGAGTGAGAGGATGGCTCTGAGAAACAGGGACACATAAAGTTCGTCCTGGGGACGGGTACCCTTGGGGGAAAATCCTGTAGGAAACGCGTCACCTTCTTATGTTCATATTTGTTAAGCGCTTACTATGTGCCAAGCACTGTTCTAAGCAGTGGGGTAGATACAAGGTCGTCAGGTTGTCCCACATGGGGCTCACACTCTTATTCCCCATTTTACACATGAGGGAATTGAGGTCCAGTGAAGTGAAGTGACTTGCCCGAAGTCACACAGCTGACAAGTGGCAGATCCGGGATTAGAACCCACAACCTCGGACTCTTTCCACTGAGCCACGTTGCTTCTCTTCTCAATAAGCACTTACTACGTGCCAACCACTGTTCTAAGCACTGGGGTAGATACAAGATCGTCAGGTTGTCCCACGTGGGGCTCACAATCTTATTCCCCATTTTCCAGATGAGGGAACTGAGGTCCAGAGAAGTGAAGTGACTTGCCCAAAGTCACACAAATGACAAGTGGTGGAGCCGGGATTTGAACCCATGACCTTTGACTCCAAAGCCAGGGCTCTTTCCACTGAGCCACGCTGCTGCTTCTCTTCCTCTAGGGAAGGCTCAGGCAATCAATCACTCAATTAAACTACCAAATATTTTAATGGTAGTTGTTGAGCACTTACTATGTGCCAGGAGCTGTACTAAACGCCGGAGAAGATGTAAACTCATCAGGATGGACACAGTCCTTGTCCCACATGGTAATCACTCCCAGTTCAGTAGTGGAACCCTGAAACAAACTCTAATAATAATAATAATAATTTTGGTATTAAGCGCTTACTATGTGCAAAGCACTGTTCTAAGCACTGGGGAGGATACAAGGTGATCAGGTTGTCCCACGTGGGGCTCACAATCTTAATCCCCATTTTCCAGATGAAGGAACTGAGGCCCAGAGAAGTGAAGTGACTTGCCCAAAGTCACACAGTGACAATTGACGGAGTCGGGATTTGAACCCATGACCTCTGACTCCTGAGCCCGGGCTCTTTCCACTGAGCCACGATGCTTGGATCAATGGTATTTAGTGAGCACTTACTGTGCAGAGCACTGTACTAAACACTCGGGACACTACAACCCCGTTGGTAGGAACGTTCCCTGCCCACATCGAGTTAATAATAATAATAATAATAATAATAATAATAATAGCATTTATTAAGCACTTACTATGTGCAAAGCACTGTTCTAAGCGCTGGGGGGATACAAGGTGATCAGGTTGTCCCATGGGGGGCTCACAGTCAATCCCCATTTTACAGATGAGGTAACTGAGGCACAGAGAAGTGAAGTGACTTGCCCAAGGTGATCCAGCTGACAATTGGCAGAGTTGGGATTTGAACCCATGACCGTGGACTCCAAAGCCCGGCCACTTTCACAAACCATGGAAGCAGAACTCCTGAACTAAATCACCCAGAATTGTAATTGTAGAGCAAAGCATACAAGCCTGAGTAATAATAATAATAATGATGGTATTTATCAAGCGCTTACTATGTGCAAAGCACTGTTCTACGTGCTGGGGAGATTACAAGGTGATCAGGCTGTCCCATGGGGATCTCACAGTTTTAATCCCCATTTTACATCTGAGGTCACTGAGGCACAGAGAAGTGAAGTGACTTGCCCAAAGTCACATGGCTGACAGTTGGTGGAGACGGGATTTGAACCCATGACCTCTGACTCCAAAGCCCAGGCTGTTTCTGACAAGCAGAGTGAAGAGTGGAGAGCACGCGGGGCATGGTGTCAGAAGGCCCTGAGTTCTAATCCTGCCTCCACCGCTTGCCCGCTGTGTGACCTTGGGCAAGTCGCTTCATTTCCCCGTGCATCAGTTACCTCATCTGAAAAATGGGGACTAAGACTGTGAAACCAACGTGGGACAGGTGCTGCGTCCAACCCGATTATTTTACTTGTACATATTCTATTTATTTATTTTATTTTGTTAATATGTTTTGTTTTGTTCTCTGTCTCCCCCTTCTAGACTGTAAGCCCACTGTTGGGTAGGGACCGTCTCTATATGTTGCCAACCTGTACTTCCCAAGCGCTTAGTACAGTGCTCTGCACACAGTAAGCGCTCAATAAATACGATTGAATGAATGAATGAATCGACCCCAGCCCTTAGTACGATGTCTTCTAGACTGTGATTCCGCTGTTGGGTAGGGACCGTTTCTATATGTTGCCAACTTGGACTTCCCAAGCGCTTAGTACAGTGCTCTGCACGCAGTAAGCGCTCAATAAATACGATTGAATGAATGAATGAATGTCTGGCCCATAGTAAGGGCCTATTAACAAGAAGAAGAAGCAGAAGAAACAATCGGAAGCAGTCCAGGGTGTGTCTGTAAACAGACTGGCCTTTGTCTCAGCAGGAACTAAAGTCCTAAATGGAAATGGGAGACTATGAACTCATTGCACCTAGAACAAGAAGAAGAAGCAGGAGAAAGAATCAGAAGCAGTCAAGGGTGTGTCTGTAAACAGACCGGCCTTTGTCTCAACAAAAACTAAAGTCCTGAATGGACATGAGAGACTCTGAACTCATTCCACCCAGAACAAGAAGAAGAAGCAGGAGAAAGAATCAGAAGCAGTACAGGGTGTGTCTGTAAACTGAATGGCCTTTGTCTCAGCAGAAACTAAAGTCCTAAATGGAAATGAGAGACTCTGAACTCTACACATTGCACTGAGAACAAGAAGAAGAAGCAGGAGAAAGAATCAGGAACAGTCCAGGGTGTGTCTGTAAACAGACTGGCCTTTGTCTCAGCAGAACCTAGAGTCATAAATGGAAATGAGAGACTCTGAACTCATTGCACCTAGAACAAGAAGAAGAAGCAGGAGAAAGAATCAGAAGCAGTCAAGGGTGTGTCTGCAAACAGACTGGCCTTTGTTTCAGCAGAAACTAAAGTCCTAAATGGAAATGAGAGACGCTGAACTCTTCACATTGCACCCAGAACTCCAAACATCCAGCACAGTTCTGCCAATGCCAGGCGAAACAAGAGCCAAGAAGGGAAAGCGAGCCTGCAGCCATAAGAATTGGGATAATAATAATAATGATGGCATTTATTAAGCTCTTACTAAGCCTCAGCACTTAGAACAGTGCTTTGCACATAGTAAGCACTTAACAAATACCATCATTATTATTATTACTATGTGCAAAGCACCGTTCTAAGCGCTAATCTGGCGGGAGCAGTGAGAGGAACAATTCAGAAAGATGGAGGTCCAGGAAAAAGATGCAGATGAATAATAATAATAATAATAATTTAATAATTCTCTAGACTATGAAGAACAATTCAGGAAGACGGAGGTCCAGCAAAAAGATGCAGATGAATAATAATAACAATAATTTAATAATTCTCTAGACTATGAGGCCGTCTCTAGACTGTGAGCCCATTTTTGGGTAGGGACCATCTCCATATGTTGCCAACTTGTACTTCCCAAGTTCTTGGTGCAGTGCTCTGCACACAGTAAGCGCTCAATAAATACGATTGAATGAATGAATGAATTTTGGTATTTCTTAAGCACTTACTACGTGCCAATCACTGTTCTAAACTCTGGGTAGATACAAGGTGATCAGGTTGTCCCACATGGGGCTCACAGTCTTTATCCCCATTTTCCAGATGAGGTAACTGAGGCCCAGAGAAGTTAAGTGGCTTGCCCAAAGTCACACAGCAGACAAGTGGCGGAGGCGGGATTAGAACCCATGACCTCTGACTCCCAAGCCCGGGTTCTTGCCACTGAGCCATGCTGCTTCTTTGGGTTGATCCCCCAAACCTACCCGGGGGAGGGGCTTAGGATGGATTTAAGAGTAATTTCTCATTCTCTCTAGATTCGCAATCAGAAGACGTCAGAAAATACTACAGATTAAATGACCGACTGATTGTTTGAGCTAATGAACAAGATGAAGCAGTGTGGCTCAGTCGAAAGAGCCCAGGCTTTGGATTCCGAGGTCATGGGTTCAAATCCCGGCTCCACCACTTGTCAGCTGTGGGACTTTGGGCAAGTCCCTTCACTTCTCTGCGCCTCAGTTCCCTCATCTGGAAAATGGGGATTAAGACTGTGAGCCCCTCGTGGGACAACCTGATCACCTTGTAACTTCCCCAGCGCTTAGAACAGTGCTTTGCACATAGTAAGCGCTTAATAAATGCTATCATAAATGCTCCGCCACATGTCTGCTGTGTGACCTTGGGCAAGTCACTTCACTTCTCTAAGCCTCAGTTCCCTCATTGTAAAATGGGGATTAAGGATGAGAGCCCCACGTGGGACAGCCTGATCACTTTGTATCCTCCCCATCGCTTAGAACAGCGCTTTGCACATAGTAAGCGCTTAAAATGCCATTATTATTAGTAGTATCATTATTATTATTATGAAACTCAGAGAAGCAGCATGGACTAGTTGATAGAGCGTGAACCCGGGAGTCACAATGACCTGGGTTCTATTCTTGTCTCTGCTATCTTTCTGCCGTGGCACCTTGGGTGAGTCTCTTCACTTCTCCGGGCTTCAGTTCCCTCATCTGGAAAATGGGGATTGAGACTGCGAGCCCCATGTGGGATAGGGACTGTGTCCAACCTGATTAGCTCGTATTGCATCCCGGCACTTAGTCCAGTGCCTAGACCATAGTAAGCGCTTAACAGGTACCACTGAAGAAAAAAAAAAGAAGGTGAAGTGCCCACCTGTTGACCCAGATGGTCACTAACAGAGAGAACTGATAGGATACCGTTGACATGGGAACCCCATGCCATCACCAGATCCTCATCTCTGTGGGGAATCAAGGATTGTGGGGACGAGTCGCTGGGATCCGGTCCTCCGGGGACCCCACTCGGGGCAGCGGTGGCTTTATCTAAGGGGACGGGGGCCCTGTCTGGAAAGCGTGCCTCAGTTTCAGCGGGAGAGCAGTGCGGGGCTGACGGCTCCTCGCCATCCCTCCGTGGCCACTGCATCCAGGAGTCCGAGGAGAGAAGGGGGACCGGACTGGCCCACAGCGGGTCAGCGCTCCCCCAGCGCCACACTGGCCCGGTGAGAGGGTGGAGAGGGACGGGGAGGGACAAGCAGGCTAACTGCCGTGAATGTGAGGGTCACTCAGGGAAGACGTTCGTAGCCGAGGTCCTGGGTGGAGCTGGAACCAGGACTGCCTACACAAGCAGAGAGAAAATATTTGCCCCTACGGTAGCCCCCTGGCCCCCTCCATCCACAGCCCAAACCCCGGCTACCGTGGCTGCCGGGCTAGAGCGTTCAAGCGCTTAGTACAGAGGAGCAGCGTGGCTCAGTGGAAAGGGCACAGCCTTTGGAGTCAGAGGTCATGGGTTCAAATCCCGGCTCCGCCAATTGTCAGCAGTATGACTTTGGGCAAGTCACTTAACTCCTCTGCGCCTCAGTTACCTCATCTGCAAAATGGGGATGAAGACTGTGAGCCCCCCGTGGGACAACCTGATCACCTTGTAACCTCCCCAGCGCTTCGACTAGTAAGCGCCTAATAAATGCCATTATTATTATTATTATTATTATTGCAGTGCTCTGCACACGGTAAGCGCTCAATAAATATAATTGACTGAATGAATGGCATGCCGTCAGCCCCAGGCCGTGGTGAGTTCAACCCTCCGGGCAGGGACAAGACAGTATGACTGAGATTGTACTGGCCAGATTTTTCATCACCAATTCCCCCTCACAGGTCTTCCCCCAACAAATCTTGGGCGGACGCAAGAGAGAAGCAGTGAGGCCTAGCAGATAAAGCGTGGGCTGGGAGTTAGAGGCCTTGGGTTCTAATCACGGCTCCCCGTCTTTTTCATTTTTTAACGGTATTTGTGAGGCGCTTACTAGGCGTCAAACATCGTTCCAAGCCCTGGGCAGGTTAATCCGGTTAGGCACAGTCCCTGCATCTCCTGGGGCTCACAGACTGAGCAGGAGGGAGAGCAGGAGAAGTGAGGCACAGAGAAGGTAAGTGACTTGCCCAAGGTCACACAGCAAGCAATTGGCAGAGCTGGAAATAGAGCCCAGGCGCATGCTCTTTCCAATGGGCCAGGCTGCTTCTCTTCTGGGTGATTTGGCGCAAGCCGCTTCACTTCTCTGGGCCTCAGTTCCCTCATCTGTAAGATGGGGACTGTGACTGTGAGCCCTGTTTGGGACGGCGACTGGGACCCACCCAATATTCTTGTGAGCTTAAGAAATACCATAAAAAGAGAGATAAAAGGCCTGATCCTAGCCTTCAAAGACTTCCCTGTCTAATAGGCTGGATAGGCAAAATGTCATTTACAGATGGAAAGAGAAAAGAATGGAACAGTGGATATGTGGATGACAAGCAGTGTGGCTCAGTGGAAAGAGCCCGGGCTTTGGAGTCGGAGGTCTTGGGATCAAATCCCGGCCGCACCAACTGTCAGTTGTGTAACTTTGGGGAAGTCGTTTAACTTCTCTGTGCCTCAGTTACCTCACCTGCAAAATGGGGATTAAAATGTGAGCCCTCCATGGGACAACCTGATCACCTTGTAACCTCCCCAGTGTTTAGAACAGTGCTTTGCACATCGTAAGCGCTTAACAAGTACCATCATTATTATTATTGCTATTAAAGAGGGCAGGCGTGGGGGTCAGAGGTCATGGTTTCTAAACCCGGCTCTGCCACTTGTCAGCTGTGTGACTTCGGGCAAGTCATTTAACTTATCTGTGCCTCCGTTACCTCATCTGTAAAATGGGGATGAAGACTGTGAGCCCCACGTGGGACAATCTGATTATCTTCTATCCCCCCACAACGCTTAGAACAGTGCTTGGCACATAGTAAGCGCTTGACAAACACTATCGTTATTATTATTAGTGGTTGATAATCATATTTTTTAGTGCTTAATTCGTGCTGAGCACTAAACTGAGTGCTGAAGAGCGCAACCTATAAAAGAGTTGGGAGACATGTCCCTGCCCGCAAGGAGCTCACCGTTTAGAGGGGAAACATAGATTAATCAGTCAACCGATCGGAGACATTTATTGAGCGCTTACTGTGTGCAGAGCACTGTACTAAATGCTTGGAGGACTACAATATGAAAGAGTTGGTAGACATGTTTCCTCAAGGAGTTTACAGTCTAGAATAATGAACGTTACCTTGAGCATAAATATCCCGAGAGTCTGCGGATGCATTAAGTCTGGAGCTGGTCACTGGGAAGAAGTGAATTAGCTAAATCCTCCTCGAGAAGGTGGAATTCCAGAGGGTTTTGGACGGTGGGATATTTTCGGCCTGGGGAATTGAAAAGGGTGAACTTCCAAGCCAAAGGGAGGCTGGGAGCCAGAGGTGGAAAACGGAAGCGTTGAAAGCGAATCACGGTAGGAAGGTTCTTTTTGGAAGGTTGGTTGAAGAGAGCGGATAATGAGAAGAGTTAGAACAGGTGGATGGCACTGAAGTCAGTGAAATCAATCCAACTACAATCCGTTATTCCTCTAGACTGTACGCTCGTTGTGGGCAGGGACTGTGACTGGTTATTATTCTATTGTACTCTCCCCACCATTTAGTACAGTGCTCTGCACACAGCAAGTGCTTCATAAATATTACTGAACGAATTCATTTTCCACTTTACGGGAGCTGCTGCAATCAGGTTCCCTGTGCTAGAAGCGTGTTTGTGTGTTGTGTGTGTGTGTGTGTGTGTGTTGTGTGTTTGTGTGTGTGAATACAAAGTATTGGGGAGTGGAAGCAGCGAACAAGTTCAGGCAGCGGGGAGGATTGAAGGCAAAGATAGAAAAAGATCTCCCTCCAGACTGTAAACTCGGTGTGGGTAGGGAACGTGTCTGAGGTGGGGACGATCTCAGGGATTCCCTTTAAATAATGTGAAAATCTGGATCTTTCCTTATCCCTCCTGGATATGAAACTCCAAGATCATTTTGAATTCAATAACTGCCTCCTTTCCATAGAGAATCCCCAACAAATATCTTGTCAGTTTATTCACTCTTTAATGGACTGTGACTTTGGCTCTTCCCTCATCCACTGCAGAAAGTCCATGCTGCTTTCCAAAAATGCCCAACATCTCCACGGTGACGGAATTCCTCCTACTGGGATTCTCGGAGGTCCGGGAGCTGTAGCTGGTCTATGCCGCACTGTTCCTCCTGGTCTACCTGGCGGCCCTGACGGGGAATCTCCTCATCGTCGCCGTCACCGCCCTCGACCGGCGCCTCCACACCCCCATGTACTTCTTCCTCAGGAACCTGTCCGTCCTCGACCTCTGCTACATCTCCGTCACCGTCCCTAAATCCATCCACAACTCCCTGACCGACCGTAGTTCCATCTCCTTCCTGGGCTGTGCCACCCAGCTCTTCTCTGTGGTCCTGTTTGCCGCCTCAGAGGTGTTCATCCTCACGGCCATGTCCTACGACCGCTACGCTGCCATCTGCCTTCCCCTGAGCTATGAAGTCGTCATGAACGGACGGGCCTGTGGGACGATGGCGGCCGCCTCGTGGCTCATTGGGGGCCTTTTGGCAGTAATGTGTTCAGTTGGGATGTTCTTCCTGTCCTTCTGTGGGTCCAACATCGTCCCGCAGTTTTTCTGTAACATCCCCTCCCTGCTGAAGATCTCCTGCTCCAAGTACCACGTCGCCGTCGACGTGAGCGTCACCGCTGGGGCAGTGTTAGGCCTCCCCGGCTTCATTCTCATCATCTTCTCGTACGTGCGCATCTTCCGGGCCGTGCTGAGGATGCCGGTCCCCGAGGGCCGCACCAAAGCCTTCTCCGCCTGCCTGTCCCACCTCGCTGTCGTCACTATTTTCATCTCGGCGGCGGCATTTGTCTATCTCAAGCCGCCCTCGGACTCCTCCTCGATCGTGGATCTGCTGGTGTCCGTGTTCTACTCCGTGGTGCCCCCCGTCCTGAATCCCCTCATCTGCAGCCTGAGGAACCGGGACATGAAGGCCGCCATGGGTAGGATCCTAAAAGGGTCACTCGCCCGGCCTCCGCTCTGGGACAAAATGTCTCCTTCCTTGGGCAAATCATCTCTCCCCACCATTTAACCAAGGAATTGTCCTTGGACCTAGCCAGATACTTAGCTGTCCTACAGAGTTCACAGAAAACGCGGGACGTCGATGAATTGTCAAAGTCTGGGAGGGAGGCAGCTAAGACGGAAGCAGGACTGACAATCCGGTTTCGGGGAGGCATCTTGGCCGAAATGATGGGGAGGCCCTGGAGACTGTTAGCTCACTGTGGGGAGGGAATGGCTTAACAACTCTGGTAAACTGACCTCTCCCACGTGCTTGGTCCTTCTCAGACAGTAAATCCTGTTTGGGGGCGATTCGAAGCCCTGCTCTGCCACTTGTCTTCTGGGTGACCTCGGGTGAGCCACTTCACTTCTCCGTGCCTCAGTGACCCCATCTGTAAAATGGAGATTAAAACTGTGAACCCCACGTGGGACAACCCGATGACCTCCTATCTACCCTACTGGCCTTAGAACAGCGCATGCCACATAGCAAGTGCTTAACAAATGCCATCATTTTTTAAAAGACTTATCGTGGCCTAAAGGAACGGGAATCGCTCTAGACTGTACGATCATCGTGGGCAGGGAGTGTGTCTCCAACTCCATTATATTGAATGTACGGAAGAATGCTCTTCCGTACATTCAACTCCCTTCTCAGGCCCCCGGTTCCTCCCCCTCCTCCTTCCCTCACCCCCAACGATCTGGCCTCCTACTTCATTAACAAAATTAAATCCATCAGGTCCGACCTCCCCAAAGTCTCTTCCCCCCCTTCTCCAACCCCCCGGCTCTCAACAGTCTCTACTACTCTCCCATTCTTCCCAGCAGTATCCTCAGAGGAGCTCTCCTCCCTCCTCTCAAGTGCTACTCCGGCCACCTGTGCTTCTGACCCCATTCCCTCTCATCTCATGAAATATCTCGCTCCATCCCTTCTCCCCTCCTTAACTTCCATCTTCAACCGCTCACTCTCCACTGGTTCTTTCCCCTCTGCCTTCAAACATGCCCATGTCTCTCCCATCCTAAAAAAACCCCTCTCTTGACCCCACCTCACCTTCTAGTTATCGCCCCATATCCCTCCTACCATTCCTTTCCAAACTCCTTGAATGAGTTGTCTACATGCGCTGCCTCGAATTCCTCAACACCAACTCTCTCCTCGACTCCCTCCAGTCTGGCTTCTGTCCCCTACATTCCACGGAAACTGCCCTCTCAAAGGTCACCAATGACCTCCTGCTTGCCAAATCCAACGGCTCATACTCTGTCCTAATCCTCCTCGACCTCTCGGCTGCCTTTGACACTGTGGACCACCCTCTTCTCCTCAACACGCTATCTGACCTTGGCTTCACAGACTCCGTCCTCTCTTGGTTCTCCTCTTATCTCTGGTCGTTCTTTCTCAGTCCCTTTTGCAGGCTCCTTCTCCCCCTCCCATCCTTTTACTGTGGGGGTTCCCCAAGGTTCAGTGCTTGGTCCCCTTCTGTTCTCAATCTACACGCACTCCCTTGGTGACCTCATTCGCTCCCACGGCTTCAACTATCATCTCTACGCTGATGACACCCAGATCTACATCTCTGCCCCTGCTCTCTCCCCCTCTCTCCAGGCTCGCATCTCCTCCTGCCTTCAGGACATCTTCATCTGGATGTCTGCCCACCACCTAAAGCTCAACATGTCGAAGACTGAACTCCTTGTCTTCCCTCCCAAACCTTGTCCTCTCCCTGACTTTCCCATCTCTGTTGACGGCACTACCATCCTTCCCGTCTCACAAGCCCGCAACTTTGGTGTCATCCTCGACTCCGCTCTCTCATTCACCCCTCACACCCAAGCCGTCACCAAAACCTGCCGGTCTCAGCTCCGCAACATTGCCAAGATCCGCCCTTTCCTCTCCATCCATACCGCTACCCTGCTCATTCAAGCTCTCATCCTATCCCGTCTGGACTACTGCATCAGCCTTCTCTCTGATCTCCCATCCTCGTGTCTCTCTCCACTTCAATCCATACTTCATGCTGCTGCCCGGATTATCTTTGTCCAGAAACGCTCTGGGCATATTACTCCCCTCCTCAAAAATCTCCAGTGGCTACTAATCAATCTGCGCATCAGGCAGAAACTCCTCACCCTGGGCTTCGAGGGTCTCCATCAACTCGCCCCCTCCTACCTCACCTCCCTTCTCTCCTTCTACAGCCCACCCCGCACCCTCAGCTCCTCCGCCGCTAATCTCCTCACTGTACCTCGTTCTCGCCTGTCCCGCCATCGACCCCCCGGCCCACGTCATCCCCCGGGCCTGGAATGCCCTCCCTCTGCCCATCCGCCAAGCTAGCTCTCTTCCTCCCTTCCAGGCCCTGCTGAGAGCTCACCTCCTCCAGGAGGCCTTCCCAGACTGAGCCCCTTCCTTCCTCTCCCCCTCGTCCCCCTCTCCATCCCCCCATCTTACCTCCTTCCCTTCCCCACAGCACCTGTATATATGTATATATGTTTGTACATATTTATTACTCTATATATTTATTTATTTATTTTCCTTGTACATATCTATTCTATTTATTTTATTTTGTTAGTATGTTTGGTTTTGTTCTCTGTCTCCCCCTTTTAGACTGTGAGCCCACTGTTGGGTAGGGACTGTCTCTATATGTTGCCAATTTGTACTTCCCAAGCGCTTAGTACAGTGCTCTGCACATAGTAAGCGCTCAATAAATACGATTGATGATGATGAACTTTTCCAAGTGCTCAGTACAGTGCTGGGCCTAGAATAAGTGCTCAATAAATATGACTGATTGATTGATTGAGACGAGTTCTGATTCCATCTTTCCTACTGGCTTGCTTTGTGATCTAGGGTCAGTGACATAACATCCCTAGGATCTCGCTTCCTCTTGCACTCTGAGCCCCTGTCTGAACTGATTCTTTTGCTTCTACTCCAGCAAGTGGAACAATTTAGGCACACAAATTCTTAATAAATACTATAATGATATCATTATTAGTAGTGACTATGAAAATACAGCGATATGCTCTTTAGCATGACTCTGGGGTTGGGAATGAAAGTTGGAAAATGGGAGGTGGTATGGGAGAAGGGAAGAAAGGTTGAGTGCAGCTCCATCTGTCTTGTCAAATCCATCCTCTCTATAATAATAATAATGATGGCATTTATTAAGTGATTACTATGTGCAAAGCACTGTTCTAAGCGCTGGGGAGTATACAAGGTGATCAGGTTGTCCCACGGGGGGCTCACACTCTTTATTCCCATTTTACAGATGAAGGAACTGAGGACCAGAGTAGTGAAGTGACTTGCCCAAAGTCACACAGCTGACAAGTGGTGGAGCCGGGATTTGAACCGATGACCTCTCACTCCAAAGCCCGGGCTCTTCCCACTGAGCCACGCTGCTTCTCTCATCAATCCATCTTTCCTTCCTTCCATCCATCTATCCTTCCAACCATTCATCTATTCATCCATCCAGAGCACAGGCTTGGGAGTCTGAGATCACGGGTTCTAATTCCAGTTCTGATACTTGTCTGCCGTGTGACCTTGGGCAAGTCTCTTCACTTCTCTGGGCCTCAGTTCCCTCCGCTGCAAAATGGGGGTTGAGTCTGTGAGCCAATGTGGGACAGGGACTTGTCTGACCCACTTGGCTTGTATCCACTCCTGCACATAATAAACGCTTATCAAATACCACGATTATTATTATTGTTATCATTATTATTAAGGATGGGGAGGGGGGCTTTTTACACAGGCCCAGACTGAGACAATTAAGCACCCTGAGACCTGGAAGCGCAAGGAAGCAGCATAGCCCAGTTGATAGAGCATGGACCTTGGCGTCAGAGGGCCTGGGTTCTAATTCCACCTCCACCGCTTGTCTGCCATGTGACCTTGGGCAAGAGATTTCACTTCCTGCCTCAATTACCTCATCTGCAAAAGGGGGATTAAGACTGGAAGTCCTATGCGGGACAGGGACTGGTCCAACTTGACTAGCTTGTGGGGACTTTAGAGCTTACAGCGGTCCCTAGAAAATAGGAAGCATTTACCATGTACCATTATGAAAAAATTAATTGGGGAAGGTCCCGTGGATTTCACAGAGTTTCGGGAAGGAGTCTGGAAGATGGGAAGCCCCGAGGGCTGGTGGATATGAAGGGAGAGGGAATTGCAAGTGGGGGAAAGGTGGTGAGGTAGGGGTCTGAGTCGGGGGAGTTGGGAACGAGGCACAGTGAACGGGTGAGCTTGGGAGGAATGGAGACTGCAGATGGGAATTCAGTAGGGGAAAATAATGCGCATCAATCAATCAGTCATATTTATTGAGCGCTTACTATGTGCAGACCTTGGTAGTGAAGATCCTGGGAGAGTATGCTATAACGATATAACAGGCTTGGTAGCCACATTTCCTGCCCATAATGAGATTCCAGGCTAGAAGGGAATGTCTAAATTGGATTGCTGCAGATTTCAGATGGTCCCAAGCCCTGGCATGGTATGAAGCTCCAAAACCCATAGCTTAACCACAATGCTATTATTAATCACAGAAAGGGAATGATGATTAGTCTGTTGATGTCCCAGTAAAGAGTGGGAACCACATGGGAATGGGCAGTTATTTAGGTCGTGGGGGCCGGGACTGCGGGGATCCCACGATCCCGGCCTTCCGAGATTCCCGGATGGTTTGCCGTCTCAGCGGAGTCCCTGGCCTGTCGCCCCATGGGTAATCCCCCCAGAAAATACCCCGGCCGCCATCTGAGGGGACGGAGCAGCCAGCCGTGGAGCCGAGAGGGGGAGGGAGGATCCTGAGAGCCCTCACCCCTCACACAGGCCTTTCTGTCACTACTGCCAGGGTCCAGGACCGACGAGATGGAGTGAGCATCTCTCTCAGCAGAGTTCGACGCTCCCCAGCCCAGGACAGGCCCTGTGAGTCCGGAGAGAAGCAGGGGAAAGCTGAGGGAAATTTCAATAGGTAACTGGGATGACCAGGGTGTTGCGGAGAAGGGGAGGTCCACAGTGTCGAAGGCAGCTGAGAGGTCGAGGAGGATTAGGATAGAGTAGGAGCCGTTAGATTTGGCAAGGAGGAGGTCACTGGTGACCTTTGAGAGGGCAGCTTCGGTGGAGTGGAGGGGACGGAAGCGAGATTGGAGGGGGCCCAGGAGAGAGTTGGAGTTGAGGAATTCGAGGCAGTGTGTGCTGATGACTCGCTTTGGGAGTTTGGAAAGGAAGGGTAGGAAGGAGATAGGGGGATAACTGGGAGGGGCAGTGGGGTCAAGAGAGGATCCTTTTAGGATGGGGAAGACATGGGCATGTTGGAAGGCAGAGCGGAAGTGCTCTATCAACTTTATCACACCATAACAGACACATTCCCTGCCCCTTCTAGAAGAAAAGAAATGAATGGAAAGATGAAGATGCAATTATTGCATGCAATTCTAGAGCTGAGGAAGCTGAGGCCCAGAGAAGTGAAACGACTTGCCCAAGATCCCACAGAGGGAGGATTAGGACCCAGGTCCTGATTCTCACTAAGCTATGCTTGGGAGAGTACAATGGAACAGAGCTGGGAGATGTGTATGTTCCCGTCAAGGAGCTCAGAGTCAAGAAGAGAACTCCTGGTCCCATCCCTTTTCCACTAAATGAGGATGGACGTGAGTTGATTCGCACTTGAGTTAAGGGAAGTGGGTTTAGAGGGCTGGGAAATGAACTGGGGAAGCTGGTTGGAGTCGGGGGGATTTTAGCAGTAAAGAATTCAGAAAGAACTGTGCTCTCTCTGATTTTGAGCCAGAAAGGGAGGGAGGTCCAAGCTAGGATGGAAACGGGAGAGTCAATCATGAGTGACAACAAGACTGTACGCTCGTTGTGGGCAGGGACTGTGTCTGTTCATTATTCTAGTGTACTCTCCCCAGCATTCAGTACAGTGATCTGCACACAGTAAGCGCTTCATAAATATTACTGAACGAATTCATTTTCCACTTTACGGGAGCTGCTGCAATCAGGTTCCCTGTGCTAGAAGAGGGGTGTGAGTGTGTGTGTGTGTGTGTGTGTGTGTGTGTGTGTGTGTGTGTGTACACAAAGTATTGGGGAGTGAAAGCAGCGAACAAGTTCAGGCAGCGGGGAGGGTTGAAGACGAAGATAGAAAAAGATTTCCCTTCAGACTGTGAACTCGATGTGGGTAGGGAACGTGTCTGCCGACTCCGTTGGAGTGGCTGGGGTGGGGGTGGGGGAACGATCTCAGGGATTCCCTTTCAATCGACCAAAATCATGTGAAAATCTGGACCTTTCCTTATCCTTGCTGGATATGAAACTCCAAGGTCATTTGAATTCAATAACTGTCTCCTTTCCATGGAGAATCACCAACAAATGTCTTGTCAGTTTCTTCACTCTTTAATGGACTGTGACTTTGGCTCTTCCCTCATCTGCTGCAGAAAGTCCAAGCTGCTTTCCAAAAGTGCCCAACATCTCCACGGTGAGGGAATTCCTACTGCTGGGATTCTCGGAGGTCCGCGAGCTGCAGCTGGTCCATGCCGCGCTGTTCCTCCTGGTCTACCTGGCAGCCCTGATGGGGAACCTCCTCATCGTCGCCATCACTGCCCTCGAGCAACGCCTCCACACCCCCATGTTCTTCGTCCTCAGGAACCTGTCTGTGGCCGATCTCTGCTACATCTCCGTCACCGTCCCCCAATCCATTCACAACTCCCTGACCGACCTTAGAGAAATCTCCTTCTTATATTGTAGAGCACAGGTCTGTCTGGTGATTTTCTTTGCAGGTACAGAATATTTTATCCTCACGGCGATGTCCTCCAACCGCTATACCTCCATCTGCCTCCCCCTGAGCTACGAGGTCGTCATAAACAGAGGGGCCTATGGGGAGATGGAGGCCGCCTCGTGGCTCACTGGGGGCCTGTTTGCAGTAATGTGTTCAGCCGGGATGTTCTCCCTGTCCTTCTGTGGGTCCAACATCGTCCGGCAGTTTTTCTGTGATGTCCCCTCCGTGCTGAAGATCTCCTGCTCCAAGGACCATGTCGCCATCGACGTGACCGTCGCCGCTGGGGTAGTGTTAGGCGTCACCTGCTTCATTCTCATCGTCGTCTCGTACGTGCGCATCTTCCGGGCCGTCCTGAAGATGCCGGCTGCCGAGGGCCGGGCCAAAGCCTTCTCCACCTGCCTACCCCACCTCGTCGTCGTCACTGTTTTTGTCTCGGCGGTGGTATTTGCCAGCCTCAAGCCGCCCTCTGACTCCTTCTCGATCATGGATCTGCTGATGTCCATGTTGTACGCCATGGTACCCCCCCGTCCTGAATCCCCTCATCTACAGTCTGAGGAACCGGGACATGAAGGCCGCCATGAGCAGGATCCTAAAAGGGTCACTCACCCGGCCTCCGCTCTGGGAGAAAATGTCTCCTTCTTGTACAAATCATCTCACCTCACCACTTAACCAAGGAATTACCCTTGGACCTAGCCAGATGCTTAGCTGCCCTGCAGGGTTCACAGAAAAAAGGGGACGTCGATGAATTGTCAAAGTCTGGGAGGGAGGCGGCTAAAATGGAAGTAGGACTGACAATCCAGGTTCGGGGAGGCATCGTGGCCGAAAGGAAGGGGAGGCCCTGGAGACTGTGGGCAGGGAATGCGTTTAAAAACTCTGGTAAACTGAACTCTCCCCATACAACGTTATGCTTTTTAACATGACTCTGGGGGTGGGAATGAAATTTGGCAAATGGGAGGTGGTATAGGAGAAGGGAAGAAAGGTTGACTGCAGCTCCATCTGTCTTCTTAAATCCATCCTCTCTCTTCAATCCATCTTTCCTTCCGACAATCCATCTATCCTTCCAACTATTCATCTATCCATCCATCCATCCATCCATCCATCCATCCATCCATCCAGAGCACGGGCTTGGGAGTCAGAGGTCACAGGTTCTAATCCCAGTTTTGCTACTTGTCTGCCGTGTGACCTCGGGCAAGTCTCTTCACTTCGCTGGGCCTCAGTACCCTCAGCGGTAAAATGGGGGTTGAGACTGTGAGCCCGTGTTGGACAAGGACTTGTCTGACCCAGTTGACTTGTATTCACTCCAGCACATAATAAACGTTTATGAAATACCATGATTATGATTATTGTTATCATTATTATTAAGGATGGGGAGGGGGACTTTTTACACAGGCCCAGGCCGAGACAATTAAGCAACCCGAGGCAAGGAAGCACAGGGAAGCAGCATAGCCCAGTTGATAGAGCATGGACCTGGGCATCAGAGGGCCTGGGTTCTAATTCTGCCTCCACCGCTTGTCTGCCATGTGACCTTGGGCAAGTCATTTTACTTCTTGCCTCAACTACCTCATCTGTAAAATGGGGATTAAGACTGGAATTCCTATGCGGGACAGGGACTGGTCCAAACTGACTAGCTTGGGGGGACTTTAGTGCTTAGAGCGGTCCCTAGAAAATACGAAACATTTACCATGTACCATTTCGAAAAAATTAATCAGGGAAGGTCCCATGGATTTCATAGAGTTTCGGGAAGGAGTGTGGAAGATGGGAAGCCCCGAGGGCTGGTGGATATGAAGGTAGAGGGAATTCCAAGCGAGGGAAAGGTGGTGAGGTAGGGGTCTGAGTCGGGGAAGTTGGGAGCGAGGCACAGTGAGAGGGGGAGCTTGGGAGGGATGGAGAATGCAGATAGAAATTCAGTAGGGGAAGATAATGCGCATCCATCAATCGATCTTATTTATTGAGTGCTTACTATGTGAAGACCTTGGTAGTAAGCGCTTGGGAGAGTACGATATAACAATGTAACAGGGTTGATAGCCACATTTCCTGCCTATGATGAGTTTACAGTCTAGAGGGGAATGTCAAATTTGGATTGCTGCGGATTTCAGATTCATTCATTCATTCAATCGTATTTATTCTTTCATTCATTCAATCGTATTTATTAAGCGCTTACTGCGTGCAGAGCACTGTATTACTAAGCGCTTGGGAAGTATAAATTGGCAACATAGAGAGGGGGTCCCTACCCAACGATGGGTTCACAGTCTAGAAGGGGTCCCAAGCCCTGGTGTGGGATGAAACTGCAAACCTCAGAGCATAACCAGAACGTTATTATTAATCTATTTACTTTATTAATGATGTGTATACATCTATAGTTCAATTTATCTATTTAGATGGTATTGATGCCTGTCTACTTGCTTGTTACATTGTCTGGCTCCCCCTTCTCGACTGTGAGCCCGTTGTTGTGTAGGGATTGTCTCTGTTGCCGAATTGTACTCTTCCAGTGCTTAGTACAGTGATCTGCAAACAGTAAGCATTCAATATATATAATTGAATGAATGAATCACAGAAAGGGAATGACGATTATTCTGGTGAAGGAGTCACAGAGTGGGAACCACACGGGAATGGGTAGTTATTTAGGTTGTGAGGGCCAGCACCGCAGGGAGCCCACGATCCCGGCCTTCCGAGATTCCCGGCCGGCCGGCCGTCTCAGCGGAGCTCCGGGCCCGTCTTCCCACGGGGAATCTCCCAGGAAAAAACCCGCCATCGTCTGAGGGGACAGCGCAGCCAGCCAGAGAGCCGAGACGGGGAGGGAGGATCCTGCCAGCCCCCATCCCTCGCCCAGACCTTCCTGTCACCCCCATCTGCGTCCAGGACAGATGAGATGGAGTGAGCCTCTCTCTCAGTAGAGGTCGACGCTCCCCAGCCCAGGACGGGACCGGTGAGTCCGGAGAGGTGCGGGGGAAAACTGACGGAAATTTCAATAGGGAACTGGGATGACCAGGATCAGAATCGCAATTTCTCTAAATCAGAAGCAGTGTCGCTTAGTGGAGAGAGCACGGGCACGGGAGTCAAGAGGACCTGGGCTTTAATTCATTCATTCAATCATATTTATTGAGCGCTTACTATGTGTAGAGCACTGTACTAAGGGCTTGGAAAGTACAATTCGGCAACAGATAGAGACAATCCCTACCCAACAACGGGCTCATAGTCTAGAAGGGGGAGACAGTCCACAAAGAAAAACAAGTATGCAAGTGTAAGGGCTTTGAACAGGGGAAGACAGCTAGTTTGGGGAAGACGTGGGCATGTTTGAAGGCAGAGGGGAAGTGCACTATCCACTTCATCACACCACAACAGACACATTCCCTGGCCCTCCTAGAAGAAAAAAAAGTGAATGGGAAGATGAATATACAATTATTGCATGCCATTTTACTGATGAGGAAACTGAGGCCAGAGAAATGAAGCGCCTTGCCCAAGGTCCCACAACAGCAAAGGGACAGAGGTAGGATTAAAACCCAATTCCTCTGACTGCCACTAAACTATGCTTGGGCGTGTAGAATGGAACAGAGCTGGGAGATGTGTATGCTCCTCTCCAGGAGCTCGCGGTCAAGAAGAGAACTCCTGGGCCCATCCTTTTTCCACTAAATGGGGATGGATTTGAGTTGATTCACGCTTGAGTTAGATGAAGTGGGTTTAGAGGGCTGGGAAATGAATCGGGGATGCTGGTTGGAGGCGGAGGGGATTTTAGCAGTAAAGAATTCAGAAAGAACTGTGCTCGCTCTGATTTTGAGCTGATAAGAGAAGGAGTTCCAGCCTAGGATAGAAACGGGAGAGTCGATTGTGAGTAACAACTAGAAAGTTGCTTTGAGAGCTGAGAAAACGAGTTGAACGATGGAAAGGGGATGAAGTGCAGTCACAGGGTGGAGAAACTTCAAGTCGATTAAGAGTTTTTTTCCTTGTGAAAAGACACAATTTGTCATGAGAGGAGGATGAGTAGAAGAGAGATGTAGGCTGAGTGATGCTATAGGAAAGGACTCGATGAATGATGAGGTATACTTGTGTTTGGGGGTGTACAAGTGTAAATACAGATATCTGAGCAAATGGGATCGGTTTGGATTGTACGTGGTTTTTTGTTGTTGTAGTTTGTTTTATGGTGTTTTTAAGTGTTCATTATGTGCCAGGTACTGTACAAAGCACTGCGGTGGATACAGGCTGATCAGGTTGGACACAGTCCACGCCCCATAGGATGCTCACAATTGTAACGCCCATTTTTCAGATGAGGTAACCCAGGCACAGAGACGGTAAACGACGGGCCCCAGTTCACACAGCAGACAAGGAGCGAAAACAGGATTAGAATCCAGGTACTACTCTCTACCAGGCCCATTTTTTCTCCACTAAATGGATGAATTTTTGTGTGAAGGCACTTCTCGTTTGACTCTAAAACCACCGAGAACAATTCACAACAGTCACGAACATATCTTTATATTCTCTGACCTCTACTATGTGCTATTCATTTCAGTTTTGGTCTCCTCAACCAAAAATAATACTCTTGATCCTCATTAAGGGCATACTACATTCCAAGTCACCTTCCCAAAGCTATGCAGCAGAGACCTGGTAGAGGTGGGATTAGAACCCAGGTCCTCGGATTCCCAGGTCTGTGTTCTTCCCGATAGCCCCCTGCTTCTACACAGTTCGAAGCTTAGTGCACCCAGTGGAATGGAAGCTCCCTGAGGCAGTGATTATATATATTAATACCACGTCCTCTGTAGGTCCTCAATAAATAGAACCGATCGACTTAGTCTATTCCTTCACCCACGACATCAATGTCTCTGAATTGAAGTCTTCCCTCATCCTGTGCAGGGAGTCGACATCATTCCCCAGAAACGTTTCATGCCTCCACCGTGAACTAAGAGATCATTTTGAATTCAGTAACTCCCTCCTCCCCATGGAGAATCACCAGCGAGTGTCCTATCAATTCCTTCACTCATCCCATCAATGGACCCTAACTTTGGCTCTTCTCTCATCACAAGCAGAAAGTCAGTGTTGCCTCTCCAGAATGCCCAACGTCTCCACGGTGAAGGAATTCCTCCTACTGGGTTTTTCGGAGGTCCGGGAGCTGCAGCTGGTCCACGCCGCGCTGTTCCTCCTGGTCTACCTGGCAGCCCTGACGGGGAATCTCCTCATCGTCACCGTCACCGCCCTCGACCGGCACCTCCGCACCCCCATGTACTTCTTCCTCAGGAACCTGTCTGTCCTCGACCTCTGCTACATCTCCGTCACCGTCCCCAAGTCTGTCGTCATCTCCCTGACCGATTGTAGAGCCATCTCCCTCCTGGGCTGTGCCGCCCAGGTCTTCTTGGTGGTCCTGTTTGGTAGTTCAGAGATGTTCCTCCTCACGGCGATGTCCTACGACCGCTACACCGCCATCTGCCTCCCGCTGCGTTATGAGCTCATCATGACCAACACGACCTGTGGAAAGATGGCGGCCGCCTCCTGGCTCACTGGGGTGATGTTTGCGGTCTTGTATTCAGCTTCGACATTCTCCCTGAGCTTCTGCGGGTCCAACATCATCCAGCAGTTCTTCTGTGACATCCCCTCTGTGCTGAAGATCTCCTGCTCCGAGGACCACGTCGTCATCGACGTGAGTGTCACCAGTGGGGTAGCTTTAGTTGTCGTCTGCCTGGTCTCCATCGTCGTCTCGTACGTGCACATCTTCTGGGCCGTGCTGAGGATGCCGGCCGAAGAGAGCCGCGCCAAAGCCTTCTCCACCTGTCTCCCTCACCTCGCCGTCGTCATCATCTTCCTCTTGACCGGAACCTTCACCCAAGTCAAGCCCATGTCAGACTCCCCCTCGACCCTGGACCTCCTGTTGTCCATGTCCTACACTGTGGTGGTCCCTGCACTGAACCCCCTCATCTACAGCCTGAGGAACCGGGACATGAAGTCCTCCCTGGGGAGAGTCCTAAAGGGGAGACTCCTCCTTCCTTTTCTAAGGGACAAAACGTCTCTTTCCTTTTGCTGACTCCCGTTCCCCATAAGGTTTCCCGACCTTGGGCCTAGCCATATAAAGAGCTGTCCAAATAGGAAGTCCGGCGCCTGAGGATTTGTCAATGTCTGGGACGGAGGTTGATAAACTGGGTGTGACTGTAAGCCCGGTGTGGGCAGGGATTGTCTCTCTTTATTCTGAGTGGTACTTTCCAAGCAGTTAGTACGGTGCTCTGCTCGCGGTAAGCACTCGATAAATATGATTGAAGAGTGAATGAATGACTGACAAGTGATTGTTTGGGCGACACCATCGTTTCGTGGTATGAGCGTGTGGCTGGGCGTCATGAGATTAGAATTGTCTGCCCGGTTCTGCCACAGGCCTGCTGTATCAACTTGGTTCATCTACGGAACCCCTGTGGGTCTCGCTGTAAAATCGGCATTCAATATGCGCTCTCTCTTTGTCTTTCAATCTGAGCCCCCGCGGGTCAGGAAACGTCTCTGATATGATTGGTTTGCTTCTACTCTGACACTTGGCAGTCTTTCCGTACGTAAATTCCTAATAAATTCAATAATGATAATGTCGATACTACTATTGATAATCACAATAATTCTATGAATTTTAAGATCCCTCTTGGTGGTTATGAAAACCAGAAAATCGGAGGGCCACCAGGGAGAAGGGACCTAGGATCAGTGACGTAACATCCCTACGATCTCTCTTCCTCTTACACTCTGAGCCCCTGTTGGACAGACGTTGTGTCCGAACTGATTCTTTTGTTTCTACTCCAGCAAGCAGAACGATTTAGACCCACGACTTCTTAATAAATACGATAATGATATCATTATTGGTAATGACTATGAAAATGTAACGATACGCTCTTTAGCATGACTCTGGGGGTGGCAATGAAAGTTGGAAAATGGGAGGTCGTGGGTTCTAATCCCAGTTCTGCTACTTGTCTGCCGTGTGACCTCGGGCAAGTCTCTTCACTTCTCTGGACCTCAGTTCCCTCGGCTGTAAAATTGGGGTTGAGACTGTAAGCCCGTGTGGGACAGGGACTAGTCTGACTCAATTTGCTAGTATTCACTCCAGCACATAATAAACGCTTATCAAATACCACTATTATTATTGTTGTTATCATTATTATTAAGGATGGGGTGGGGAGCTTTTTACACAGGCCCAGACGGAGACAATTAAGCATCCTGAGACAAGGAATCACGGAGAAGCAGCATAGCCCAGTTGATAGAGCATGGACCTGAGCGTCAGAGGGCCTGGGTTCGAATTCTTCCTCCACTGCTTCTCTGCCATGTGACCTTGGGCAAGTTGTTTCAGTTCTTTCGTCAACTACCTCATCTGTAAAAGGGGGATTAAGACTGGAAGTCCTATGCGGGACGGGGACTGGTCCAACCTGACTAGCTTGTGGGGACCTTAGTGCTTAGAGCGGTCCCTAGAAAATGGGAAACATTTACCATGTACCATTATGAAAAAATTAATCGGGGAAGCTCCCGTGGATTTCATAGAGTTTCGGGAAGGAGTGCGGAAGATGGGAAGCCCCGAGGGCTGGTGGATATGAAGGGAAAGGGAATTCCAAGCGGGGGAAAGGTGGTGAGGTAGGGGTCTGAATCGGGGGAGTTGGGAACGAGGCACAGTGAGAGGGTGAGCTTGGAATGAATGGAGAATCCAGATAGAAATTCAGTAGGGGAAGATAAAGCGCATCAATCAATCGATCTTATTTACTGAGTGCTTACTATGTGCAGACTTTGGTAGTAAGCACTTGGGAGAGTACGATAGAACAATGTAACAGGGTTGGTAGCCACATTTCCTGCCCATGATGAGCTTACAGTCTAGAGTGGAATGTCAAAGTTGGATTGCTGCAGATTTCAGATTCATTCATTCATTCAATCGTATTTTTACGATTTTAGGTTGTGAGGGCCGGGACCGCAGGGAGAGCACGAACCGGGGCATGAAGGCCGCCCTGGGGAGAGTCCTAAAGGGGAAACTCCTCCTTCCTCTTCTAAAGGACAAAACGTCTCTTTCCTTTTGCAGACTCCCGTTCCTCGTAAGGTTTCCCGACCGTGGGGGTAGCCATATAAAAGCTGTCCAAAGAGGAAGTCCGGTGCCTGAGAATTTGTCAATGTCTGGGACGGAGGCTGATAAGCCGGGTGTGACCGTAAGCCCGGTGTGGGCAGGGATTGTCTCTCTTTACTCTGAATGGTGCATTCCAAGCGCTTAGTGCGGTGCTCTGCTCGCGGTAAGCACACGATAAATATGACTGATGAATGAATGAATGACTGACAAGTGATTGTTTGGGTGACACCATGGTTGAGTGAAATGGGCGTTTGGTGGGCGTCATGAGATTAGAAATGTCTGCCCGGTTCTGCCACTGGCCTGGCATATCACCTTGGTTCAGCTACGTAACCCCTCTGGGTCTCGCTGTAAAATGGGCATTCAATATGCGCTCTCTCTTTGTCTTTCAATCTGAGCCCCCGTGGGTCAGGAAACGTTTCCGATATGATTCGTTTGTTTCTACTCTGACACTTGGCAGTCTTTTTGTAAGTAAATTATTAATGAATTCAATAATGATAATGTCCGATACTACTATTGATGATCACAGTAATTCTCTGAATTTTAAGATCACTCTTGGCGGTTATGAATGAGAAAATCGGAGGATCACAAGGGAGAAGGGACCTAAGTTCAGTGATGTAACATCCCTACGATCTCTCTTCCTCTTACACTCTCAGCCCCTGTGGGACAGAAATTGTGTCTGAACCGATTCTTTGGTTTCTACTTCAGCAAGCGGAACGATTTAGGCACAAGACTTCTTAATGACTATGATAATGATATAATTATTAGTAATGACTATGAAAATGTAACGATACCCTCTTTAGCATGACTCTGGGTGTGGGAATGAAAGTTGGAAAATGGGAGATGGTATGTGAGAAGGGAAGAAAGGACGATTGCAGCTCCAACTGTCTTGTCAAATCCATCCTCTCAGCAATCCATCTTTCCTTCCTTCCATCCATCCATCCTTCCAACCATTCATCTATCCATCCATCCAGAGCCCGGGCTTGGGAGTCAGAGGTCGTGGGTTCTAATCTCAGTTTTGCTACTTGTCTGCCGTGTGACCTTGGGCAAGTCATTTCACTTCTCTGGGCCTCAGTTCCCCTGGCTGTAAAATGGAGGTTGAGACTGTGAGCCCGTGTGGGACAAGGAGTTGTGTGACCCAATTGGCTTGTATCCACTCCAGCACATAATAAACGGTAATCAAATACCACGATTATTATTATTGTTATCATTATTATTAAGGATGGGGAGAGAAGCTTTTTACACAGGCCCAGACCAAGACAATTAAGCACCCTGAACCAAGGAAGCACACGGAAGCAGCATAGCCCAGTTAATAGAGCATGGACCTGGGCATCAGAGGACCTGGGTTCTAATTCCACCTTCACCGTTTGTCTGCCATGTGACCTTGGGCAAGTCATTTCACTTCTTGCCTCAACTACCTAATCTGTAAAAGGGGAATTAAGACTGGAAGTCCTATGCGGGACAGGGACTGGTCCAACCTGACTAGCTTGTTGGGACTTTAGTACTCAGAGTGGTCCCTAGAAAATGGGAAACATTTACCATGTACCATTATGAAAAAATTAATTGGAGAAGGTCCCGTGGATTTCACAGAGTTTCGGGAAGGAGTGTGGAAGATGGGAAGCTCTGAGGGCTCGTGGATATGAAGGGAGAGGGTATTCCAAGCGGGGGAAAGGTGGTGAGGTAGGGGTCTGAGTCTGGGGAGTTGGGAACGGGCACAGTGAGAGGGTGAGCTTGGGAGAGATGGAGATTGCAGATAGAAATTCAGTAGGGGAAGATAATGTGCATCCATCAATCGATCTTATTTATTGAGCGCATACTATGTGCAGACCTTGGTAGTAAGCGCTTGGGAGAGTACGATATAACAATGTAACTGGGTTGGTAGCCACATTTCCTACCCATGATGAGTTTACAGTCTAGAGGGTAATGTCAAAGTTGGATTGCTGCAGATTTCAGATTCATTCAATCGTATTTATTCATACATTCAATCGTATTTATTGAGCTCTTACTGAGTTCAGAGCACTGTACTAAGCGCTTGGGAAGTACAAGTTGGCAACATATAGAGACAGTCCCCACCCAACAACGGGCTCACTTTCTAGAAGGGGTCTCAAGCCCTGGCATGAGATGAAACCCTGAACCTCAGAGCACAACCAGAACGCTATTAACAATCTATTTACTTTACTAATGATATGTATATATCTATAATTCAGTTTATCCATTTAGATGGTATTGACGCTAGTCTACTTGCTTTGTTTTGTTGTCTGGCTCCCTCTCCTAAACCTTGAGCCCGTTGTTGTGTAGGTATTGTCTCTGTTGATGAATTTTACTTTTCCAGCGCTTAGTACAGTGCTCTGCACACAGTAAGCGCTCAATAAATATGATTGAATGAATGAATGAATGAATCACAGAAAGGGAATGATGATTAGTCTGTTGAAGGAGTGCCATAGTGGGAACCACACGGGAATGGGTAGTTATTTAGGTTCTGAGGGCCGGGACTGCAGGGAGAGCACGATCCCGGCCTTTCGAGAGTCCCGGATGGCCGGCCGTCGCAGCAGAGCCCTGGGTCCGTCCTCCCACTGGTAATCTCCCAGGAAATACCCCGCCGTCTTCTGAGGGGACGGCACAGCCAGCCGGAGAGAGGAGGGGGAAGAGGATCCTGACAGCCCCCATCCCTCGCCCAGACCTTCCTGTCACACCCATCCACATCCAGGACCGACGAGATGGAGTGAATCTCTCTCTCAGCAGAGGTCAAAACTCCCCAGCCCAGGACTGGCCCGGTGAGTCCGGAGAGGAGCGGGGGATAGCTGAGGGAAATTGCAATAGGGAACTGGGATGACCAGGGTAAGAATCGCAATTTCTCTAAATCAGAAGCAGTGTCGCATAGTGGAAAGAGCACGGGCCCGGGAGTCAAGAGGACCTGGGCTCTAATTCATTCATTCAATCGTATTTATTGAGCGCTTACTGTGTGCAGAGCTCTGTACTGAGTGCTTGGAAAGTACAATTCAGCAACAGATAGAGACAATGCCTATCCAACAATGGGCTCACAGTCTAGAAGGGGGAGACAGTCCACAAAAAAAATAAGCAGACAGGCTTCAGGGCTTTTAACAGGGGAGGAGAGCTAGTTTGGGGGAGACGTGGGCATGTTTGAAGGCAGAGGGGGAATGCTCTATCCATTTTATCACACCACAACAGACACATTCCCTGGCCCTCCTAGAAGAAAAAAAATGAATTGAAAATGACTGTACAATTATTGCATGCCATTTTACCGGTGAGGAAACTGAGGCCAGAGAAGTGAAGCACTTTGCCCAAGGTCCCACAGGAGCAAAGGGACGGATGCAGGATTCGAACCCAAGTCCTCTGACTCCCACTAAACTATGCTTGGGAGAGTACAATGGTACAGAGCTGGGAGATGTGTATGCTCCCCTCAAGGAGCTCAGGGTCAAGAAGAGAACTCCTGGAACCATCCTTTTTCTACTAAATGAGGATGGACTTGAGTTGATTCACACTTGACCTAGGTGAAGTGGGTTTAGAGGGCTGGGAAATAAATCGGGGAAGCTGGTTAGAGGCGGGGGGGATTTTAGCAGTAAAGAATTCAGAAAGAACTGTGCTCGGTCTGATTTTGAGCTGATAATAGAAGGAGTTCCAGCCTAGGATGGAAACGGGAGAGTCGATCGTGAGTAACAACTAGAAATTACTTGGAGAGCTGAGAAGACGAGTTGAACGATGAAAAGGGGGTGAAGTGCAGTCGTAGGGAGGAGAGCCTTCAAGCCGATGAAGAGGCTTTTTGTTCACTGTGAAAACACACAAATTGTCATGAGAGGAGGATGAGGAGAGGAGAGATGTAGGCTGAGCGATGCTATAGGAAAGGACTGGATGAATGATGAGGTATACTTCTGTTTGTGTGTGTACAAGTGTGAATGCAGATATGTGAGCAAATGGGGTCTGTTTCGAGTTATACGTGGTTTTTTGTTGTTGCTGTTTGTTTGTTTTATGGTGTTTTTAAGTGCTCATTATGCGCTAGGTACTGTACTAAGCGCCGGCGTGGATACAAGCTGATCAGGTTGGACACGGTCCACGCCCCATAGGGTGCTCACAGTTGTAACTCCCGTTTTTCAGATGAGGTAACCAAGGCACAGAGACGGTAAGTGACGGACCCAGGTCACACAGCAGACAAGGAGCGAAAAGAGGATCAGAATCCAGGTACTACTCTCAACCAGGCCCATTCTTTCTCCACTAAATGGATGCATTTATGTTTGAAGGCACTTCTCATTTAACTCTTAAACCACTGAAAACATTTCACAAAAGTCACGAACATATCTTTATATTCTCTGACCTCTGCTATCTTCTATTCATTTTAGTTTCGGTCTCCTCAACCAAAAATAATGCTCTTGATATTTATTAAGTGCCTACTACGTTCCAAGCAAAGTATTAAATGGTGGGTGAGATTCAGGACCATCTGATAGAACACAGTCCTTGTCTCACGACAGATTGAATCCTCATTTTACTAGTGAGAAAACTGAGCTGTAGAGAAATTAAGTCACCTTCCCATGGCTATGCAGCAGAGAACTGGTAGAGGTGTGATTAGAACCCAGGTCCTCTGATTCCCAGGCCTGTGTTCTTCCCAATAGCCCCTTGCTTCTACACAGTTCGAAGCTTGGTGCCTCCAATAGAATGGAAGCTCCCTGGGGGGCAGTGATTATATGTATAAATACCACGTCCTCTCTAGGTCCTCAATAAATAGAACCGATCGACTTAGTCCTATTCCTTCACCCCCAACATCAATGTCTCTGAATTGAGGACTTCTTTCATCCTGTGCAGGGAGTCGACATCATTCCCCAGAAACGTTCCGTGCCTCCACCGTGAACTCAGAGATCATTTTGAATTCAATAACTCCCTCCTCTCCATGGAGAATCACCAGCGAGTGTCCTGTCAATTCCTTCACTCATCCCATCAATGGACTCTAACTTTGGCTCTTCTCTCATCACATGCAGAAAGTCAGGGCTGCCTCCCCAGAATGCCCAACGTCTCCACGGCGAAGGAATTCCTCCTGCTGGGTTTCTCGGAGGTCCGGGAGCTGCAGCTAGTCCACGCCGCGCTGTTCCTCCTGGTCTACCTGGCGGCCCTGACGGGGAATCTCCTCATCGTCGCCATCACCGCCCAAGACCGGCGCCTCCGCACCCCCATTTACTACTCCTTCTCAGGAACCTGTCCGTCGTCGACCTCTGCTACATCTCCGTCACCGTCCCCAAGTCTGTCGTCATCTACCTGACCGATCGTAGAGCCATCTCCCCCCTGGGCTGTGCCACCCAGGTGTTCTAGGTGGTCCTGTTTGGTGGTTCAGAGATGTACCTCCTCACAGCGATGTCCTATGACCGCTATGCCGCCATCTGCCTCCCCCTGCGTTATGAGCTCATCATGACCGACATGGCCTGTGGAAAGATGGCGGCCGCCTCCCGGCTCACCGGGGTGATTTTGGGGTGTTGTATTCAGCTTCGACTTTCTCCCTGAGCATCTGCGGGTCCAACATCATCCAGCAGTTCTTCTGTGACATCCCCTCCCGGCTGAAAATCTCCTGCTCCGAGGACCACGTTGTCATCGACGTGAGCATCACCTGTGGGGTAGCTGTAGTTGTCTTCTGCTTGGTCTCCATCTTCGTCTCGTACGTGCATATCTTCCGGGCCGTGCTGAGGATGCCGGCCGAAGAGAGCCGGGCCAAAGCCATCTCCACCTGCCTGCCTCACCTCGCCCTCGTCATCATCTTCCTCTTGACCGGAACTTTCACCTACATCAAGCCTGTGTCATACTCCCCCTCGACCCTGCACCTGCTGTTTTCCATGTCCTACACCGTGATGCCCCTCGCACTGAACCCCCTCATCTACAGCCTGAGGAACCGGGACATGAATGCTGCCCTGGGGAGACTCCTAAAGGGGAGACTCCTCCTCCCTCTTCTAAGGGACAAACCGTCTGTTTCCTTTTGATGACTATCCTGTTCCTCATCAGGATTCCGACCGTGGGGGTAGCCATATAAAGAGCTTTCCAAAGACAAAGCCCGGCGTCTGAGGATTTTTCAATGTCTCGGACGGAAGCTGATGAGCTGGGTGTGACTGTAAATCCGGTGTGGGCAGGGATTGTCTCTCTTTATTCTGAATGGTACTTTTCAAGCGCTTAATACGGTGCTCTTTTCGCGGTACGCGCTCAATAAATATGATAGAAGAATGATTGAATGACTGACAAGTGATTGTTTGGGCGACACCATGGTTTAGTGGAATGAGCATGTGGCTGGGTGTCATGAGATCAGAAATGTCTGCCTGGTTCTGCCACGGGCCTGCTGTATCACCTTGGTTCAGCTACGTAACCCCTCTGGGTCTCGCTGTAAAATCGGCATTCAATATGTGCTCTCTCTTTGTCTTTCAAACTGAGCCCCCGCGGTTCAGGAAACGTCTCCGATATGATTAGTTTGTTTCTACTCTGACACTTGGCAGTCTTTTTGTACGTAAATTCTTAATAAATTCAATAATGATAATGTCGATACTACTATTGATAATCACAGTAATTCTATGAATTTTAAGATCCCTCTGGGCGGTTATGAATCAGAAAATCAGAGGGTCACAAGGGAGAAGGGACCTAGGGTCAGTGATGTAACATCCCCATGATCTCTCTTCCTCTTACACGCTCAGCCCCTGTGGGACAAAAATTGTGTCTGAACTGATTCTTTTGTTTCTACTCCAGCAAGCGGACCGATTTAGGCACACAACTTCTTAATGAATACGATAATAATATCATTATTAGTAATGACTATGAAAATGTAACGATACCCTCTTTAGCATGTCTCTCGGGTGTGGGAATGAAAGTTGGAAAATGGGAGGTCGTGGGTTCTAATCCCAGTTCTGTTACTTGTCTGCCGTGTGACCTCGGGCAAATCTCTTCACTTCTCTTGACCTCAGTTCCTTCAGCTGTTAAATGGGGTTGAGACTGTGAGCCCATGTGGCACAGGGACTTGTCTGACCCAGTTGGCTAGTATCGATTCCAGCACATAATAATCGTTTATCAAATACCACTATTATTATTATTGTTATCATTATTATTAAGGATGGGGGAGAGGAGCTTGTTACACAGGCCCAGAAGTAGACAAGTAAGCACCCTGAGACAAGGAAGCACAGGGAAGCAGCATAGTCCAGTTGATAGAGCCTGGACCTGGATGTCAGAGGACCTGGGTTCGAATTCCGCCTCCACTGCTTGTCTGCCATGTGACCTTGGGCAAGTCATTTCACTTCTTGCCTCAACTACCTCATCTGTAAAAGGGGGATTAAGACTGGAAGTCCTATGCGGGACAGGTACTGGTCCAACCTGACTAGCTTGTGGGGACTTTAGTGCTTAGAGCAGTCGCTAGAAAATGGGAAACATTTACCATGTACCATTATGAAAAAATTAATCAGGGAAGATCCCTTGGATTTCAAAGAGTTTCGGGAAGGAGTGTGGAAGATGTTAAGCCCTGAGGGCTTGTGGATATGAAGGGAGAGGGAATTACAAGCAGGGGAAAGCTGGTGAGGTAGGGGTCTGAGTCGGGGGAGTTAGGAACGGGCACAGTGAGAGGGGGAGTTTGGGAAGGATGGAGATTGCAGATAGAAATTCAGTAGGGGAAAATAATGCGCATCCATCAATCGATCTTATTTATTGAGTGCTTACTATGTGCAGACCTTGGTAGTAAGCACTTGGGAGCGTATGATATAACAATGTAACAGGGTTGGTAGCCACATTTCTTGCCCATGATGAGCTTACAGTCTAGAGGGGAATGTCAAAGTTAGATTGCTGCAGATTTCAGATTCATTAATTCATTCAATCGTATTTATTCATTCATTCAATCGTATTTATTGAGCGCTTACTACGTGCAGAGCACTGTATTACTAAGCGCTAGGGAAGTACAAGTTGGCAACACATAGAGACGGTCCCACCCAACAACGGGCTCACAGTCTAGAAGGGATCCCAAGCCCTGGCATAGGATGAAACGCCAAACCTCAGAGTATAACCAGAATATTATTATTAATCTATTTAGTTTATTAATGATATGTATACATCTGTAATTCCATTTATCTATTTAGATGGTATTGACGCCTGTCTACTTGTTTTGTTTTGTTGTCTGGCTCCCCCTTCTAGACCGTGAGCCCGTTGTTCTGTAGGGATTGTCTCTGTTGCCGAATAGTACTTTTCAGCGCTTAGTACAGTGCTCTGCACTCAGTAAGCGCTCAATAAATATGATTGAATGAATGAATGAACGAACGAATGAATCACGAAAGGGAATGATGATTAGTCTGTTGAAGGAGTCCCAGAGTGTGAACCACACGGGAATGGGTAGTTACTTAGGTTGTGAAGGTCACGTTGCCATCGACGTGACCGTCACCTGTGGGGTAGCTGTAGTTGTCATCTTCTTTGTCTCCATCGTCGTCTCGTACGTGCACATTTTCCGGGCCGTGCTGTGGATGCCGGCTGAAGAGAGCCGGGCCAAAGCCATCTCCACCTGCGTGCCTCACCTAGCCATCGTCATAGTCTTCCTCTTGACCGGAACTTTCACCTACATCAAGCCCATGTCAGACTCCCCCTCCACCCTGGACCTGCTGTTTTCTATATCCTACACCGTGGTTCCCCCCTCACTGAACCCCCTTATCTACAGCCTGAGGAACCGGTACATGAAGGCCGCCATGGGAAGAGTCCTAAAGGGGAGACTCCTCCTCCCTCTTCTAAGGGACAAAACGGCTCTTTCCTTTTGCTGACTATCCCGTTCCTCATCAGGATTCCAACCGTGGGGGTAGCCATATAAAGAGCTTTCCAAAGACAAAGTCCGGCGTTTGAGGATTTGACAATGTCTGGGATGGAAGCTGATAATCCGGGTGTGACTGTAAACCCGGTGTGGGCACGGATTGTCTCTCTTTATTCTGAATGGTACTTTCCAAGCGATTAGTACGGTGCTCTGCTCGCGGTAAGCCCTCGATAAATATGATTGATGAATGAATGACTGACTGACAAGTGATTGTTTGGGCGACACCATGGTTTAGTGGAATGAAAATTTGGTGGGCGTCATGAGATTAGAAATGTCTGCCCGGTTCTGCCACGGGCATGCTGTATCACCTTGGTTCAGCTACGTAACCCCTCTGGGTCTCGCTGTAAAATCGTCATGCAATATGCGCTCTCTCTTTGTCTTTTAATCAGAGCCCCCGAGGGTCTGGAATCGTCTCCGATATGATTCGTTTGTTTCTACTCTGACTCTTGGTAGTCTTTTTGTACGTAAATTCTTAATAAATTCAATAATGATAATGTCGGTACTACTACTGATGATCACAGTAATTCTCTGAATTTTAAGATCCCTCTTAAATTCTTGCTCTTTCCACTAAGCGACACTGCTTGTGATTTAGAGAAATTGCGATTCTGACCCTGGTCATCCCTGTTCCCCATTGAAATTTCCCTCAGCTTTCCCCCGCTCTTCTGCGGACTCACCGGTCCTGTACTGGGCTGGGGAGCCTCGACCTCTGATGAGAGAGAGGCTCACTCCATCTCATCGGTCCTGGACATGGGTGGGGGTGACAGGAAGGTCTTGGAGAGGGGTGGGGGCTGTGAGGATCCTCCCTCCCCATCTCGGCTCTGAGGCTAGCTGCGCTGTCCCCTCAGATGACGGCGGGTTATTTCCTGGGAGATTCCCCTTGGAAGGATGGGCCCAGGGCTCCGCTGAGATGGCCATCCGTCCGGGAATCTCAGAAGGCCGGGACTGTGGGCTCCCTACGGTCCCGGCCCTCACAACCTAAATAACTACCCATTCCGGTGTGGTTTCCACTCTGGGACTCCTTCAGCAGACTAACCATCATTCCCTTTCTGTGATTCATTCATTCAGTTATATGTATTGAGTGCTTACTGTGTGCAGTGCCCTGTACTAAGCGCTGGAAAAGTAAAATTCCACAACAGAGACAATGCCTACACAACAACGGGCTCACAGTCTAGAAGAGGGAGCCAGACAACCAAACAAAACAAGTAGAGAGACATCAATGCCAGCTAAATAGATAAATTGAATTATAGATGTATACATATCATTCATAACGTAAATAGATTATTAATAGCATTCTGGTTATACTCTGAGGTTTGGTGTTTCCTCCCACGCCAGGGCTTGGGACCCCTTCTAGACTGTGAGCCTGTTGTTGGGTAGGGACCGTCTCTCTATGTTGCCAACTTGCACTTCCCAAGTGCTTAGTACAGTGCTCTGCACGCAGTAAGCGCTCAATAAATACGATTGAATGAATGAATGAATCTGAAATCTGCAGCAATCCAACTTTGACATTCCCCTCTAGACTGTAAGCTAATCATGGGCGGGAAATGTGGCTACCAACCCTGTTACATTGTTCTATCGTACTCTCCCAAGTGCTTACTACCAAGGTCTGCACATAGTAAGCACTCAATAAATAAGATGGATTGATGGATGCGCATTATCTTCCCCTACTGAATTTCTATCTGCATTCTCCATCCCTCCCAAGCTCCCCCTCTCATTGTGCCTCGTTCCCAACTCCCCCAACTCAGACCCCTACCTCACCACCTTTCCCCTGCTTGGAATTCCCTCTCCATTCATATCCACCAGCCCTCGGGGCTTCCCATCTTCCAAACTCCTTCCCGAAACTCTATGAAATCCACGGGACCTTCCCCGATTAATTTTTTCATAATGGTACATGGTAAATGTTTCCCATTTTCTAGGGACCACTCTAAGTGCTAAAGTCCCCACAAGCTAGTCAGGTTGGACCAGTCTCTGTCCCGCATAGGACTTTCAAGCTCAATCCCCATTTTACAAATGACGTAGTTGAGGCAAGAAGTGAAATGACTTGCCCAAGGTCACATGGCAGACAAGAGGTGGAGGCGGAATTAGAACCCAGGCCCTCTGACGCCAAGGTCCAGGCTCTATCAACTGGGCTATGCTGCTTCCCTGTGCTTCCTTGTCTTAGGGTGCTTAATTGTCTACGTCTGGGCCTGTGTAAAAATCTCCCCTCCCCATCCTTAATAATAATGATAACAACAATAATAATAGTGGTATTTAATAAGTTTTTATTATGTGCTGGAGTGGGTACTAGCCAACTGGGTCAGACGAGTCCCTGTCCCACACGGGCTCACAGTGTCAACCCCCATTTAAAAGCCGAGGGAACTGAGGTCCAGAGAAGTGAAGAGACTTGCCTGAGGTCACACGCAGACAAGTAGCAGAACTGGGATGAGATAGTGCGACCTCCCATTTTCCAACTTTCATTCCCACCCCCAGAGTCATGTTAAAGAGCATATCATTACATTTTCATAATCGTTTCTAATAATGATATCATTATCGTATGTATTAAGACGTCGTGTGCCTAAATCGGTCTGCATGCTGGAGTAGAAACCAAAGAATCGGTTGGGACACAATTTCTGTCCCACAGGGGCTCAGAGTGTAAGGAGGAAGAGAGATCATAGGGATGTTACATCACGGACCCTAGGTCCCTTCTCCCTTGTGACCCTCCGATTTTCTCATTCATAACCGCCATGAATGGATGAGGATGGATTTGAGTTGATTAACGCTTGAGTTGGGTGAAGTGGGTTTAGAGGGCTGGGAAATGAACCAGGGAAGCTGGTTGGAGGTGGGGGTGGGGGTGGTTAGCAGTAAAGAATTCAGAAAGAACTGTGTTCGCTCTGATTTTTAGATGATAAGAGAGGGAGATCCAGCCTAGGATGGAAACTGGAGAATCGATCACGAGTAACAACTAGAAAGTTGCTCTGAGAGCTGAGAAGACGGGTTGAACGATGGAAAGGGGGGGAAGTGCAGTCAGAGGGCGGAGAGCCTTCAAGCTGACGAAGAGGTTTTTTGTTCATTGTGAAAAGACACAAATTGTCATGAGAGGAGGATGAGGAGAGGAGAGATGTAGGCTGAGCGATGCTATAGGAAAGGACTCGATGAATGATGAAGTATACTTGTGTTTGAGCTTACAAGTGTGAATGCAGATATATATATATTTAGCTTTAATTCTATTTGTTCTGACGACTTGACCCCTGTCCACATGTTTTGTTTTGTTGTCTGTCTCCCCCTTCTAGACTTTGAGCCCGTTTCTGGGTAGGGACCATCTATATATGTTGTTAACTTGTACTTCCTAAGCTCTTGGTACAGTGCTCCACACACAGTAAGCGTGCAATAAATACGATTGAACGAATGAATACTTGAGCAAGTGAGATCGGTTTGGAGTATACGTGGTTTTTTGTTGTTGTTGTTTGTTTGTTTTATGGTGTTTTCAAGTGCTCACTATGTGCCAGGTACTGCATTAAGCACTGGGGTGGATACAAACTGATCAGGTTGGACACAGTCCATGCACCATAGGGGGCTCACAGTCGTAACCCCCGTTTTTCAGATGAGGTAACCGAGGCACAGAGAGGGTAAGCCACGGGCCCCTGGTCACACAGCATACAAGGCGCAAAGACAGGATTAGAGTCCAGGTACTACTCTCTACCAGGCCCATTCTTTCTCCACTAAATGGATGAATTTATGTGTTTAGCACTTCTCGTTTGACCCTAAAACCACCGAGAGCATTTCACAACAGTCACGAACATATCTTTATATTCTCTGACCTCTGCTATCTGCTATTCATTTTAGTCTCGGTCTCCTTAACCAAAATTAATTCTCTTGATACTCTTTAAGAGCGTACTACATTCCAAGCAAAGTATTAAGTGCTGGGGGAGATTCAGGACCATCTGGTAGAACACAGTCCGTGTCTCAGGAGGGATTCACAGATTAAGTAGGAGGGAAAACACATATCGAATCCTCTTTTTACTACAGAGAAAACCGAGGCGTAGAGAAACTAAGTCACTTTCTCATGGCTTTGCAGCAGAGCACTGGTAGAGACCTCATTCGCTCCCACGACTTCAACTATCATCTCTACGCTGATGACACCCAAATCTCCATCTCTGCCCCTGCTCTCTCCCCCTCCCTCCACGCTCGCATCTCCTCCTGCCTTCAGGACATCTCCATCTGGATGTCTGCCTGCCACCTAAAACTCAACATGTCCAAGACGGAATTCCTTGTCTTCCTTCCCAAACCCTGCCCTCTCCCTGACTTTCCCAGAGGCCCGCCCGCCCGCCATCACACCGCGTGGCCCCCGCTGCACCCGGAAGGATCCTTTCCTCAGAGCGCCCCCATTGACTCCCCCTGCTTCCACCCCCCCCCCATTTAAGCGACCTTCCTTAAGGTGCCCCCCATTCCCCCCCTTTCCGGTCCGGTCCTGACTGACTCTCCCCCCCCCCCCCACCCCGGGAAAAAGGCCCTTGTTATCACCAAGTTACATTAACGACAACCTCATTCGCACCTACTCAGCCCCCCACCCCATGCTAGTTGGCTGTTCACTCCTCTCCCTAGGTATCTCTGCTCCCTGACCCCCTTAACAGGTCCACCCTACTCCAGCACATAATAGTTTGTATCTGCTCTTTGTGAAATCATTATCTGCCAATTTTATTATTGCCATAGCATGCAAATTGTTTAACTACCCCCTCTGATGCCATCACCTACTTATATCATTGCTACTGTTTCATCGCTTCGGCATCTCAATTGTTAACCTCCCGCTGTACTGTCACTCGCCCTGCTGACCTCACCATGAACTTTCAATTCCCTTGCTCCCAACTGCCATTCCCATTCCTCACCTTCCCCTTCCCCTATCCCACCCAACTTTTTCCCTCCCTGTCCCCCACCAAGACCACTCCCCGTCACCCCCTACCAAGGATCCCTCTGTACCAGCACCAGTCCGCCATTCCTCCCTCCCAGCCCCCTCCCTCCCCTTCTCCCCGCCCCCACCCCATCCCAGTTCTCGTTTCCCATCGCCACCCTTCTTCCCACTCTCCCCGCCTAGGCCCCCGCCAACTCATCCCAATCCAAACCCTCCCCACCCCTCGCACCCTTCCCCCTCCTTCCCCTCCCTCGACAGCTGCTGCCAAGTGTGGCCTCTGGAACCCCCGCTCCGTTTTAAGTAAGATCCCTTTCATCCTGGACCTATTCCTTTCCAGCTCTCTACTCCTCCTCGCCCTAACTGAAACATAGTTGTCTCCGGACGACACGGTCTCTTCTGCTGCTCTTTCCAGTGGAGGCCTCTTCTTCTCCCACTCCCCCAGACTCACCGGTAAAGCAGAAGGTGTCGGTTTCCTTGTCTCCCCCCAATGTCGCTTTCGCACTATCCCTCTTCCCTCTTCCCTTCCTTTGAAGCCCACATTAGTCTCCTCTACCACCCCTTCCAGATTCTTGTAGCCATCATCTACCGCTCCCCCGGCCCCACCTCCAACTTCTTTAACGATTTTCACCCCTTCCTCACCTTCCTTCACTCCTTTTCCATGCCCACTCTGATACTCGGAGACTTCAACATCCACATGGATATCCCTGATGACTCCTCTGCCGCCCGCCTTCTATTTCTCCTCGACGCTGCCAAACTCTTGCTCCACCCCACCTCATCCACTCACCAACTTGGTCATACCCTCGACCTCATCATCTCCTATCGCTGCACTGTGTGCACCCTCACCAACTCTGAAATACCTCGCTCTGATGATAATCTTCTCATCTGCCTCCTCACTCACACTCCTTTCCCCTGTAAATCCATATTACTCCCTCACAGAGATCTCCGCTCTCTTGACCCCATCCATCTTTCTGAGCGCCTCACACCCCACCTCGCCTCCCTCTCCTCTCTACCCAGTCTTGATGATCAGGTTACTGCTCTCAACTCTACCCTTTCTACTCAGCTAGACTCACTCGCTCCCCTCTCCCTTCGCCGCTCTCGTACCACTAACGCAGAGCCTTGGATCACTGCCATTGTACGCCTCCTTCGCTCTTATGCTCGAGCTGCTGAACGCTGCTGGCGAAAGTCTAAACACCATGCCAACCTCGTTCACTTCAAGTTTATCCTTTCGTGCCTTAACTCAGCCCTCCCCTCTGCCAGACAAAACTATTTCTCCTCCCTTACTGACACCCATGCCCATCATCCCCGCCAGCTCTTCCGTACATTCAACTCCCTTCTCAGGCCCCCGGTTCCTCCCCCTCCTCCTTCCCTCACCCCCAACGATCTGGCCTCCCACTTCCATTAACAAAATTAAATCCATCAGGTCCGACCTCCTCAAAGTCAATCCCCCCCCCTTCTCCAACTCCCCGGCACTCAACACTCTCTGCTACTCTCCCATCCTTCCCAGCAGTATCCTCAGAGGAGCTCTCCTCCCTCCTCCCAAGTGCTACTCCGGCCACCTATGCTTCTGACCCCATTCCCTCTCATCTCATGAAATCTCTCGCTCCATCCCTTCTCCCCTCCTTAACATTCATCTTCAACAGCTCACTCTCCACTGGTTCTTTCCCCTCTGCCTTCAAAGATGCCCATGTCTCTCCCATCCTAAAAAAACCCTCACTTGACCCCACCGCACCTTCTAGTTATCGCCCCATCTCCCTCCTACCATTCCTTTCCAAATTCCTTAAACGAATTGTCTACACGCGCTGCCTCGAATTCCTCAACACCAACTCTCTCCTTGACCCCCTCCAGTCTGGCTTCCGTCCCCTACATTCCACAGAAACTGCCCTCTTAAAGGTCACCAATGACCTCCTGCTTGCCAAATCCAACGGCTCATACTCTATCCTAATCCTCCTCGACCTCACAGCTGCCTTCGACACTGTGGACCACCCCCTTCTCCTCAACACGCTATCCGACCTTGGATTCACAGACTCCGTCCTATCCTGGTTCTCCTCTTATCTCTCCGATCGTTCATTCTCAGTCTCTTTTGCAGGCTCCTCCTCCCCCTCCAATCCCCTTACTGTGGGTGCTCCCCAAGGTTCAATGCTTGGTCCCCTTCTGTTCTCGATCTGCACTCACTCCCTTGGTGACCTCATTCGCTCCCACGGCTTCAACTATCATCTCTATGCTGATGACACCAGGATCTACATCTCTGCCCCTGCTCTCTCTCCCTCTCTCCAGGCTCGCATCTCCTCCTGCCTTCAGGACCTCTCCATCTGGATGTCTACCCGCCACCTAAAACTCAACAAGTCCAAGATGAACTCCTCGTCTTCCCTCCCAAACCCTGCCCTCTCCCTGACTTTCCCATCTCTGTTGACGGCACTACCATCCTTCCCGTCTCACAAGCCCGCAACCTTGGTGTCATCCTCGACTCCGCTCTCTCATTCACCCCTCACAACCAAGCTGTCACCAAAACCTACCGGTATCACTTCCGCAACATTGCCAAGATCCGCCCTTTCCTCTCCATCCAAACCGCTCCCCTGCTCGTTCAAGCTCTCATCCTATCCCGTCTGGTCTACTGCATCAGCCTTCTCTCGGATCTCCCATCCTCATGTCTCTCCCCAGTTCAATCCATACTTCATGCTGCTGCCCGGATTGTCTTTGTCCAGAAACGCTCTGGGCATGTTACTCCCCTCCTCAAAAATCTCCAGTGGCTACCAATCAATCTGCGCATCAGGCAGAAACTCCTCACCCTCGGCTTCAAGGCTCTCCATCACCTCGCCCCCTCCTACCTCACCTCCCTTCTGTCCTTCTCCAGCCCAGCTCGCACCCTCCACTCCTCTGCCGCTAATCTCCTCACCGTGCCTCATTCTCGCCTGCCCTCCCGTCGACCCCCGGCCCACGTTATCCCCCTGGCCTGGAATGCCCTCCCTCTGCCCATCCGCCAAGCTAGCTCTCTTCCTCCCTTCAAGGCCCTACTGAGAGCTCACCTCCTCCAGGAGGCCTTCCCAGACTGAACCCCCTCCTTCCTCTCCCCTTCGTCTCCCTCTCCATCCCCCCGTCTTACCTCCTTCCTTTCCCCACAGCACCTGTATATATGTATATATGTTTGTACATATTTATTACTCTATTTATTTATTTATTTTACTTGAACATATCTATTCTATTTTATTTTGTTAATATGTTTGTTTTTGTTCTCTGTCTCCCCCTTCTAGACTGTGAGCCCACAGTTGGGTAGGCACTGTCTCTATATGTTGCCAACCTGTACTTCCCAAGCGATTAGTACAGTGCTCTGCACACAGTAAGCGCTCAATAAATATGATTGATCGGTTGATAGAGGTGGGATTAGAACCCAGGTCCTCTGTTTCCCAGGCCTGTGTCCTTCCCAATAGCCCCCTGTTCTACGCAATTTGAGGCCTGTTGCCTCCAGTAGAATGGAAGATCCCTGGGGGCAGTGATTATATGTATTAATACCACGTCCTCTGTGGGTCCTCAATAAATGGAACCGATCGACGTAGTCCTATTCCTTCACCCCTAACATCAATGTCTCTAAATTGAAGTCTTCCCTCATCCTGTGCAGGGAGTCGGCATAAGTCCCCAGAAACGTTCCATGCCTCCACCGTGAACTCAGAGATCATTTTGAATTCAATAACTCCTTCCTCTCCATGGAGAATCTCCAGCGAGTGTCCTATCAATTCCTTCACTCATCCCATCAATGGACCCTAACTTTGGCTCTTCTCTCTTCACATGCAGAAAGTCAGGGCTGCCTCCCCAGAATGCCCAACGTCTCCACGGTGAAGGAATTCCTCCTGCTGGGTTTCTCGGAGGTCCGGGAGCTGCAGCTGGTCCACGCCGCGCTGTTCCTCCTGGTCTACTTGGCGGCCCTGACAGGGAATCTCCTCATGTTCGCCGTGACAGCCCTCGACCGGTGCCTACGCAACCCCATGTACTTCTTCCCCAGGAACCTGTCCGTCGTCGACCTCTGCTACATCTCCGTCACCATCCCCAAGTCTGCCGTCATCTCCCTGACCGATCGTAGAGCCATCTCCCCCCTGGGCTGTGCCACCCAGGTCTTCTCGGTGGTCCTGTTTGGTAGTTCAGAGATGTTCCTCCTCACAGCGATGTCCTACAACCGCTGTGCCGCCAACTGCCTTCCCCTGCGCTACGAGCTCATCATGACCGACACGGCCTGTGGAGAGATGGCGGCCGCCTCTTGGTAAACCGGGGTGATTTCTGGGGTGTTGTATTCAGCTTCGACTTTCTCCCCGAGTTTCTGCGGGTCCAACATCATCCAGCAGTTCTTCTGTGACATCCCCTCCCTACTGAAGATCTCCTGCTCCGAGGACCACGTTGTCATCGATGTGACCATCACCTGTGGTATAGGTGTAGTTGTCTTCTGCTTGGTCTCCATCATCGTCTCGTACGTGCGCATTTTCCGGGCCGTGCTGAGGATGCCGGCCGCAGAGAGCCGGGCCAAAGCCTTCTCCACCTGCCTGCCTCACCTCGCCGTCGTCATCGTCTTCCTCTTGACCGGAACGTTCACTCAACTCAAGCCGGTGTCAGACTCCCCCTCGACCTTGGACCTGCTGTTGTCCATGTCGCACACCGTGATGCCCCCGGCCGTGGACCCCCTCATCTACAGCCTGAGGAACCGGGACATGAAGGCCGCCCTGGGGAGACTTCTCTTTTTGCTGACCATCCCGTTCCTCATAAGGTTTCCCGACCGTGGGGGCGTGGGGAGCGTGGGAAAGATAGGGAGTATGTGCACACAAACCGTACCCAACGGTTCAAAGCCAAACAGACTCAACAACAGGAGATAAAGGGACCAGGGCAAGAAAAACAAGCTTGCACCTGCAAAGCTCGGAGGCAACCTCAAGGCCATATCCACAGCCAGCAATGGTTGGCAACGGGTGGCTGGGGGCCAGCCAGAGCAAACGCTTCGTGATGGACAGAGCTGTTGCTAGGCTAGTGGCTGGAGGGTGGCGAGTGAGTGTGCTACATGGCCTGAGAAAATCCTGCCCCCGGGCAACGGGGGGTATAAGAGACGAGCAAGACAAAGGGGGGGCTCACGCTCACGCACACGCACACGCACACACAGGTGCTCTCTCTTCCTCCTTTTCTCTCTCTCTCTCATTCTCTCTCTCTTTATTAACCATGTAATCGCTGATAGCAAATAAACGGCAACCAAGCTTTGGACCTCTGGTTGACTCTTCCTGGTGTGAACGCGCGGCCTGCGTCCGGAGACGTCCGAAGACCCGGAAAGGGTAAGAACCCGAGAGTTGCCCCCGAAACCCCGGGGAGCAACGTGGGGGTAACAATATAAAGAGCTGCCCAAAGAGGAAGTCTGGCGCCTGAGGATTTGTCAATGTCTGGGACGGAAGCTGATAAGCCGGGTGTGACTGTAAACCCGGTGTGGGCAGGGATTGTCTCTCTTTATTCTGAATGACACTTTCCAAACGCTTAGTACGGTGCTCTGCTCGCTGTAAGCACCCGATAAATATGATTGATGAATGAATGAATGAATGAATGAATGAAAAGTGATTGTTTGGGCGACACCACGGTTTAGTGAAATGAGCGTGTGGCTGGGCGTCATGAGATTAGAAATGTCTGCCCGGTTCTGCCACGGGTTTGCTGTAGCAACCTGGTTCAGCTACGTAACCCCTCTGGGTCTCGCTGTAAAATCGGTATTCAATATGCGCTCTCTCTTTGTCTTTCAATCTGAACTCCCGCGGGTCAGGAAACGCCTCCGATATGATTAGTTTGTTTCTACTCTGACATTTGGCAGTCTTTTTGCATTGAAATTCTTTATAAATTCTGACCCAATTTGCTAGTATCCACTCCAGCACATAATAAACACTTATCAAATACCACTATTATGATTATTGTTATCATTATTATTAAGGATGGGGAGGGGGGCTTTTTACATAGTCCCAGACCGAGACAATTCAGCACCCTGAGAAAAGGAATCACGGGGAAGCAGCATAGCCCAGTTGATAGAGCATGGATCTGGTCGTCAGAGGGCCTGGGTTCGAATTCCGCCTCCACCGCTTGTCTATGTGACCTTGGGAAAGTCATTTCACTTCTTGCCTCAACTACCTAATCTGTAAAAGGGGGATTAAGACTGGAAGTCCTATGTTGGACAGGGACTAGTCAAACCTGACTAGCTTGTGGGGACTTTAGTGCTCAGTGTGGTCCCTAGAAAATGGGAAACATTTACCATGTACCATTATGAAAAAATTAATCGGGGATGGTCCCGTGGATTTCACAGAGTTTCGGGAAGGAGTGTGGAAGATGGGAAGCTCTGAGGGCTCGTGGATATGAAGGGAGAGGGTATTCCAAGTGGGCGAAAGGTGGTGAGGTAGGAGTCTGAGTCTGGGGAGTTGGGAACAGGCACAGTGAGAGGGTGAGCTTGGGAGGGATGGGGATTGCTGGTAGAAATTCAGTAGGGGAAGATAATGTGCATCCATCAATCGATCTTATTTATTGAGTGCTTACTATGCGCAGACCTTGGTTGTAAGCGCTTGGGAGAGTACGGTATAACAATGTAACAGGGTTGGTAGCCACATTTCCTGCCCATGATGAGCTTACAGTCTAGAGGGTAATGTCAAAGTTGGATTGCTGTAGATTTCAGATTCATTCATTCATTCATTCAATCGTATTTATTGAGCGCTTAATGCATGCAGAGCACTGTACTAAGCACTTGGGAAATACAAGTGGGCAACACATAGAGACGGTCCCACCCAACAACGGGCTCACAGTCCAGAAGGGATCCCAAGCCCTGGCGTGGGATGAAATTACAAACCTCAGAGCATTACCAGAATGCTATTATTAATCTATTTAGTTTATTAATGATATGTATACATCTGTAATTTCATTTATCTATTTAGATGGTATTGATGCCTTTCTCCTTGTTTTGTTTTGTTGTCTGGCTCCCCCTTCTAGACCATGAGCCGGTTGTTGTGTAGGGATTGTCTCTGTTGCCGAATAGTACTTTTCCAGCGGTTAGTACAGTGCTCTGCACACAGTGAGCGCTCAATGAATATGATTGAATGAATGAATGAATGAATCACGAAAGGGAATGATGATTAGTCTGTTGAAGGAGTCACAGAGTCACAGAGTGGGAACCACACGGGAATCGGTAGTTATTTAATTTGTGAGTGCCGGGACCGCAGGGGGAGCACGATCCCGGCCTTCTGAGATTCCCTGACAGCCGTCTCAGCGGAGCCCAGGGTCTGTCCTCCCAAGAGGAATCTCCCAGGAAATAACCCGCCATCGTCTGAGGGGACGGTGCATCCAGCCAGAGAGCCTAGTCGGGGAGGGAGGATCCTGACAGCCCCCATCCTTCGCCCAGACCTTCCTGCCATCCCCAGCCACATCCAGGACCGACGGGATGGACTGAGCCTCTCTCTCAGCAGAGTTTGACGATCCACCGCCCAGGGTGGGCCCGGTGAGTCCGGAGAGGAGCAGGGGAAAGCTGAGGGAAATTTTAGTAGGAAACTGGGATTTCCAGGGTCAGAGTCGTAATTTCTCTAAATTAGAAGCAGTGTCATTTAATGGAAAGAGCACGGGCCCGGGAGTCTAAAGGATCTGGGTTCGAATTTATTCATTCAATTGTATTCATAGGGCACTGTACTAAGAGCTTGGAAAGTACAATTCGGCAACAGAGACAATCCCTATCCAACAACGGGCTCACAGTCTAGAAGGGGGAGACAGTCCACAGAAACAACGAATAGATAGGTGTCAGGGCTTCAAACAGGGGAAGAGATCTAGTTTGGGGGAGACATGGGCATGTTTGAAGGCAGAAGGGAAGTGCACTATCCACTTTATCACACCACAACAGACACATTCCCTGCCCCTCCTAGAAGAAAAAAAATGAATGGAAAGATGAATGTGCAACTATTGCATGCCATTTTACCGATGAGGAAACTGAGGCCTAGAGAAGTGAAGCGACTTGCCCAAAGTCCCACAAGAGCAAAGGGACAGAAGCAGGATTAGAACCTAAGTCCTCTGACTCCCACTAAACTATGCTTGGGTGAGTACAATAGAACAGAGCTGGGAGATGTGTATGCTCCCCTCCAAGAGCTCGCGGTCAAGAAGAGAACTCCTGGGCCCATCCTTTTTCAACTAAATGAGGATGGACTGGAGTTGATTCACGCTTGAGTTAGGTGAAGTGGGTTTAGAGGGCTGGGAAATAAATCGGGGAAGTTGGTTGGAGGCGGGGGGGATTTTAGCAGTAAAGAATTCAGATAGAACTGTGCTCGCTCTGATTTTGAGCTGATAAGAGAGGGAGTTCCAGCCTAGGATGAAAACGAGAGAGTCGATCGTGAGTAACAACTGGAAAGTTGCTCTGAGTGCTGAGAAGACGAATTGAATGATGGAAAGGGGGTGAAGTGCACTGGTAGGGCAGAGAGTCTTCAAGCCGATTAAGAGTTTTTGTTCCATGTGAGAAGACACAATTTGTCATGAGAGGAGGATGAGGAGAGGAGAGATGTAGGCTGAGCGATGCTATAGGAAAGGACTCGATGAATGATGAGGTATACTTGTGTTTGTGTGTGTACAAGTGTGAATGCAGATATGTGAGCAAATGGGATCGGTTTGGGGTTACACGTGGGTTTTTGTTGTAGCTGTTGGTTTGTTTTATGGTGTTTTGAAGTGCTCATTATGTACCAGGTACTGGACTAAGCACTAGGGTGGATACAAGCTGATCAGGTTGGACACAGTCCACGCCCCATAAGGTGCTCACAGTTGTAACCCCCGTTTTTCAGATGAGGTAACCGAGGCACAGAGACGGTAAGCCACGGGCCCCAGGTTACACAGCAGACAAGGAGCGAAAACAGGATTAGAATCCAGGTACTATTCTCAACCAGGTCTATTCTTTCGCCACAGAATCCAGGTACTATTCTCAACCAGGTCTATTCTTTCGCCACTAAATGGATGAATATATGTGTGAAGGCACTTCTCGTTTGACTCTAAAACCACCGAGAACAATTCACAACAGTCACTATCTTTATATTCTCTGACCTCTGCTATTCGCTATTCATTTCAGTTTTGGTCCCATCAACCAAAAATAATACTCTTGATCCTCATTAAGAGCATACTACATTACAAGGAAAGTATTCAGTGCTGGAGGAGATTCAGGACCATCTGGTAGAACACTGTCCGTGTCTCACGAGGGATTCACAGACTAAGTAGGGGGGAAAACAGATATCGAATCCTCTTTTTACTACTGAGAAACCTGAGGCATAGAGAAATTAAGTCACTTTCTCATGGCTTTGCAGCAGAGAACTGGTAGAGGTGGGATTAGAACCCAGGTACTCTGATTCCCAGGCCTGTGTTCTTCCCAATAGCCCCCTGCTTCTACACAGTTTGAAGCTTGTTGCCCCCAATTTAATGGAAGCTCCCTCGGGGCAGTGATTATATGTATTAATACCACGTCCTCTGTGGGCCCTCAATAAATAGAACCGATCGACTTAGTCCTATTCCGTAGGGAGCGGGGGAAGGCGCTGAGACAGGCAGTATGTGCACACAAACCGTACCCAACGGCTGAAGGCCAAACAGACTCAACAAGAGGAGATAAAGAGACCAGGGCAAGAAAAACAAGCTTGCACCTGCAAGGCTCGGAGGCAACCTCAAGGCCATATCCGCAGCCAGCGATGGTTGGCAACGGGTGGCTGGGGGCAAGCCAGAGCAAACGCTTCGTGACTGGACAGAGCTGTTGCTAGGCTAGTGGCTGGAGGGCGGTCAAAGCCTCGATACGCCATTCCCCGAGAAAACCCTGCCCCCGGGCAACGGAGGGTATAAGAGACGAACAAGACAAGGGGGGGCGCTCGCTCCCTCTCTCTCGCTCGCTCTCGCTCTCTCTTTTTTAACCATGTAACCGCTGATAGCAAATAAATGGCAACCAAGCTTTGAACCTCTGGCTGACTCTTCCTGGTATGAACGCGCGGGCCGCATCCGGAGACGTCCGAAGACCCGGAGAGGGTAAGAACCCGAGAGTTGCCCCCGAAACCACAGGGAGCAACGAGTGGCGCCCAACGTGGGGCTCGGTTACCCTCATTGGGGAAGACCAGGGAGAGTGCCCCGTAGGCCAGGTAGCTAAAGGTCAGGCGGGAAGATGGGGACGGCACGATCGCTGCCCATATATAAGCCAGTAGATAAGGAATTGTACACCCGGCACTGTTACAAGATATTGAGAAGTAAGGGGGTAAAGATTGAGTTGAAAGCAATAAGGGAATTTATAGGGAAGATAACTATGACCTCCCCGTGGATATTTGATTCCGGGATCACGGAGGAGCGGTGGGACGTTATTGGGGAACAGATGACGGCCTATGAAGACTCCCACCCGGGGGAGCTAAAGGACGTGGACTTCCTTATACACGGTATCCTCCGTGCAGCCTTTCAAGGGCCACATAGACTCTCCTGGCAGCCATCCAAGAATTGAGCCGTAAACCCCCTAATTGGGACTCCTTCCATGGGATGATCCAGAGGGAAGGGGAAACCTCCGATGACTTTTTCTCTCGACTTAGCGAGGGAGCAGAGACGCTTGTACAGTTGAACCTGAATAATGAAAGAGATGCTAGAGCCCTAGCTACTGCCTTTGTGAAACAGGGGAGGTTCGCCAATTATTTTGATAAGTATATTCCTGGGTGGGCAGCAAAACCTCTGTCAGAGCTGCGAGATATTGCGCGTCATGTACAAAATATGAAACCCACTAATGTTGCAAAGGTCCTGCTCATGGGCAACTCCTACTCCCTGGGGCGTTGCTTTCATTGTCAACAGGAGGGTCATTTTAAGAGAGATTGTCCTAAATTGCGGCGAAATAAGCGGGGAAGATACCCACGGGTTTTTCCCCCAGGTTGTCCGAACAATACTAGACCCAATCAGGGTCCAGCCCCAAGGAATGGACCTCGTATGCCCCCAACCCAAAATACAGGTCCCAACGTTGGCACCTTTGGACCTTGGGACCCAGAGGGACCCCAATGACTCTCATTTCCCCCAAATATGCGATCCCCTGGGCATGAATATCCCGATGTGCATTCCCTACTGGCTGGATGCTCCCTGGGGATTGATTTCCCTGATCTGAGCCTCTATGATGAACCGCGGGTAAAGCCATATGGCATGGCTCCCGTGGTGACTGATGACCGGCTCGTCACCCATGCCCCTGAGTCGTTCTGTGAATTGACCATTAATACAAAGTCCTATAAATTGTTAGTTGATACGGGTGCAACCTATTCAGCACTCCCTTCCTTTCCTCCTGGCGCCCGAGGAAAGGAAAGGATAATTATAGTAGGGGTAGGTGGGAAAGTTCAAACTGTTTCTAGAACGCAGCCCCTACAGTGCTGGTTACAGGGGATTTACATTCACCACCAGTTCCTAATCATTCCTTCCACTCCATCTCCTTTAATAGGACGAGATCTATTATGCCGTTTGAAAGTGAGTTTGGTTTGTGATCAGGAAGGAATTGCCTTGACTCTAGGAAGCCTCCTGGGTAAACCTGATCCAGTGCGCACTCCACCTGAACAGCTGAGTTCCCTCATGGGACTCCTGGATGCATCTCCCTGCACAGATGATCCCACTCTAAGGACATTGCCCCTGACACTTTGGAGTCGTGGTCCGTCTGATGTAGGTTTTCTTCATGGGGCAGAGCCAGTTACAATTGCAGTCCGAGAGGACCGGGCACCTCCCCAAATCAGACAGTATCCAATGTCTGCAGAAGGTAAAGCGGGTTTAGAGCCCTTGATATCTGCCTTTTTGCATAAGGGAATTTTAGTCGAATGTCGGTCTCCTTGTAATACTCCTTTGTTGCCTGTGCGAAAACCAGGCTCCCCTCTGTCCTATCGGTTAGTCCAGGACTTGCGTGCAATTAACTCTTACGTTTTGCCTATGTATGCTGTGATTCCTAGTCCCACGGCAGTAGTTAGCTCCATGAGCCCCAAAGCAACCTGTTTTACTTGTATTGATTTAACTGGCACTTTCTTTACCATCTCAGTGTCCTGTGAGAGCCAGTACCTTTTTTGCCTTTACCTGGGAAGGTCGTCAGCTAACCTGGACGAGGCTTCCCCAGGGTTTTGTTCACTCCCCAACTATCTTTTCGAGAGAATTGTGCAGAGCCTTATCTCCCCTCATATTACCCGAAGGGATCAGTATGTTCCAGTATGTGGATGATATCCTTATTGCTGGGGACACGAAGGATCTGTGTCAGTCAGGTTCCCTCCAGGTCCTGGCTTGTTTGCATCAGCTTGGTCTTAAAGTTAGTCGCGAGAAACTGCAGTGGTGTCAGCCTCAGGGAAAATATCTTGGGTTCATGTTGCGGGCGGGAGAAAGAGCAATCGCCCCCAGGTGAGCGAGCCTGATTCAATGCATGCCTTGCCCCACCACCAAGAGGGCCTTGAGAGGTTTTCTAAGTGCGGCTGGGTTTTGTCGAGCTTGGATTCCAGAATTTGGGTTGTTAACCAGACCCCTTTTTGAGCTCCTAAAAATGACTTCCCCAGAGCCCCTGGACTGGACTCTCGAGGCTGTAGAAGCCTTTCAGACACTAAAATCATGCCTGAGTTCAGTCCCTGCCCTGGGACTCCCTGACTATAGTAAGCCATTCTATTTGTACATTCATGAACGCCGCGGAGTGGCCTCAGGTGTTTTGTGCCAAACTCTAGGTCCTCACTATCGACCAGTAGCCTATTATTCAGGTGTCCTTGATCCTGTCATTCTAGGTCAAGTACCTTGTATCCGCTGCATAGCTGTGGTGGTAATGCTGCTTGAAAAGTCTCAGGATATCCTCTTGGGACATCCCGTTGCTGTTCGGACTCCGCATGAAGTTGTGCGCCTCCTTCGTGGAGCAGCCACCCAAGCCTTATCTGTGGCACGCCTGACTAAATATGAAGTTGCTTTATTGGAAAATCCGCAGGTACATGTGGAGCGCTGTGGCTCCTTGAATCCAGCTACCCTGCTTGAGTCCTCTCCCATGACTGACCAAATTCACGATTGTGACGAAGTAGTTCGGGAAACCGTCGCTCCTCGATCTGACCTTCGCGATGAGCCTTTGCCCTCTTCTGATCTAACTTTGTTTACAGATGGTTCCTCCTTTATGGACCAAGGGGTGTGCCTCACCGGCGCTGCTGTTGTTACCCTAACCTCTGTGCTGTGGACCGGCTCACTCCCAGCTTCTTGCAGTGCGCAGGCAGCTGAGCTTGAAGCCCTTACACAGGCATTATTACTCGGTAAAGGGAAGCGTGTGACCATCTATACAGACTCTAAGTATGCCTTTGGGGTCTGTCATGCTACAGGTACCCTGTGGCAAAGTCGTGGGTTCCTCACCTCAGGGGGTCGTCAGGTTGCTAATGGGGATCGTATAGAATGCCTATTACAGGCCCTCTTGCTCCCAGCCGAGGTGGCTGTCGTGCATGTGCATGCCCACACCCGAGGAAGTGATTCCCCGAGTTTGGGCAATCGCCGAGCTGACAAGGCCTCTCGTTGGGCAGCTCAGCATGCCCCCCTTGTATGTGTAGCTCCTGTTATGACCCTGGCCCCCACGTCTATGCCTGGCACTCTGTTGCCCTCCCTGATTACTGATAAGGAAAGAGCTGAGTGGCCTCGGCAATATGAGGCACTGGAACGGGACGGACTCTTTTGGGTCCCTGATGGATGCCCTATTTTGCCCGCTGCTGCACTGCGACCAGTTTGTCTGGGTCTTCACCAGGAGACTCACTTTGGTGCAGATGCCTTGGCAGCCACAGTTCTTCGAGTTTGGTTTGCCCCAGGTATCTATCCTGTTGCCAAACGTGTCACAGCCAGTTGTGCTACTTGCCAGAGCTTCAATGCTCACCCTGGTCATCGGGTTCCCTTGGTGGGGACGCCCTTGGGTCTATTCCCCTTTTGAGGGTTTGCAGGTTGATTTTGTGACACTTCCGAGGGCTGGTCGTTTCCGATATTTACTAGACATTGTTGATCACCCGACTAGGTGGATGGAGGCTTTCCCTTCCTCCCGAGCAACTGCTCTTACGGTGGTGAAATGTCTCGAGCGGGAAGTCATTCCCAGGTTTGGGCCACCTGCTGTTATTGATTCTGATCAAGGATCACATTTTACTGAGTCTGTTCTATCTGAACTTTATCGACCTGTCTCTATATGTTGCCAACTTGGACTTCCCAAGCGCTTAGTACAGTGCTCTGCACACAGTAAGCACACAATAAATACGATTGAATGAATGAATGAATGAATCGACCACTTGGAATTGAATGTTCTTTACATGCACCATACCAGGGCGATGATGCCCTGCGAGCCTATGTTTTGTCTCTCCAGGGAATTCTAGCTGAGCTGCAGGCTGCTGGAATCCTTCATCAGCGCATCCCTCTCACGGATCATCTGCATCCATTCATCGCTGGAGATTGGGTTTGGGTTAAGCGCATGGTCGGCAACGCTTCACTTAAGCCATCCTGGGAGGGACCCTACCAGGTTCTCTTGTCTTCCTTTTCTGCAGTTCGTGTTGCTGAGTGACCCTCATGGATCCACCACTCCCAGGTGAAGCCAGACGTTTTTGATGCTTCGCCTCCTGATTGTACTCCCCCATCGGTTTCTGCTGACGCTCAAGATTCCGAGCCACCCACTGTCCCAGCTTTACGGCTGCGTCGAACTTCTACCGGATGGGCCTCGGTCCTGTGAGATTTTGTCTGGTTGCTTATTTGTGTGTCTTGCCGCTGGTTTGGTTTTTTTGCTGTGCTGTGTTTTTCAGCTCCTGAAGGCCTGCCTCCGACGCGCTTCATCTACCCTGATGCTTCTACAAACCCCGACCACACCCTTGTCCAAAGCTGAAGTCACAGACATGCAGCGCCGTCTGGACGCTGTGTTTCGCTGAGGAGGGGGATTGTTGTGTGTGCTCAGTTGTGCCTGGATTGTTGTGTGTGCTCAGTTGTGCCTGAATTTTTCTGTTGGATTTTTCTGTCTTTTCTTTTTGCCTGGATTTTTGTCTTTTCCTTACCCTTTACTTTAGGTGCCGGCTTTGCAGAAGACCTTTGTTATCCCGAGGAGGGTCGTATGTGATTCTCCCGGTGGCCATGGGCCTCGGAAGGATCAAAAGGGGGTTTTGCTTTTGCTCATGTGCCTCCCGTGCCTTCTTCGTCTCTTTTGCTCCACTGTTGGCCGGGTGGTCCGCGAGATCGAGCCCATTGCGCGGCCGCCCTTAGCGGTCCCCGCCATAACGAGAGGGGGACACGTAGGGAGCGGGGGAAGGCGCTGAGACAGGCAGTATGTGCACACAAACCGTACCAACGGCTGAAGGCCAAACAGACTCAACAACAGGAGATAAAGAGACCAGGGCAAGAAAAGCAAGCTTGCACCTGCAAGGCTCGGAGGCAACCTCAAGGCCATATCCGCAGCCAGCGATGGTTGGCAACGGGTGGCTGGGGGCAAGCCAGAGCAAACGCTTCGTGACTGGACAGAGCTGTTGCTAGGCTAGTGGCTGGAGGGCGGCGTGTGCTACATGGCAAAGCCTCGATACGCCATTCCCCGAGAAAACCCTGCCTCCGGGCAACGGAGGGTATAAGAGACGAACAAGACAAGGGGGGGCGCTCGCTCCCTCTCTCTCGCTCGCTCTCTCTCTCTCTCGCTCGCTCGCTCTCTCTCTCTCTTTTTTAACCATGTAACCGCTGATAGCAAATAAACGGCAACCAAGCTTTGAACCTCTGGCTGACTCTTCCTGGTATGAACGCGCGGGCCGCGTCCGGAGACATCCGAAGACCCGGAGAGGGTAAGAACCCGAGAGTTGCCCCCGAAACCACGGGGAGCAACATTATTCCTTCACCCACAATATCAATGTCTCTGAATTGAAGTCTTCCTTCTTCCTGTGCAGGGAGTCGACATCATTCCCCAGAAACGTTCCGTGCCTCCACCGCGAACTCAGAGATCATTTTGAATTCAGTAACTCCCTCCTCCCCGTGGAGAATCACTAGCGAGTGTCCTGTCAATTCCTTCACTCATCTCATCGATGAACTCTAACATTGGCTCTTCTCTCATCACATGCAGAAAGTCAGTGCTGCCTCCCAAGAATGCCCAACGCCTCCACGGTGAAGGACGTCCTCCTGCTGGTTTCTCGGAGGTCCGGGAGCTGCAGCTGGTCCACGCCGCGCTGTTCTGCCTGGTCTACCTGGTGGCCCTGACGGGGAATCTCCTCATCGTCACCGTCACCGCCCTCGACAGGAGCCTCCTCACCCCCATGTCCTTCCTCCTTAGGAACCTGTCCGTCGTCGACCTCTGCCACATCTCCGTTACCGTCCCCAAATCTTCCATCATCTCCCTGACCAACTGTAGAGCGATCTCCCTCCTGGGCTGTGCCACCCAGGTGTTCTCGGTGGTCGTGTTTGGTGGTTCAGAGATGTTCCTCCTCACGGCGATGTCCTACGACCGCTACGCCGCCATCTGCCTCCCCCAGCGCTACGAGCTCATCATGACCGACACGGCCTGTGGAGAGATGGCGGCCGCCTCCTGGCTCACAGGGGTGATGTTGGGGGACTTATCGTCAGCTTCGACTTTCTCCCTGACCTTCTGCGGGTCCAACATTATCCAGCAGTTCTTCTGTGACATCCCCTCCCTACTGAAGATCTACTGCTCCGAGGACTACGTCGTCATTTAAGTGATCGTCACCTGTGGGGTAGCTGTCGTTCTCGTCTGCTTCATCTCCGTCATCGTCTCGTACGTGCACATCTTCCGGGCCGTGCTGAGGATGCCGGCCGCCGAGAACCGGGCTAAAGTCTTCTCCACCTGTCTGCCTCACCTTGCCGTCGTCATCGTTTTCCTCTTGACCGGAACCTTCACCCAAATCAAGCCCGTGTCAGACTCCCCCTCGACCCTGGACCTGCTGTTGTCCATGCCCTACTTCGTGATGCCTCCCACCCTGAACCCCCTCATCTACAGCCTGAGGAACCGGGACATGAAGGCCGCCCTGGGGAGAGTCCTAAAGGGGAGACTCCTCCTCTCGCTTCTAAGGGACAAAACGGCTCTTTCCTTTTGCTGACTATCCCTTTCCTCATCAGGATTCCGACCGTGGGGGTAGCCATATAAAGAGCTTTCCAAAGACAATGTCCGGCGTCTGAGGATTTGACAATGTCTGGGATGGAAGCTGACAAGTCAGGTATGACTGTAAGCCCGGTGTGGGCACGGATTGTCTCTCTTTATTCTGAATGGTACTTTCCAAACGCTTAGTACGGTGCTCTGCTCGTGGTAAGCACTCGATAAATATGATTGATGAATGAATGACTGACTGACAAGCGATTGTTTGGGCGACACCATGGTGTAGTGGAATGAGCGTCCGGCTGGGCGTCATGAGATTAGAAATGTCTGCCAGGTTCTGCCACGGGCCTGCCGTATCAACTTGGTTCAGCTGCGTAACCCCTCTGGGTCTCGCAGTAAAATCGGCATTCAATATGCGCTCTCTCTTTATCTTTCAATCTGAGCCCCCGCTGGTCAGAAAACGCCTCTGATATGATTAGTTTGTTTCTACTCTGACACTTGGCAGTATTTTTGTAAGGACATTCTTAATAAATTCTGACCCAATTTGCTAGTATCCACTCCAGCACATAATAAACACTTATCAAATACCATTATTCTGATTATTGTTATCATTATTATTAGGGATGGGGAGGGGGGCTTTTTACACAGGCCCAGACCGAGACAATTAAGCACCCTGAAGCAAGGAAGCACGGGGAAGCAGCATAGCCCAGTTGATAGAGCATGGACCTGAGCGCCAGAGGGCCTGGGTTCAAATTTCGGCTCCACCGCTTGTCTGCCATGTGACCGGCATGAAAAAGAAGTCATTTCACTTCTTGCCTCAACTACCTCATGTGTGAAATGGGGATTAACACAGGAAGTCCTATGCGGGACGGGGACTGGTCCAACCTGACTAGCTTGTGGGGACGTTAGCGCTTAGAGCTGTCCCTAGAAAATAGGAAACATTTACCATGTACCATTATGAAAAAATTAATCGGGGAAGGTCCCGTGGATTTCATAGAGTTTCGGGAAGGAGTGAGGAAGATGAGAAGCCCCGAGGGCTGGTGTATATGAAGGAAGACGGAATTCCAAGCAGGGAAAAGGTGGTGAGGTAGGGGTCTGAATCGGGGGAGTTGGGAACGAGACACAGTAAGAGAGTGAGCTTGGGAGGGATGGAGAATTCAGATAGAAATTCAGGAGGGGAAGATAATGCACATGCATCAATCCATCTTATTTATTGAGTGCTTACTACGTGCATACCTTGGTAGTAAGCGCTTGGGAGAGTAAGATATAACAATGTAACAGGGTTGGTAGCCACATTTCCTGCCTTGATGAGCTTACAGTCTAGACAGGAATGTCAAAGTTGGATTGCTGCAGATTTCAGATTCATTCATTCATTCAATCGCATTTATTCATTCATTCTGTCGTATTTATTGAGCGCTTACTGCGTGCAGAGCACTCTTTCAAGCACTTGGGAAGAACAAGTTGGCAACACAGAGAGACGGTCCCTACACAACGATGGGCTCACAGTTTAGAAGGGGTCCCGAGCCCTGGCATGGGAGGAAACTCCAAACCTCAGAGCATACCCAGAACTCTATTAATAATCTATTTACTTCATTAATGATATGTATATATCTATAATTCAGTTTATCTATTTAGATGGTATTGACGCCTATCTACTTGTTTTGTTTCATTGTCTGGCTGCCCCTTCTAGACCGTGAGCCCGTTGTTGTGTAGGGATTGTCTCTGTTGCCGAATTGTACTTTTCTATCGTTTAGTACAGTGCTCTACATACAGTAAGCGCTCAATACATATGATTAAATGAATGAATGAATGAATCATAGAAAGGGAATGATGATTAGTCTGTTAAAGGAGTCCCAGAGTGGGAACCACACGGGAATGGGTAGTTATTTAGGCTGTGAGGGCAGGGACCGCAGGGAGAGCACGATCCCGGCCTTCCGAGAGTCCCCGATGGCCGGCCGTCTCAGCGGAGCCCCGGGTCCGTCCTCCCACGGGGAATCTCCCAGGAAATAACCCGCCGTCGTCTGAGGGGACGGCGCAGCCAGCCGGAGAACGGAGAGGGGGAGGGAGGATCCTGACAGCCCCCATCACTCGCCCAGCCCTTCCTGTCATCCCCATCCGCCTCCAGGACCGACGGGATGGAGTGAGCTTCTCTCTCAGCAGAGTTCAATGCTCCCCAGCCCAGGACGGGCCCGGTGAGTCCGGAGAGGAGCGGGGGAAAGCTGAGGGAAATTGCAATAGGGAATTGGGATGACCAGGGTCAGAATCGCAATTTCTCTAAATCAGAAGCAGTGTCGCTCAGTGGAAAGAGCACGGGCCCGGGAGTCAAGAGGGCCTGGGCTCTAATTCATTCATTCAATCGTATTTATTGAGCGCTCACTGTGTGCAGAGCACTGTACTGAGTGCTTGGAAAGTACAATTCGGCAACAGATAGAGACAATCCCTATCCAACAACGGGCTCACAGTCTAGAAGGGGGAGACAGTCCACAATACAAAATAAGCAGACAGGCGTCAGGGCTTTGTACGGGGGAAGACAGCTAGTTTGGGGGAGACGTGGGCATGTTTGAAGGCAGAGGGGGAATGCTCTATCCACTTTATCACACCACAACAGACACATTCCCTGGCCCTCCTAGAAGAAAAAATAATGAATGGAAAGATTACGGTACAATTATTGCATGCCATTTTACCGATGAGGAAACTGAGGCCAGAGAAGTGAAGCACTTTGCCAAGATCCCACAGCAGCAAAGGGACAGAGGCAGGATTAGAACCCAAGTCATCTGACTCCCACTAAAGTATGTTTGGGAGAGTACAATGGTACAAAGCTGGGAGATGTGTCTGCTCCCCTCAAGGAGCTCGCGGTCAAGAAGAGAACTCCTGGACCCATCCCCTTTCCGCTAAATGAGGATAGACTTGAGTTGATTCACGCTTGAGTTGGGTGAAGTGGGTTTAGAGGGCTGGGAAATGAATCGGGGAAGCTGGTTGGAGGTGGTGGGGTTTTAGCAGTAAAGAATTCAGAAAGAACTGTGCTCGGTCTGATGTGGAGCTGATAAGAGAGGGAGTTCCAGCCTAGGATGGAAACGGGAGAGTCGATCGTGAGTAACAACTAGAAAGTGGCTCTGAGAGCTGGGAGGATGAGTTGAATGATGGAAAGGGGGTGAAGTGCAGTCGTAGGGCGGAGAGACTTCAAGCCGATTAAGAGTTTTTGTTCCTTGTGAAAAGTCACAATTTATCATGACAGGAAGATGAGGAGAGGGGAAATGTAGGCTGAGCGATGCTATAGGAAAGGACTCGATGAATGATGAGGTACACTTGTGTTTGTGTGTGTACAAGTGTGAATGCAGATATGTGAGCAAATGGGATCGCTTTGGAGTATACGTGGTTTTTTGTTGCTGTTGTTTGGTTGGTTTATGGTGTTTTTAAGTGCTCATTATGTGCCGGGTACTGTACTAAGCACTGGGGTATATACAAGGTGATCAGGTTGGACACAGTCCATTCCCCATAGGGTGCTCACAGTTGTAACCCCCGTTTTTCGGATGAGGTAACCGAGGAACAGAGATGGTAAGCGACGGACCCCAGGTCACACAGCAGACAGGGAGCGAAGACAGGATTAGAATCCAGGTCCTACTCTATACCAGGTCCATAATTTCTCCACTAAATGGATGAATTTATTCATTCATTCAATCGTATTTATTGAGCGCTTACTATGTGCAGAGACTGTACTAAGCTCTTGGGAAGCAAAAGTTGGCAGCATATAGAGACGGTTCCTACCCAACAGCAGGCTCACAGTCTAGAAAGGGGAGACAGAGAACAAAAGAAAACATATTAGCAAAATAAAATAAATAGAATAAATATGTAGAAATAAAATAAAGTAATAAATACATACAAATATATATGTATATACAGGTGCTGTGGGGAGGGGAAGGAGGTAAGGCAGGGGGGATGGGGGAGAGGAAGGAGGGGGCTCACTCTGGGAGGAGGGGGCTCACACAATTTATTTGTGAAGGCACTTCCCATTTGACTCTAAAACCACCGAAAACATTTCATAACAGTCACGAACATATCTTTATGCTCTCAGACATCTGCTATCTGCGATTCATTTTAGTTTTGGTCTCCTCACCAAAATAATACTCTTGATATTTATTAAGCACTTACTACGCTCCAAGCAAAGAATTAAGTGCTGGGGAAGATTCAGGACCATTCGGTAGAACACAGTCCGTGTCCCACAAGGGATTCACAGACTAAGTAGGAGGGAAACTAGATATCGAATCCTCATTTTACTAGTGAGAAAACTGAGGCGTAGAGAAATTAAGTCAGCTTCCCATGGCTATGCAGCAGAGAACTGGTAGAGATGGGATTAGGACCCAGGTCCTCTGATTCCCAGGCCTGTGTTCTTCCCAATAGCCCCCTGCTTCTACACAGTTCGAAGCTTGGTGCCTCCAATAGAATGGAAGCTCCCTGGGGACAGTGATTATATGTATTAATACCACGTCCTCTGTAGGTCCTCAGTAAATAGAACCGATTGACTTAGTCCTATTCCTTCACCCCCAACATCAATGTCTCTGAATTGAAGTCTTCCCTATTCCTGAGCGGGGAGTCGACATCATTCCCTAGAAACGTTCCGTGCCTCCACCGTGAACTCAGAGATCATTTTGAATTCAGTAACTTCCTCCTCTCCATGGAGAATCACCTGCGAGTGTCCTGTCATTTCCTTCACTCATCCCATCGATGGACTCTGACTTTGGCTCTTTTCTCATCCCATACAGAAAGTCAGTGCTACCTCCCCAAAATGCCCAACGTCTCCACGGTGAAGGAATTCCTCCTGCTGAGTTTCTCGGAGGTCCGGGAGCTGCAGCTAGTCCACGCCGCGCTGTTCCTCCTGGTCTACCTGGCGGCCCTGACGGGGAATCTCCTCATCATCGCCGTCACCGCCCTCGACCGGCGCCTCCGCACCCCTATGTACTTCTTCCTCAGGAACCTGTCCGTCGTCGACCTGTGCTACATTTCCGTCACCGTCCCCAAGTCTGCCGTCATCTCCCTGACCGATCGTAGAGCCATCTCCCTCCTGGGCTGTGCTGCCCAGATCTTCTCTGTGGTCCTGTTTGGTGGTTCAGAGATGTTCCTCCTCACGGCGATGTCCTACGACCGCTACACCGCTATCTGCCTCCCCCTGCGTTATGAGCTCATCATGACCAACACGGCCTGTGGAAAGATGGCGGCCGCCTCCTGGCTCACTGGGGTGATGTCTGGGGTCTTGTATACACCTTTGACTTTCTCCCTGAGCTACTGCGGGTCCAACACAATCCAGCCGTTCTTCTGTGACATCGCCTCCCTGCTGAAGATGTCCTGCTCCGAGGACCACGTCATCATCGACGTGACCGTCATCTGTGGCGTAGCTTTAGTTGTCATCTGCTTGGTCTCCATCATCGTCTCGTACGTGCACATCTTCCGGGCCGTGCTGAGGATGACGGCCAAAGAGAGCCGGGCCAAAGCCATCTCCACCTGCCTGCCTCACCTCGCCGTAGTCATCGTCTTCCTCTTGACCGGAACTCTCACCAACGTCAAGCCCATGTCAGACTCCCCCTCGACCCTGGACCTGCTGTTGTCCATGTCCTGCACCATGATGACTCCCGCCCTGAACCCCCTCATCTACAGCCTGAGCAACCGGGACATGAAGGCCGCCCTGGGGAGAGTCCTAAAGGGTAGACTCCTCCTCCCTCTTCTAAGGGACAAAACGGCTCGTTCCTTTTGCTGACTATCCCATTCCTCATCAGGATTCCGACCGTGGGGGTAGCCATATAAAGAGCTTTCCAAAGACAAAGTCCGGCGTCTGAGGATTTGTCAATGTCTGGGATAGACGCTATAAGCCGGGTGTGACTGTAAGCCCGGTGTGGGCACGGATTGTCTCTCTTTATTCTGAATGGTAATTTCCAAACGCTTAGTACGGTGCTCTGCTCGCTGTAAGCACTCGGTAAATATGATTGATGAATGACAGACTGACTGACAAGTGATTGTTTGGGCGACACGATGATTTAGTGAAATGAGCGTGTGGCTGGGCGTCATGAGATTAGAAATGTCTGCCCGGTTCTGCTACGGGCCTGCCGTATCACCTGGTACAGCTACGTAAACCCTCTGGGTCTGGCTGTAAAATCGGCATTCAATATGCGCTCTCTCTTTGTCTTTCAATCTGAGCCCCCGCGGGTCAGGAAACGTCTCCGATATGATTAGTTTGTTTCTACTCTGACACTTGGCAGTCTTTTTGTAAGGAAACTCTTAATAAATTCCGACCCAATTTGCTAGTATCCATTCGAGCACATAATAAACACTTATCAAATACCACTATTCTGATTATTGTTATCATTATTATTAAGGATGGGGAGGGGGGCTTTGTACACAGGCCCAGACAGACACAATTAAGCACCCTGAGACAAGGAAGCACGGGGAAGCAGCATAGCCCAGTTGATAGAGCATGGACCTGGGCGTCAGAGGGCCTGGGTTCGAATTCCGCCTCCACCGCTTGTCTTCCATGTGACCTTAGGCACGTAATTTCACTTCTTGCCTCACCTACCTCATCTGTAAAAGGGGGATTAAGACTGGAAGTCCTATGCGGGACGGGGACTGGTCCAACCTGACTAGCTTTTGGGGACTTTAGCGCTTAGAGCGGTCCCTCGAAAATAGGAAACATTTGCCATGTACCATTATGAAAAAATTAACCGGGGAAGGTCCCGTGGATTTCATAGAGGTTCAGGAAGGAGTGAGGAAGATGAGAAGCCCCGAGGGCTGGTGTATATGAAGGGAGAGGGAGTTCCAAGGGGGGAAAAGGTGGTGAGGTAGGGGTCTGAATCGGGGGAGTTGGGAACGAGATGCAGTAAGAGGGTAAGCTTGGGAGGGATGGAGAATGCGGACAGAAATTCAGTAGGGGGAGATAATGCGCATCCATCAATCGATCTTATTTATTGAGTGCTTACTACGTGCAGACCTTGGTAGTAGGCGCTTGGGAGAGTAAGATATAACAATGTAACAGCGTTGGTAGCCACATTTCCTGCCTATGATGAGCTTACAGTCTAGACAGGAATGTCAAAGTTGGATTGCTGCAGATTTCAAATTCATTAATTCATTCAATCGTATTTATTCATTCATTCTGTCGTATTTATTGAGAGCTTACTGCGTGCAGAGCACTGTATTAAGCACTTGGGAAGAACAAGTTGGCAACATAGAGAGATGGTCCCTACCTAACGATGGGCTCGCAGTCTAGAAGGGGTCCCAAGCCCTGGCTTGGGAGGAAACTCCAAATCTCAGAGCATAACCAGAACGCTATTAATAATCTATTTACTTTATTAATGATATGTATATATCTATAATTCAGTTTATCTATTTAGATGGTATTGACGCCTGTCTACTTGTTTTGTTTCATTGTCTGGCTGCCCCTTCTAGACCGTGAGCCCGTTGTTGTGTAGGGATTGTCTCTTTTACCGAATTGTACTTTTCCAGCGCTTAGTACAGTACTCTACACACAGTAAGTGCTCAATACATATGATTAAATGAATGAATGAATGAATGAATCACAGAAAGGGAATGATGATTAGTCTGTTAAAGGAGTCCCAGAGTGGGAACCACACGGGAATGGGTAGTTATTTAGGTTGCTAGGGCCGGGGCCGCAGGGAGAGCACGATCCCGGCCTTCTAAGAGTCCCGGATGGCCGGCCGTCTCAGCGGAGCCCCGAATCCATCCTCCCACGGGGAATCTCCCAAGAAATATCCCGCCGTCATCTGAGGGGATAGCCCAGCCAGCCAGAGAGCGGAGAAGGGGAGGGAGGATCCTGACAGCCCCCATCACTCGCCCAGCCCTTCCTGTCATCCCCATCCGCCTCCAGGACCGACAAGATGGAGTGAGCGTCTCTCTCAGCAGAGTTCAATGCTCCCCAGCCCAGGACGGGCCCGGTGAGTCCGGAGAGGAGCGGGGGAAAGCTGAGGGAAATTGCAATAGGGAATTGGGATGACCAGGGTCAGAATCGCAATTTCTCTAAATCAGAAGCAGTGTCGCTCAGTGGAAAGAGCACGTGCCCGGAGTCAAGAGGGCCTGGGCTCTAATTCATTCATTCAATCGTATTTATTGAGCGCTCACTGTGTGCAGAGCACTGTACTGAGTGCTTGGAAAGTACAATTCGGCAACAGATAGAGACAATCCCTATCCAACAACGGGCTCACAGTCTAGAAGGGGGAGACAGTCCACAAAACAAAATAAGCAGGCAGGCGTCAGGGCTTTGTACGGGGGAAGAGAGCTAATTTGGGGGAGACGTGGGCATGTTTGAAGACAGAGGGAGAATGCTCTATCCACTTTATCACACCACAACAGACACATTCCCTGGCCCTCCTAGAAGAAAAAATAATGAATGGAAAGATTACGGTACAATTATTGCATGCCATTTTACCGATGAGGAAACTGAGGCCAGAGAAGTGAAGCATTTTGCCAAGATCCCACAGCAGCAAAGGGACAGAGGCAGGATTAGAACCCAAGTCATCTGACTCCCACTAAAGTATGCTTGGGAGAGTACAATGGTACAAAGCTGGGAGATGTGTCTGCTCTCCTCAAGGAGCTCGCGGTCAAGAAGAGAACTCCTGGACCCATCCCCTTTCCCCTAAATGAGGATAGACTTGAGTTGATTCACGCTTGAGTTGGGTGAAGTGGGTTTAGAGGGCTGGAAAATGAATCGGGGAAGCTGGCTGGAGGAGGGGGGGATTTTAGCAGGAAGGAATTCAGAAAGAACTGTGCTCTCTCTCATTTTGAGCCAGAAAGGGAGGGAGGTCCAAGCTAGGATGGAAACGGGAGAGTCGATCGTGAGTAACAACTAGAAAGTTGCTTTTAAAGCTAAGAATACGAGTTGAACGATGGCAGGGGTGAAGTGCAGTCGTAGGGCGGAGAGACTTCAAGCCGATTAAGAGTTTTTGTTCCTTGTGGAAAGGCACAATTTGTCATGAGAGAAGGATGAGGAGAGGTGTGATGTAGGCTGAGCAATGCTATAGGAAAGGACTCGAAGAATGATGAGGTACACTTGTGTTTGTGTGTGTACAAGAGTGAATGCAGATATGTGAGCAAATGGGATCGGTTTGGAGTATACGTGGTTTTTTGTTGTTGTAGTTTGGTTGGTCTATGGTGTTTTAAAGTGCTCCCTATGTGCCAGGTACTGTACTAAGCGCTGGGGTGGATGCAAGATGATCAGGTTGGACACAGTCCACGCCACATAAGCTGCTCACAGTTGTAACCCCAGTTTTTCAGATGAGGTAACCAAGGCACAGAGACGGTAAGTGACGGACCCCAGGTCACACAGCAGACAAGGAGCGAAAAGATGATCAGAATCCAGGTCCTACTCTCTACCAGGCCCATTCTTTCTCCACTAAATGGAGGCATTTATGTTTGAAGGCACTATTCATTTAACTCTGAAACCACTGAAAACACTTCACAACAGTCACGAACATATCTTTATATTCTCTGACCTCTGCTATCTGTTATTCTTTTTAGTTTCGGTCTCCTCAACCAAAAATAATACTCTTGATATTTATTAAGTGCTTACTATGTTCCAAGCAAAGTATTAAATGCTGGGTGAGATTCAGGACCATCTGGTAGAACACAGTCCGTGTCTCCCGACGGATTCACAGACTAGGAGGGAAACCAGATATTGAATCCTCATTTTACTAGTGAGAAAACTGAGCTGTAGAGAAATTAAGTCACCTTCCCATGGCTATGCAGCAGAGAACTGGTAGAGGTGTGATTAGAACCCAGGTCCTCTGATTCCCAGGCCTGTGTTCTTCCCAATAGCCCTCTGCTTCTACACAGTTCGAAGGTTGGTGCCTCCAATGGAATGGAAGCTCCCTGGGGGCAGTGATTATACGTATAAATACCATGTCCTCTGTAGGTCCTCAATAAATAGAACCGATCGACTTAGTCCTATTCCTTCACCCCAAACATTAATGTCTCTGAATTGAAGTCTTACCTCATCCTGTGCAGGGAGTCGACATCATTCCCCAGAAACGTTCCGTGCCTCCAATGTGAACTCAGAGATCATTTTGAATTCAGTAACTCCCTCCTCTCCATGGAGAATCAATCAATCAATCAATCAATCGTATTTATTGGGCGCTTACTGTGTGCAGAGCACTGTACTAAGTGCTTGGGAAGTAGACGTTGGCAACATATAGAGACAGTCCCTACCCAACAGTGGGCTCACAGTCTAGAAGGGGGAGACAGAGAACAAAACCAAACATACTAACAAAATAAAATAAATAGAATAGATATGTACAAGTAAAATAAATAAATAAATAAATAGAGTAATAAATATGTACAAACATATATACATATATACAGGTGCTGTGGGGAAGGGAAGGAGGTAAAATGGGGGGATGGATGGGGGACGAGGGGGAGAGGAAGGAAGGGGCTCAGTCTGGGATGGCCTCCCGGAGAAGGTGAGCTCTCTATAGGGCCTTCAATGGAGGAAGAGAGCTAGCTTCGCTGATAGGCAGAGGGAGGGCATTCCAGGCCCGCGGGATGACGTGGGCCGGCGGTCGATGGCGGGACAGGCGAGAACGAGGCACGGTGAGGAGATTAGCGGCAGAGGAGCGGAGGGTGCGGGGTGGGATGGAGAAGGACAGAAGGGAGGTGAGGTAGGAGGGGGCGACGTCATGGACAGTCTTGAAGCCGAGGGTGAGGAGTTTCTGCCTGATGTGCAGATTGATTGGTAGCCACTGGAGATTTTTGAGGAGGGGAGTAACATGCCCAGAGCGTTTCTGGACAAAGACAATCTGGGCAGCAGAATGAAGTATGGATTGAAGTGGGGAGAAACACGGGGATGGGAGATCAGGGAGAAGGCTGATGCAGTAGTCCAGACGGGAATCACCAGCGAGTGTCCTGTCTATTCCTTCACTCATCTCATCAATGGACTCTAACTTTGGCTCTTCTCTCATCACATGCAGAAAGTCAGGGCTGCCTCCCGAGAATGCCCAACGTCTCCACCGTGAAGGAATTCCTCCTGCTGGGTTTCTCGGAGGTCCGGGAGCTGCAGCTGGTCCACGCCGCGCTGTTCCTTCTGGTCTACCTGGCGGCCCTGACGGGGAATCTCCTCATCGTCACCGTCACCGCCCTCGACCGGCACCTCCGCAGCCCCATGTACTTTTTCCTCAGGAGCCTGTCCGTCCTCGACCTCTGCTACATTTCCGTCACCGTCCCCAAGTCTGTTGTCATCTCCTTGACCGACCGTAGAGCCATCTCCCTCCTGGGCTGTGCCGCCCAGATCTTCTTGGTGGTCCTGTTTGGTAGTTCAGAGGTGTTCCTACTCACGGCAATGTCCTACGACCGCTACTCCGCCATCTGCCTCCCCCTGCGTTATGATCTCATCATGACCGACACGGCCTGTGGAAAGATGGCAGCCACCTCCTGGCTCACTGGGGTGATGTTTGCGGTCTGATCTTCAGCTTCGACTTTCTCCCTGAGCTTCTGCGGGTCCAACATCATCCAGCAGTTCTTCTGTGACATCCCCTCCGTGCTGAACATCTCCTGCTCCGAGGACCATATCGTCATTTACGTGACCGTCACCTGTGGGGTAGCTGCAGTTCTCGTCTGCTTCGTCTCCATCATCGTCTCCTACGTGCACATCTTCCGGGCCGTGCTGAGGATCCCGGCCGCCGAGAGCCGGGCCAAAGCCTTCTCCACCTGCCTGCCTCACCTCGCCGTCGTCATCGTCTTCCTCTTGACCGGAACCTTCACCCAAGTCAAGCCCGTGTCAGACTCCCCCTCGACCCTGGACCTGCTGTTGTCCATGTCCTACACCGTGATGCCCCCCGCACTGAACCCCCTCATCTACAGCCTGAGGAACCGGGACATGAAGGCCGCCCTGGGGAGAGTCCTAAAGGGGAGACTCCTCCTCCCTCTCCTAAGGGACAAAACGTCTGTTTCCTTTTGCTGACTATCCTGTTCCTCATAACGTTTCCCGACCGTGGGGGTAGCCATATAAAGACCGGCCCAAAGAGGAAGCCTGGCACCTGAGGATTTGTCAATGTCTGGGACGGAAGCTGATAAGCTGGGTGTGATTGTTAGCCCGGTGTGGGCAGGGATTGTCTCTCTTTATTCTGAATGGTACTTTCCAAACGCGTAGTACGGTGCTGTACTCGCTGTAAGCCCTCGATAAATATGATTGATGAATGACTGACTGACTGACAAGTGATTGTTTGGGCGACACCACGGTTTAGTGAAATGAGCGTATGGCTGGGCGTCATGAGAGGAGAAATGTCTGCCCTGTTCTGCTACGGGCCTGCCGTATCACCTTGGTTCAGCTACGTAAACCCCACTGGGTCTCGCTGTAAAATCGGCATTCAATATGCGCTCTCTCTTTGTCTTTCAATCTTAGCCCCCGCGGGTCAGGAAACGTCTCCGATATAATTAGTTTATTTCTACTCTGTCACTTGGCAGTCGTTTTGGAAGGAAATTCTTAATAAATTCTGACCCAATTTGCTAGTATCCATTCGAGCACATAATAAACACTTATCGAATACCACTATTCTGATTATTGTTATCATTCTTATTAAGGATGGGGAGGGGGGCTTTTTACACAGGCCCAGACCGAGACAATTAAGCACCCTGAGACAAGGAAGCACGGGGAAGCAGGATAGCCCAGTTGATAGAGCATGGACCTGGGCGTCAGAGGGCCGGGGTTCGAATTCCGCCTCCACCGCTTGTCTGCCATGTGACCTTGGGCAAGTCATTTCACTTCTTGCCTCAATTACCTCATCTATAAAAGGGGGATTAAGACTGGAAGTCCTATGTTGGACAGGAACTGGTCCACCCTGGCTAGCTTTCGGTGACTTTAGTGCTTAGAGCGGTCCCTAGAAAATAGGAAACATTTACCATGTACCATTATGAAAAAATGTATCGGGGAAGGTCCCGTGGATTTCATAGAGTTTCGGGAAGGCGGGTGGAAGAAGGGAAGCCCCGATGGCTGGTGGATATGAAGGGAGAGGGAATTCCCAGCGGGGTAAAGGTGGTGAGGTAGGGGTCTGAGTCGGGGGAGTTGGGAATGGGCACAGTGAGAGGGTGAGCTTGGGAGGGATGGAGAATGCAGATAGAAATTCACTAGGGGAAGATAATGCGCATCCATCAGTCGATCTTATTTATTGAGTGCTTACTATGTGCAGACCTTGGTAGTAAGCACTTGGGAGAGTACGATAGAACAATGTAACTGGGTTGGTAGCCACATTTCCTACCCATGATGAGCTTACAGTCTAGAGGGGAATGTCAAAGTTGGATTGCTGCCGATTTCAGATTCATTCATTCATTCAATCGTATTTATTCATTCATTCAATCGTATTTATTGAGCGCTTACTGCGTGCAGAGCACTGTACTACAAAGCGCTTGGGTAGTACAAGTTGGCAACACATAGAGACGGTCCCATCCAACAACGAGCTCACAGTCTAGTAGGGATCCCAAGCTCTGGCGTAGGATGAAAATCCAAACCTCAGATCATAACCAGAATACTATTATTTATCTTTGTAGTTTATTAATGATATGTATACGTCTGTAATTCAATTTATCTATTTAGATGGTATTGATGCCTGTCTACTTGTTTTGTTTTGTTGTCTGGCTCCCCCTTCTAGACCGTGAGCCCGTTGTTGTGTAGGGATTGTCTCTGTTGCCAAATTGTACTTTTCCAGTGCCTAGTACAGTGCTCCGCTCAGAGTAAGCGCTCAATATATATGATTGAATGAATGAATGAATGAATCACGAAAGGGAATGATGATTAGTCTGTTGAAGGAGTCCCAGAGTGGGAACCACACGGGAATGGGTAGTTATTTAGGTTGTGAAGGCCGGGACCGCAGGGAGAGCACGATCCTGGCCTTCTGAGATTCCCGGACAGCCAGCCGTCTCAGCGGAGCCCCGGGTCTGTCCACCCACGGGGAATCTCCCAGCAAATAACCCGCCATCGTCTGAGGGAATGGCGAGGTCAGCCAGAGAGCCGAGACGGGGAGGGAGGATCCTGACAGCCCCCATCCCTCGTCCAGACCTTCCTGTCACCCCCATCCGCGTCCAGCACTGACGAGATGGAGTGAGCCTCTCTCTCAGCAGAGTTTGACGCTCCCCAGCCCGGGACGGGCCTGGTGAGTCTGGAGAGGAGTGGGGGAAAGCTGAGGGAAATTGCAATAGGGAACTGGGATGACCAGGGTCAGAATCGCAATTTCTCTAAATCAGAAGCAGTGTCACTCAGTGGAAAGAGCACGGGCCCAGGAGTCAAGAGGACCTGGGTTCTAATTCATTCATTCAATCGTATTCATTGAGCACTTACTATGTGTAGAGCACTCTACTAAGGGCTTGGAAAGTACAATTCGGCAACAGATAGAGATAATCCGTATCCAACAATGGGCTCACAGTCTAGAAGGGGGAGACAGTCCACAGAAAAAAACAAGTATATAGGAGTCAGAGCTTTGAACAGGGGAAGAGAGCTAGTTTGGGGGAGACGTGGGCATGTTTGAAGGCAGAGGGGAAGTGCACTATCCACTTTATCACACCACAACAGACACATTCCCTGCCCCTCCCAGAAGAAAAAAAATGAATGGAAAGATGAATATGCAATTAGTGCATGCCATTTTACCGATGAGGAAACTGAGGCCTAGAGAAGTGAAGCGACTTGCCCAAGGTCCCACAGCAGCAAAGGGACAGAGGCAGGATTAGATTAGAACCCAAGTCCTCTGACTCCCACTAAACTACGCTTGGGTGAGTGTAATGGAACAGAGCTGGGAGATGTGTACGCTCCCCTCAAGGAGCACACGGTCAAGAAGAGAACTCCTGGGCCCATCCTTTTTCCGATAAATGAGGATGGACTTGAGTTGATTCACGCTCGAGTTGGGTGAAGTGGGTTTAGAGGGCTGGGAAATGAATCGTGGAAGCTGGTTGGAGGCGGGGGGGGGATTTTAGCAGTAAAGAATTCAGAAAGAACTGTGCTCACTCTGATTTTGAGCTGATAAGAGAGGGAGTTCCAGCCTAGGATGGAAACGGGAGAGTCGATCGTGAGTAACAACTAGAAAGTTGCTTTGAGAGCTGAGAAGATGAGTTAAACGATGAAAGGGGGTGAAGTGCAGTCTTAGGGCAGAGAGCCTTCAAGCCAAAGAAGAGGTTTTTTTGTTCATTGTTAAAAGACACAAATTGTCATGAGAGGAGGATGAGGAGAGGAGAGATGTAGGCTGAGCGATGCTATAGGAAAGGACTCGATGAATGATGAGGTATACTTGTGTTTGTGTGTGTAGAAGTATGTATTTAGCTTTAATTCTATGTGTTCTGATGACTTGACACCTGTCCACATGTTTTGTTATGTTGTCTGTCTCCCCGTTTTAGACTTTGAGCCTGTTGTTGGGTAGAGACCGTCTATATATGTTGCCAACTTGTACTTCCCAAGTGCTTAGTACAGTGCTCTGAACACGGTAAGCGCTCGATAAATACGATTGAACGACCGAATATGTGAGCAAATGGGATCGGTTTGGAGTTTGCGTGGTATTTTGTTGTTGTTGTTTGTTTGTTTTATGGTGTTTTTAAGTGCTCATTATTTGCCAGGCACTGTATTAAATACTGGGGTGGATACAAGCTGATCAGGTTGGACACAGTCCACGCCCAATAGGGTGCTCACAATTGTAACCCCCATTTTTCAGATGAGGTAACCGAGGCACAGAGGCAATAAGCGACGGGCCCCAGGTCACACAGCAGACAAGGAGCGAAGACAGGATTAGAGTCCAGGTATTACTCTCTACCAGTCCCATTCTTTCTCCACTAAATGGATGAATTTATGTGTGAAGGTACTTCTCGTTTGACTTTTAAACCAGCGAAAACATTTCACGACAGTCACAAACATATCTTTATGTTCTCTGACCTCTAATATCTGCTATTCATTTTAGTTTTGGTCTCCTCAACCAAAAATAATACACTTAATAGTTATTAAGTGCTTACTACGTTCCAAGCAAAGTATTAAATGCTGGGTGAGATTCAGGACCATCTGGTAGAACAAAGTCTGTGTCTCATGAGGGATTCAGAGACTAAGTAGGAGGAAAACAGATATCGAATCCTCATTTTACTAGTGAGAAAACTGAGCTTTAGAGAAATTAAGTCATCTTCCCTTGGCTATGCAGCAGAGGACTCGTAGAGGTGGGATTAGGACCCAGGTTCTCTGATTCCCTGGCCTGTGTTCTTTCCAATAGCCCCCTGTTTCTACACAGTTTGAAGCTTGGTTCCTGCAATTGAATGGAAGCTCCCTGGGGGCAGTGATTATATGTATTAATACCACGTCCTCTGTAGGTCCTCAATAAATAGAACCGATCGACTTAGTCCTATTCCTTCACCCCCAATATCTCTGAATTGAAGTCTTCTCTCATCCTGTGCGGGGAGTCAACATCATTCCCCAGAAACGTTCAGTGCCTCCACCGTGAACTCAGAGATCATTTTGAATTCAATAACGCCCTCCTCTATATGGAGACTCACCAGCGAGTGTCCTGCCAATTCCTTCATTCATCCCATCAATGGACTCTAACTTTCGCTCTTCTCTCATCATATGCCGAAAGCTGCCTCCCCAGAATGCCCAACGTCTCCACGGTGAAGGAATTCCTCCTGCTGGGTTTCTCGGAGGTCCGAGAGCTGCAGCTGGTCCACGCCGTGCTGTTCCTCCTGGTCTACCTGGCGGCCCTGACAGGGAATCACCTAATCGTCGCCGTCACCGCCCTCGACCGGCGCCTCCGCACCCCCATGTACTTCTTCCTCAGGAACCTGTCCGTCGTTGACCTCTGCTACATCTCCTTCACTGTCCCCAAGTCTGCCTTCATCTCCCTGACAGATCGTAGAGCCATCTCCCTCCTGGGCTGTGCCGCCCAGGTCTTCTTGGTGGTCCTGTTTGGTAGTTAAGTGATGTACCTCCTCACGGCGATGTCCTATGACGCTGCCATCTGCCTCCCCCTGCGTTATGAGCTCATCATGACTGATACGGCCTGTGGAAAGATGGCGGCCGCCTCCTGGCTCACCGGGGTGATTTTGGGGGTGTTGTATTCAGCTTCGACTTTCTCCCTGATCTTCTGCAGGTCCAGCATCATTCAGCAGTTCTCCTGTGACATCCCCTCCGCGATGAAGGTCTCCTGCTCCGAGGACCACGTTGTCATCGACGTGACCGTGACCTGTGGGGTAGCTATAGTTGTCATCTGCTTGGTCTCAATCGTCGTCTCGTACGTGCACATCTTCCGGGCCGTGCTGAGGATGACGGCTGCTGAGAGCCGGGCCAAAGCCTTCTCCACCTACCTGCCTCACCTCGCCGTCGTCATCGTCTTTCTCTTGACCGGAACCTTCACCTACGTCAAGCCCGTGTCAGACTCCCCCTGGACCCTGGACTTGCTGTTTTCCATGTCCTACACCGTGATGCCCCCTGCACTAAACCCCCTCATCTACAGCCTGAGGAACCGGGACATGAAGGCTGCCCTGGGGAGACTCCTAAAGGGGAGACTCCTCCTCCCTCTTCTAAGGGACAAAACGTCTCTATCCTTTTGTTGACTATCCCGTTCCTCATCAGGATTCCGACCGTGGGGGTAGCCATATAAAGAGCATTCCAAAGACAAAGTCCGGCGACTGAGGATTTGACAATGTCTGGGATGGAAGCTGATAGGCCGAGCTTGACTGTAAGCCCGGTGTGGGCAGGGATTGTCTCTCTTTATTCTGAATGGTACTTTCCAAGCACTTAGTACGGTGCTCTCCTCGCGGTAAGCACTCGATAAATATGATTGATGAATGAATGAATGACTGGCAAGTGATTGTTTGGGCGACACCATGTTTGAATGGAACGGGTGTTTCGTGGGCGTCATGAGATTAGAAATGTCTGCCCGGTTCTGCCACGGGCCTGCCATATCACCTTGGTTCATCTACGTAGCCCCTCTGGGTCTCGCTGTAAAATCGGCATTCAATATGTGCTCTCTCTTTGTCTTTCAATCTGAGCCCCCGCGGGTCAGGAAACGTCTCCGATATGATTCGTTTGTTTCTACTCTGACACTTGGCAGTCTTTTTGTAAGTAAATTCTTAATGAATTCAGTAATGATAATGTCGATACTACTATTGATGATCACAGTAATTCTATGAATTTTAAGATCCCTCTTGCCGGTTATGAAACAGAAAATCGGAGGGTCACAAGGGAGAAGGGACCTAGGGTCAGTGACGTAACATCCCTACGATCTCTCTTCCTCTTACACTCTGAGCCCCTGCGGGACAGAAATTGCATCTGAACTGATTCTTTTGTTTCTACTCCAGCAAGCGGACCGATTTAGGCACACGACTTCTTAATAAATATGATAATGATATCATTATTAGTAATGACTATGAAAATGTAACGATACGCTCTTTAGCATGACTCTGAGGGTGGGAATGAAAGTTGGAAAATGGGAGATGGTATGTGAGAAAGGAAGAAAGGACGACTGCAACTCCAAATGTCTTGTCAAATCCATCCTCTCTCAGCAATCCATCTTTCCTTCCTTCCATCCATCCATCCTTCCAACCATTCATCTATCCATACATCCATCCATCCATCAATCCATTCATCCATCCAGAGCCCGGGCTTGGGAGTCAGAGGTCGCGGGTTCTAATCCCAGTTCTGCTACTTCAATCAATCAATCAATCGTATTTGTTGAGCGCTTACTATGTGCAGAGCACTGTACTAAGCGCTTGGGAAGTACAAATTGGCATCACATAGAGACAGTCCCTACCCAACAGTGGGCTCACAGTCACTTGTCTGCCGTGTGACCTCGGGCAAGTCTCTTCACATCTCTGGGCCTCAGTTCCCTCGGCTGTAAAATGGGGGTTGAGATTGTGAGCCCGTGTGGGACAGGGACTTGTCTGACCCAATTGGATAGTATCCACACCATCACATAATAAACGCTTATCAAATACCACTATTATTATTATTGTTATCATTGTTATTAAGGATAGGGAGGGGAGCTTTTTACACAGGCCCAGACGGAGACAATTAAGCACACTGAGACAAGGAAGCACGGGGAAGCAGCTTAGCCCAGTTCATAGAGCATGGACCTGGGCGTCAGAGTGTCTGGGTTCAAATTCCGCCTCCACCGCTTGTCTGCCATGTGACCTTGGGCACAACTACCTCATCTGTAAAAGGGGGGTTAAAACTGGAAGTCCTATGCAGGACAACCTGACTAGCTTTTGGGGACTTTAGTGCTTAGAGCAGTCCCTAGAAAATGTGAAACATTTACCATGTACCATTATGAAAAAATTAATCAGGGAAGGTCCCGTGGATTTGATAGAGTTTTGCGAAGGACTGTGGAAAATGGGAAGCCCGAGGGCTGGTGGATATAAAGGGAGAGGGAATTCCAAGCCGGGTAACGGTGGTGAGGTAGGGGTCTGAGTCGGGAGAGTTGGGAACAAGGCAAAGTGAGAGGGTGAGGTGCGAGGGATGGAGAATGCCGATAGAAATTCAGTAGGAGAAGATAATGCACATGCATCAGTCGATCTTATTTACTGAGTGCTTACTATTTGCAGACCTTGGTAGTAAGGACTTGGGAGAGTACGATAGAACAATGTAACAGGGTTGGTAGACACATTTCTTGCCCATGATGAGCTTACAGTCTAGAGGGGAATGTCAAAGTTGGATTGCTGCAGATTTCAGATTCATTTATTCATTCAATCATGTTTATTCATTCATTCAATCGTATTTATTGAGCTCTTACTGCGTGCAGAGCATTGTATTAAGCGCTTGGGAAGAACAAGTTGGCAAAATAGAGAGATGGCCCATACACAACGATGGGCTCACAGTCTAGAAGGGTTCCCAAGCTCTGGCGTGGGAGGAAACTCCAAACCTCAGAGCATAACCAGAACGTTATTAATAATCTATTTACTTTATTAATGATATGTATACGTCTGTAATTCAATTTATCTATTTAGATGGTATTGACGCCTGTCTACGTGTTCTGTTTCATTGTCTGGCTGCCCTTTCTAGACCGTGAGCCCGTTGTTGTGTAGGGATTGTCTCTGTTACCGAATTGTACTTTTCCAGCGCTTAGTACAGTGCTCTACACACAGTGAGTGCTCAATACATATGATTAATGAATGAATGAATGAATCACAGAACGGGAATGGTGATTAGTCTGTTGAAGGAGTCCCAGAGAGGGAACCACAAGGGAATGGGTAGTTATTTAGGTTGTGAGGGCCTAGATCGCAGGGAGAGCACGATCCCGACCTTCCGAGAGTCCCGGATGGCCGGCCGTCTCAGCGGAGCCCCGGGTCCGTCCTCCAACGGGGTATCTCGCAGGAAATAAGCCGCCGCCTTCGGAGGGGACGGCACAGCCAGTCGGAGAGCGGAGAGGGGGAGGGAGGATCCAGACAGCCCCCATCACTCGCCCAGACCTTCCTGTCATCCCCATCCGCCTTCAGGACCGACGATATGGAGTCAGCTTCCCTCTCAGCAGGGTTCGACGCTCCCCAGCCCAGGATGGGCCCGGTGAGTCTGGAGGGGAGCGGGGAAAAGTTGAGGGAA